>NC_137800.1:37302051-37767051 GCF_963383645.1 Muscardinus avellanarius
AGCAAGAGGAAAGAGTGAATAAATGTAAAAATAAATCAATAGAAAGAAGCCAGTGTGGAAAACATAGAGGAAGTCATTTAGTGTGTGTGTGTGTGTGTGTGTGTGTGTGTGTGTGTGTGTGTGTGTGGTACAGGGGATGGAACCCAGGGGCATTCTACCTCTGAGCTACACCCCCAGCCCTATTTTTGATGCTTTATTTTGAAACAGGGTCTCACTGAGTTGCAAAGGGTCTCACTAAGTAGCTGAGGCTGTCCTCGAACCACGATCCTCCTGTCTCAGCCTCCCAAATGCTGGGATGACAAGTGTGTGCCACCACACTCAGAAAAAGATATCTTTTAAAATAAACAAAGCTTCGAATACCCAGAAGATTATATAAATTGGGAGCGCAGCTATAGGGATAGAATGGCACAGACAAAGAATATCTGAGGAATTTATGATTGAAAGTTTCCTCAAATTTTAGGGAATGATAAGTGAGCATCCGTATAAAAATTACCATACTAAGGAACATTATAAACAAACTGTTCAAAGCCAAAGACAAAAAACAGTAAAAGGAAAGCAACCTATTTCTGGTGAACAATTAATGAATCCAACTAATAGCTGGTGCCTCATGAGAAACTCTATGTTTTTTTTTTTATCACTGTTATAACAAATTGTGTTAATTAAATGTGGTTAGTGGTTTAAAGAGACACCCATTCATTATCTCCCAGTAAATGCAGTCCCAATACAGTGCGGCTCAGCTAGGACCTCTGCTTAGGGTTTTTGAAGCATTTTAAATGAACAGTAGGGTTACGTTTCTTTCTGGAAGCCTTAGCAAATTTATCACTTTTAGTGGACTTATCACTTTTCAGCTCATTTGAGTTGTTGGCGGAATTCAACTCTGTAGGACTGAGGCCTTTCTCCACTCCTAGAGGCCGACTGTGACCTTCCAACCCCAAAGCCTGCATCGGTGGCCCAGTCTCACTCTGACTTCACGTTGTTCTGTCCCTTCTGCCTCTCACTGGACAAAGTTCTCTATTGGAAAATCTTGTACAATTATATTGGCCCACGTCTGTAATTCAGCAAAATTTCCCATCAAAAGGTTATACCTTTTTTTTTTTTTTTGCAGTACTGGGGATGAAACCCAGGAGCATTCTACCTCGGGGCTACACCCCCAGCCCTATTTTTCATTCTTTTCTTTTCTTTTTTTTTTTTAATTTTATTTTATTGGTGCACTGTATTCATACATCATAGTGGGATACAAACTTTTGTAGACATACATGCACACATCGCGCAGTCAGCCCCCACCCGATCCCCACCCCATTCTCTCCCCATCCCTCCTTCCCATGCTTGGCTTAGTGGTTGACATCTAGTATTATAGCAATTTATCCAAAATTAAAAATGATAATCTCACATAACAGTTTCATTTGTCTGATACCAAGCGTTTGATGATTTAAAGATAGCATATCAATATTTCTTTTTGCTTTCTTTCTTACTAGAGCATATTTTTTTCTGTTTTTTTAGGTGAAACTATCATATATTTATATATTTATTTTTCAGAAAAAAATCTATCCTAATATGGAATATGAATTCTAGATACCCAAAACGATCTTGAAAAAGAACAAAGCTAGCAGATATATATTTTCTGATTTCAAACCATATAAAGCTACAATAATTGAAACAGTGTAGTACTGTTCTAAAGGCAGATATATAGACCATTGGAGTTAAATAAAAGCCTAGAGCTAAATTCTTCCCTATATTGTCAAGTTATTTTTGACAAGGTTTCCACGAACATTTGGTGGTGGAAATAATAATCTTTTAACTAAATATTGTTGAAAAATAATAATTACATGGAAAAGAATAAAATTGGACCTTTACCTAATCCCATATACAAGTATTAACTCAAAATAGGTAAAAGACCTAAATATAAATCTTAAGACTATAAACTTTTAGGAGAAAATCTGGGTCATAAAACCTCACAACATTGAAATTGGCAGTGATTTCTTGGATATGATTTCAATGGCACAGGCAACAGAAGAATATACAAACTCCCTAAAAAATAAAAGAAAATATTGTATATCCAAAGACAATGTAAACAGAGTTAAAAGTTACTAATAGAATTGGATAAAATATTTCCAAATGCTATATCTGAAGGTATATTAATATTCCAACTAGAAATCCTAAAAATTAACAATAAAGGCAAACAATACAACTTAGAGATAGGTAAAAGACTAAAATAATGAATCTCCACAGATAACCAATCTTAGTTGTCTGTTGGATGGAAACTCTTGTTTCTCTGGTTCTGGTGAGTGTTACCTATTTCTTCTTTGTAGTTAATCTCTTTGAGTATTTTCTCTAGCGCTGGTTTTGAAGACATAAATTCCTTCAGTTTCTGTTTGTCATGGAAGCTTCTTATTTCTCCATCTAATTTGATAGAAAGTTTTGCTGGATAGGAAATTTTTGGCTGGAAGTTGTTTTCTTTCAGAGTTTGGAATATGTTACTCCAAGCCCTTCTGGCTCTCATGACTTGGTTTGGGAAGTCTGGAGTGATTCTAATTGGTTTGCCTCTGAATGTCACTTGGCCCTTTGTTTTTGTTGCCTTTAAGATTCTCTGCTTGGCTTCCACATTGGTCATTTTGACAATTATATGGCGTGGGGATCCTCTTCTCCGATCCTGTCTAAAGGGAGTTCTATAAGTTTCCTGGACCTGTGTATCAACCTCTTGCTCTATATTTGGAAAATTTTCTGCTATTACTTCCTTGAAGAGATTGTTGATCCCTTTGGTTTCACTTTCTTTTCCCTCCTCTATTCCAATTATTCTTAGGTTAGCTCTCTTAAGATGGGCCCATATTTCTTCAATGTCAGATTCCTGCTGTTGGATATTTTTTTCTAGATTAGAAACTATGCATTCATTTTTGGATTGCTCATCTTCTAAGAGCGAGATTCTGTTTCCCATGTGGTCTAATCGGTTGTTTGTGCTTTGAATTGAGGCCTTTACTTCATTAATTGCATCCTTTATCTCTTTTTGGCTCTCTCTGAGTTCTTTTTGAAGCACCTCTATTATTTCTACAGTTATTTTCCTGATTTTATCTTCTAGAAATCTCTGATTTTCTGTTTTATCGGGTTCTGATGTTGTGGGGTTGTGCACATTCATTGCTCCAGTGTTATTCCTCTTTCCCATGATTTCGGAGGTTTGTGCCTTCTCTGGGTTCTTCCCTTGGGTCACTATGGCTTCACTTAAGGTGCTCTGGATCTCGAGTCTGTATTATCTCAGACCCCACTACTCCTTTACTGGGTTGTATCACAGAGTCTCCGACCCAGGGAGTCGATAGAGGCTGCTTTAAACTATGGGGGGTGCCAGGTTGCACGTTCTCCTATGGTGTGATATCTCTGCCACCACCACTCCCTCACTGGGTCAAGTCCCAGGAGGCCCAATACTGCGATTTCTCCTCTGTGGCCCACAATTTGACTCACTGTTCTTGAGTACGCAGATGTAACTGTACTGGACTCGGTGAATTCACTGCTGCTGCCGCTGCCGGTGGCAATATGGCGCCTCTGCCACGCCCTCGGCCATGAGGCTGGCATATTTTTTCTTCTCTGGTTTTGATTTCCACTCTGAATCCCTGCAGCGTGTGCTTAGCTCAGCCACTGGGAGCTTTAAATGCTGTCTGCGCCGAAAGATCCCGCCTGGCTGTTCCGCAGTGGCTCACCTCGGCTTGCTGTAGCCGTCCGTTGAGTTTGCCGCTGCCGCGTCCTGGGGCGCGTGTGTCTCCTCTGTGGCCCTGAGCTCTGTTCTCAGTCCGCTTTCTCTCTGGAGCCTGGTGGTTTTTTTTGTTTTTCTGGTGATGGTGTTTTCTGGCTATGAAAGGCGCTCTTTTTGTGGTAATGGAGATTGGTTGTTAGCAGGACTCTTAAGCCCCGCTTTTCTCGGTCGCCATCTTCCCGGAAGTCCGAAACAGGGTCCTCATTCTTTTATTTTCGAAACAGGCCCTCACTGAGTTGCAAAGGGTCTCATTAAATAGCCGAGCCTGTGCACGAACCGCGATCGTCCTGTCTCTGCCTCCCAAATGCTGGGGTTAAAAGGGTGTACCACCACACCTGGCTTGAAAGGTCATACTTTAATTACATATAAAATCTCCTTTTTCCATGTAGTATAATATTTTCACAGGGGAGATAGGACATGGGCATATTTAGGGAATCATTATTCTAGCTAACAGAAATCATGTTGGATAAGAGAAAGTGGGAACATTATCTTTAAAGTGATGAATGAACAAACCCATCAAACCAGAATTGCATAGTCAGTGAAAACAGCACTTCAGAATGAAAACAACGAGCCAAGCGTGGTGGCACACACTTGTAATCCCAGTACTTGGGGGCTGAGACAGGAGGACTGCAAGTAGTGTGACTCTCATCAACCTAGTGAGACCTTTTTGCAAAATAAAATAAAATAGGGCTGGGGGTTTAGTTTGGAGGTACAATGTCCCTGGGTTCCATTTCCAATATAAAAGAAAAAGAAAAGAAAAGAATGAAAACAACAGTATCTGGGATACTGAGACAGGAGGATTGCAGGTTCAAAGCCAACCTCAGCAACTAGTAATACTTTCAGCAATCTTAGAATCCTGTTTCAAAATAAATACATAAATACTGGTAAGGTTGTAGAGAAATAGTAACTCTTATATGCTGTCCGTTACACTTGCAAATTAGTGCAGCTGCTATGGAGATCATATGGAGGTTTTTTAGAAAACTGGGAATGGATCTACCATATAATCCAGCTATATTATTTCTGGGTATCTTTCCAAAGGGATCGGAATCAGGATATTATAGTGATATAGACATACCAGTCTAGGTGTCCATCAACAGATGAATGCATTACAAAATTATGGATCTTTGCATAATGGAACTCTGCTCAGACATAAAGAAAAACAAAACTACCTCATTTGCAGGAAAGTTGATGAACCTGAGAGCAATATGTTAAGGGAAGTTAGCCAGTCACAAAAAGTGAAGAGTCATGGGTTTTCTCTCCTACGTGGGAGCTAGGAAGTAATCGCGTTAGAAGAGGGACATTAGATCAAGGGAAGGAACCCTGGTAGAGCAGTGGAGGGAGTCTAGGGAGGGCTGGTGGCCGTGAGGAGGTAGAGTTAATGAAGGAAGCACTTAAAATTACCAATGCCGATCTCAATATCATGTATGGGGAAGGGAGGGAGGGAACTGCCAAGGGCTGTATGCTTGTGTGTCCCTATCACTCTGAACTTCAGTGTGATGGGGGCTACACAATGTACCAATAAAAGTATACTATAAATTAACAAATAAGTAAATAAATAAATAAAATGGCTGGGGTATAGCTTGGAATGTCCCTGGCTTCAACGCTCAGTACCATACACACACACACACACACACACACACACACACACACACACACAAGGAAAACAAAATAAATACATGTTCAGATTGCAAAGTCCTAAGAGAATCTGTCACCAGCAGACCTGCAGTATAAAGAATGCTAAAAGAAGTTCTTTGAGGCTAAAAGAAATGGTGCCAATTAGCACCTCAGACTCTCAGAAACTAATGAAGATTATCAGAAATGGTAAATATCTGGGTAAAAATAATATTTTTCTACTTTTATTCTCCTAAGTTCTTTGTAAACTATATGATGTTTAAAAATTAAAATTATAACATTGACTTGTGGGACATAAATATAATAGTGATACAACAAGGGAAGAAAAGCACATAAGGTTGCTAATTTCTATATTCTAATAAAGTAGCATACTAATAACCACAGTGGACTGCAAAAAGATAGGGATAGATTTTAAAATCCTTAGCGAAACGGCTATGCTTGGCAGAGCAGAGTGTGCCGCTCTGTGCCTTCGGTCCCAGCTACTTGGGAGGCTGAGGTAGGAGGAGCACGTGGGCCTAGTTCTTTGAGACCAGCCAGGTTACAAAGTAAAACCCAACTCTAAAAAGGCAAGACAAGCTGGGTGTGATGGTGCACACCTGTAATCTCAGTACTTGGGAGTCTGAGTTAGGAGGATGGAAGGTTTGCAGCCAGCCTCAGCTACTTAGTGAGGCCCTCTGCAACTTAGTGAGACCCCGTTTCAAAGTAAAAAATAAAATAAGGCTGAGGTATAGCTCAGAGGTAGAATGCCTCTGGGTTCAATCCCCAGTACCACAAAAATAAAATAAAATAAATTAATTAAATACAAAATAAACAGAAAGGGAGAAATGGCATTATCAAATACACAGGGACAGGAACAAGTTTGTCACAGCAGGACAGGGAGGTCGGTCAATGCAGGGTAACAGATTCATGTTTTAAGCAAAGGTGAGAAGCTACCTCATAAATTTATCTGTAAATGTACTTGCCACCCCTCAGAAACATTGCTGGACACAAGTGGTGGGATGTTAAAGCACCTTCTTTTTTCCTTTCTGGAATTGAATCTAGGGAGAATATGATACAATCCCAGGCATTATAAATTTGAATATTTCCCACTGGGCTCAAATAAAACTCATAGCGTATAAGAACACACACAAGCAAAAAATCTCCATAGGCCATAGTTATTAGGAATATGTGTGACGCTAAAGTAATAGACACTTGTCCAAGATGGGATTAGTCAGTTCTGCCTCAGTGTAACCATGAAGATAAGCCACGCGATCACTTCTAGCAAGGCTCTGACCTCATCCCAATGCGCGGGAGGCCCTTCAGGCCCCTCAATGTACGTAGGAATTCTTTTTCCAGAGGAGCCTCCACATACTTATATGAGGTCCTGGCCTGCATTCCATGAGACATGTCCTTCCAAGTCTCTACCAAACACTTCTGAGAAATTTCAACAAGACAGAGTGTTAGTAATCCAGGAAGTACCACTGTGCAAAAGAGGGTTCTTGCCACAGGAAAAGCACCGTGTATGCATGTGCTCGGGAAGGAGATGCTTGCTAAATGCTTTATTAACAGTTTGCAAAAGATGGTGCAGTGATCCAAGTGTGTTTCTCAAGGTGAACGATGTCCCTTTGCACCTGTGTGCTGTTGCCTGAACATCCCAAGCCCGAGGGTCTTCGGCCCGCCTCTGCTGCATGTGCTGACTGCGGAATGGGAGCCGTCCACATTTCCTTTTTTCAAAGACATGAGAGCATCAGCGATCCATACAGGTCGAAGTTGTGCATGTTTTGATGTCTCGGACTCCAAATTACTCCCATGTATTCAACGTGGCCTTGGTGACTCACTACTCACAGGGTTCTGCTCTACAGAAATGCAGGACTGAGTGAATCAGGGTGTGTGAGTTTCCAGTGAACATGTAAAAATCTACGTGATTAGGAAGATGTTCTGATTTTCACCTGCTGTCTCTCACTTCTTTTTTTTTTAACAGTGCAAACATTTTAATGATTATTGTTGAGCATACATTTTGAAAATTTTTTACTTCAAACTGCAACAAGTTAAATAAATGTTTATAACATACAAAGAAAATACAACCAAACAAAACTTGCTTTAAGTGTGTCTTGCACCCAAACCTGCCTGTTACTTCTAACGTACAACTGTGACTTCAGCATTCACAGGAACGAAGGCTTATTGGGAATTTAGGAGAAAAAAGCTCTAAACATCATAGTTCAGGTGTGTGTGTGTGTGTGTGTGTGTGTGTGTGTGTGTGTGTTATTAGAGATTGAGCTCAGGAGTTCTCTGTCACTAAACTACACTCTAATCCCTTTTTATTTTGAAATGGCCTGGCTAAGATACCATAACTTGGCTTGGAACTTGTAATCCTCCCAAGTACTTGGATTACAGGTGTGCACCCCTGAGCCCAGCTCAGAGTTCTTTTTTTTGTTTTTTTTTTCAGTACTGGGATTGAACTCAGGGACATTCTACTATTTTACTTCATAGCTACACCTCCAACCCTATTCTTTATTTTTATTTATTTTATTTATTATTTATTTACTCTTTATTTTTTATTCTTTATTTTCGAAACAGTGTATCGCTAAGTTGTGGAGGGCCTAAGTAGCTGAGGCTGGCTATGAACCTGCAATCCTCTTGTCTCAGCCTCCCAAGTATTGGGATTATGAGCAAACATCACCATACTCCTCACCGCGCCCGGCTCAGAGTTCAATTTTTAGTAAAAGGATTGCTTCCCGTAGTGCATGACCCTTTGACCATGCTGAAAAGTGGTTTCTTAGGCAAAATCCAAGAGCACTCATAAGCAAGTTTCATTCCCTATTATATATAGAAAGCGCAGCAAAGGGTAGAAGCAAAGTGAATATTTGTTAGAGCAACCCACATACTAAGTAAAACCCAGTAAAAGGAATAATGAATGAACAAGGCGAATGGGGTGAGGAGGCTCCTCCAAGCTCCCGGAGCCCCAGGATGCAGATGACATGGAGACTGAGATCGTGGTACTGTTGTTAAATGAAGTCAGGTGAGAGGAGAGGCGCAGGCTTGTTTATGTGTGGAATCTAAACAAACAGAGATTAAAAGTGTACAGAGACTACAAGTAGAAAGTGGTGTGGGGGTGTGGGCAAAAGTGGAGGTGGAGGCCAAAAGGCACAAAGTTTTAGTTCGTAGAACGAGTAAGCCTAGAGACCTAAAGCACAACCAGACTATTATGGTTAATAACATCGTAGGGTGTACTGAGCATTTACTAACAGAGTAGACTTTAGAAACTTTCATCACACACATATATGCAGCCTGTTTGAGATGATAGGGTAATTTGCTTGACTATAGTATGTATTTAAAAACATTAGGTGGGACCGAGAAAAGCGGGGCTTAAGAGCCCCGCTAACAACAAATCTCCATTACCACAAAATCAGCGCCTTTCATAGCCAGAAAACACCATCACCAGTGAAACAAAAAATCACCAGGCTCCAGAGAGAAAGCGGACTGAGAATAGAGCCACAGAGGAGATAACCGGCCTCAAGCCCGAGGACGCGGCAGACGCGGCAGCAGCGCCATACTGCCGGCGGCAGCGGCGAATTCACCAGATGGCCACAGCAAGCCGAGGTGAGCCACTGCGGAACAGCTAGGCGAGATTTCTCCGCGCAGGGAGCATCTACAGCTCCCAGTGGCCGAGCTCAGCACACGCTGCAGGGATTCAGAGTAGAAATCAAAATCAAGAAGAAAAACGCCAGCCCCACAGCCGAGGGCGTAGCAGCGGCGCCATATTGCTACCGGCGGCAGCAGCAGCGAATTCAGCGAGGCCAGTACAGCTACATCTGCGTACTCAAGAACAGTGAGTCAAATTGCGGAACACAGAGGAGAAATCCCTGGGACTTGACCCAGTGGGGGAGGGGCAGTGGCCGAGATATCACACCATAGGAGAACGTGCAACCTGGCACCCCCCACAGTCTAAAGCAGCCTCTATCGACTCTCTGGGTCGGAGACTCTGTGATAAAACCCAGTAAAGGAGTAGTGGGGTCTGAGATACTACTGACTCGAGATCCAGAGCACCTTAAGTGAAGTCATAGTGACCCAAGGGAAGAACCCAGAGAAGGCACAAACATCCGAAATCATGGGAAAGAGGAATAATACTGGAGCAATTAATGCCCACAACCCCACAACATCAGAACCCGATAAAACAGAAAATCAGAGATTTCTAGAAGATCAAATCAGGAAAATAACTGTAGAAATAATAGAGGTGCTTCGAAAAGAACTCAGAGAGAGCCAAAAAGAGATAAAGGATGCAATTAATGAAGTAAAGGCCTCAATTCAAAGCACAAACAACCGATTAGACCACATGGGAAACAGAATCTCGCTCTTAGAAGATGAGCAATCCAAAAATGAACTCATAGTTTCTAATCTAGAAAAAAATATCCGACAGCAGGAATCTGATATTGAAGAAATATGGGCCCATTTTAAGAGAGCTAACCTAAGAATTATTGGAATAGAGGAGGGAAAAGAAAGTGAAACCAAAGGGATCAACAATCTCTTCAAGGAAGTAATAGCAGAAAATTTTCCAAACATAGAGCAAGAGGTTGATACAAAGGTCCAGGAAACTTATAGAACTCCCTTTAGACAGGATCAGAGAAGAGGATCTCCACGCCACATAATTGTCAAAATGACCAATGTGGAAGCCAAGCAGAGAATCTTAAAGGCAACAAAAGCAAAGGGCCAAGTGACATTCAGAGGCAAACCAATTAGAATCACTCCAGACTTCCCAAACCAAGTTATGAGAGCCAGAAGGGCTTGGAGTAACATATTCCCAATTCTGAAAGAAAACAACTTCCAGCCAAAAATTTCCTATCCAGCAAAACTTTCTATCAAATTAGATGGAGAAATAAGAAGCTTCCATGACAAACAGAAACTGAAGGAATTTATGTCTTCAAAATCAGCACTAGAGAAAATACTCAAAGAGATTAACTACAAAGAAGAAATAGGTAACACACTCCAGAACTAGAGAAACAAGATTTTTCATCCAACAGACAACTAAGATTGGTTATCTGTGGAGATTCATTATTTATGTTAGTCTTTTACCTATCTCTAAAGGGTATTGTTTGCCTTTATTGTTGTTAATTTTTAGGATTTCTAGTTGGAATATTAATATACCTTCAGATATAGCATTTGGAAATATTTTATCCCATTCTATTAGTAACTGTTAACTCTGTTTACATTGTCTTTGGATATACAATATGTTTTTTATTTTTTAAGGAGTTTGTATACTCTTCTGTTGCCTGTGCCATTGAAGTCATAACCAAGAAATCACTGCCAATTTCAATGTTGTGAGGTTTAATGACCCAGATTTTCTTCTAAAAGTTTATAGTCTTAAGATTTATATTTAGGTCTATTATCTATTTTGAGTTAATATTTGTATATGGGATTAGGTAAGGGTCCAATTTTATTCTTTTCCATGTAATTATTATTTTTTAACAATATTTCGTTAAAAGATTTTTATTTCCACCACCAAATGTTCGTGGAAACCTTGTCAAAAATAACTTGACAAGATAGGGAAGAATTTAGCTCTAGGCTTTTATTTAACTCCAATGGTTTATATATCTGCCTTTAGAATAGTAGTACAATGTTTCAATTATTGTAGCTTTATATGGTTTGAAATCAGATAATATGTATCTTCTAGCTTTTTTCTTTTTCAAGATCGTTTTGGGTATCTAGAATTCATATTCCATATTAGGATAGATTTTTTTCTGAAAAATATATATATAAATATATGATAGTGTCACCTAAAAAAATAGAAAAAAATATTCTCTGGTAAGAAAGAAAGCAAAAAGAAATATTGAAATGTTATCTTTAAGTCATCAAAAGCTTGGTATCAGACAAATGAAACTGTTATGTGAGATTATCATTTTTAATTTTAGATAAATTGCCATAATACTAGATGTCAACTACTAAGCCAAGCATGGGAGGGAGGGATAGGGAGAGAATGGGGTGGGGATTGGGTGGGGGCTGACTGGGAAAAGTGTGCATGTATGTCTACAAAAGTATGTATCCTACTATGATGTATGAATACAGTGCACCAATAAAAAAAATTAAAAAAAAATAAAAACATTAGGTGTGTTCTAAAAATACACATTTTTTAAAAAGTATACTTCTACTTGAAAGAGCAGAAAAGAACCTATTTTAGGTAAAAAATTAAAACTACCAATCTGAAAAAAAAAAAGAGCACCATTTTAAATGTCTCTGAGCTATGTGTGGTATAACCCCAGTGCTTGGGAGCCTGACACAGGAGGATCCCAGGTTTGAGGCCAACCTCAGAAAGTAAGTGAAACCTTCTGCAACTTAGACCCTTGTTTCAAAATTAAAAAAAAAAATAAAGGCCTGAGGGTGTGCCTCAGAGGTAGATGTCCCTGGGTTCAATTTCCCAGTACTCCAATAAAATAAAATGAAATAAAATATTTCTTTGTAATCCTAATTTGCAGGTGGGCTAGCATTTCAAATTTGGAGAAGTGAAATTGTGCTTTCTAGTCTTTGACGGACTTAAGGAATTGACATATCTTCTGGATAGATTATCTATTCCTTTTCCTATATTATCCCTTGATCCTAAAACCCTTGGGTAGTGCTCATACACATGAAATGAACTGAAGTAATAGTCATTAGGCATTCTGACAATTTCATTTTACCCCTCGACGTAATTGGGTAATGGCTTTGCCATTAAAAAACATTGTGCTCAAATTTATCATGTCTTCTATGTAGACCGTGCACTGTTTGCTCTTTACAGGATATATTGGTTCTGATGACATTTTCATTCAAAGGTGTCACACATTTACTCCCCCCTCAGGCCTAGGATTATTTGCAAATGCAGCCTCTTAGATGTCCACTGTGGCACAGCACAGAGACAAGTGTGTTAATTACCTAAGTGTTCACGCGGGCACAGGTTTTCTTGGAAAAAAAATCCTTGCCATTCTTTTCAAGTGGCTCATTCTGTTGGCAGCAGAGGCCGTAAACTGCGAGCGAGGAAATTAAATCCTGACAAATAACTCTTCTCTCGGCTGGTGCACTAATTGAATTTGAACCTAATGCTTTTGATGAGAAACAGTCAGAAAGCGCATTGAATGCCGGTCGGCAAAAGAGAAAGATGAGCTCAGGCTGACCTTCAAAAGTTACTGACCATCTTTACGGCTCTGTCCCCCTCCTCTCCACACCCCCTCCGTCACTCCTTTGGAGTCTTTGCCTCTCGAGCTGTGGTTACCCTTGCTTCTAAATTTCTATCTAGCTTCCACATATGAGAGAAAACACACCATTACTTGCTTTTTCAGGCTAGCTAATGTACAGATAATAAATCACCAAGGCCAATCTAAAGACATGTTTGGGGAAAGGGATGGGGGGGGGACCAGAAGGAAATTTTTCAAGAGTTGTGTGCATGCATCTTCCAATTATTCTATACTTCAGTATGATGTATAAATACAATGCACTAATAAAAGTATTTTTAAAAAGTTACTGACTAGATTCATTAGAATGAAGTCTGTAGAGCCGGATGTGGTGGCACACGCTTGTAATCCCCGCGCTTGGGAGGCGGAGACAGGAAGATCGCGCAGGTTCCAAGCCAGCTGTGCTGGCTTAAGAGACCCTGTTTCCAAACAAAAATATAAAAAAAAAAATAGGTCTGGGAGTGTAGCCCAGAGGTAGAAGGGCTTCCAGGAACCCCAGTACCACCAAAAAAAAAAAAAAAAAAAAAAGAACGAAGTCTGTAGAGATGGTAGTACCATCCATGAGAGCCCGATAACCTCTCACTTAAGAATAGCCTGTACGTGTGTGTGTGTGTGTGTGTGTGTGTGTGTGTGTGTGTGTGTTTGGGGAAGGATGCATCTTATTCCATAAAGTCTGATAGCAAACCTCATCTTCCCCTTTCTACAAGCCACTGAAAATGAATCAATATTAAAGCTAATTTTACAAAGATGATCCGGTCCTCATCTAGATTATTATTCATAGAAATAAATTCACAGGAAGGGAAAGGAGAGCAGAACTATCGTGAGTCCTTGTCTAGAGCACAACTCGCTTGAATAGAGATGTTTGCTGACCAGATGTCCCTCGGGGTAGATGGTGGATCACCACTCGTGGACCTCTGGTGTCCAGCAGCCTCACCCTTTATGCCATGGTGCAGTAAAGATATACCATATATATCTACCCTAGTATGGGAGGGGCAGGTGAAAAGCACTGTCCCACAGTGTTGCAAAAGAAAACTACCCTGCTGTTAAAGAAATCTCATCACAGTGCCCACCAAAGCTTCACTTTTTATGTTTGCTATTGGCATCCTAGAATTTTGTTGCTATATACCAAATCATCCGCATATCTAGAAATCTGTCCTGAAGAGGAGCAGAAGTGAATAGACAAAGATGGAAGTGCTGTGAAAATGAAAAATCTTAAAAGTAACCACATTGGTAAATAATTATGCTATGTCTATCCTAAGAAATAGTAGGCAGCTCTTCTAAGATTTTTTCCCCTTCCCTTTTTTGCTGTACTGAGATCATGCTCAAAGCCCCACACGTGCTAGGCGAGCACTCTGCCACTCAGCTACGTCCCCATCCCTTTTTATTTTGAGCCAGGATCCTGGCCTCAAACTTGCAATCCTCCTGCCTCAGCCCCTAAAGTAACTGGGATTACAAACCTATACCACCATGCTCAGCAAAAATGGCCTTAAAAAATATCAGGAGTCAGCCGGACGTGGTGGCTCACGCTTGTAATCTTCACGCTTGGGAGGTGGAGACAGGAAGATCGCGCAGGTTCGAAGCCAGCCGCGCTGGCGTAAGAGACCCTGTTTCAAAAATATAAAATAGGTCTGGGAGTGTAGCCCAGAGGTAGAAGGGCTTCCAGGAACCCCAGTACCACCAAAAAATATATATATATATATATATATCAGGAGTCTGAGGCAGGCAGATCACAAATTTAAGGGCACCCTGGGCAACTTTGTGAGACCCTGTCTGAAAATAAAATTAACAAAAAAGATTTTTTAAAAGGGCTGGGAATGTAGCTTCATGTTAGAACTTGCCTAACATATGCAAGAAGCCCAGGGTTTGATCCTCAGTGCCATAAAAACAAAACAAAACAAAACAAAAATCAGCATTACATAGTTTAAAGTGAGAAAAGAAGGGAACAAAACTAGATAAAAGATATCCCAGCATTTGGGAGGCTGAGACAGGAGGATCTGAGTTTGCGGCCAGCCTCAGTTACTTAGTGAGGCCTTCTACAACTTAGTGAGACCCTGTTTCCTAATAAAGAATAAAAACTAGGGCTGGGGGTACTGCCCAGAGGTAGAATGCACTGGGTTCTATCCCCAGTACCGCAAAAAAAAAAAAAAAAGAAAGAAGAAAAGAAAATAGATTATACACACAAAATATTGATTTCTGGGTAATAGAATTATAATTCTGTAGTTTTGAAAAAATAGTTTATGTCAGGCTTGGTGGTATAAGTCTGTACTTCCAGTACATAGGAGGCTGAGGCAGGAGGATCACAGGTTCAAGGTCAGGCTTAGTAACTATGTGAGTCCCAGAAACCTAGTAAGATCCTGTTTCATAATTTTAAAAATAAAACAAAATAGGGCGGAGGTGTACCTCAGAGGCAGAGTGTCCCTGGCTTCCACCAGGTCCCATCCCCTGTACCACAAAAATAAATGATTAATTAAAATTAAAGATTCACTTTAAGCTGAAATCTAAGAATAAAACATAAGTTACAGAACAACAGTTTTTAAATGCTAGATTAATTTTGTTCCAGAAATCTTAAGAAAATGTATTTGAAGTGATCATTTGATTTGAATTATATTGTCCTATAAATTACATCTTTGGAAATACAATACGAATATCTTGTGTGTGTGTATGTGTGTGTGTGTGTGTGTGTGTGTGTGTGTGTGTGTGGTACTAGGGATGGAATGGAACCCAGGGGCATTCTACCTCCAAGCTACAGCCCTAGCCCCATATTTTAAAAATTATTTTTGAGACAGGGTCTCGCTAATTTCAAAGAGCCTCACTAAGTAGCTGAGGCTATCCTCAAACCTGTGGTCCTCCTATCTTAGTCTCCCAAGTACTGGGATTACAAGCATGTGTCACCGTGCCCTGCTTACTGAATGACTTAAAAAAAAGTTAAGAGACTTCCGGGAAGATGGCAACCGAGAAAAGCGGGGCTTAAGAGCCCCACTAACAACCAATTTCCATTACCACAAAACCAGCGCCTTTCATAGCCAGAAAACACCATCACCAGAAAAACAAAAAAAACCACCAGGCTCCAGAGAGAAAGCGGACTGAGAACAGAGCTCAGGGCCACAGAGGAGACACACGCGCCCCAGGACGCGGCAGCGGCAAACTCAACGGACGGCTACAGCAAGCCGAGGTGAGCCACTGCGGAACAGCCAGGCGGGATCTTTCGGCGCAGACAGCATTTAAAGCTCCCAGTGGCTGAGCTAAGCACACGCTGCAGGGATTCAGAGTGGAAATCAAAACCAGAGAAGAAAAAATAACGCCAGCTTCACGGCCGAGGGCGTGGCAGCGGCGCCATATTGCCACTGGCGGCAGCAGCAGCAGGGAATTCACCGAGTCCAGTACAGCTACATCTGTGTACTCAAGAACAGTGAGTCAAATTGCGGGCCACAGAGGAGAAATCCCAGTACTGTACCCCCTGGGACTTGACTCAGTGAGGGGGTGGCGGTGGCAGAGATATCACACCATAGGAGAACGTGCAACCTGGCGCCCCCCACAGTCTAAAGCAGCCTCTATCGACTCCCTGGGTCGGAGACTCTGTGATACAACCCAGTAAAGGAGTAGTGGGGTCTGAGATAATACAGACTCGAGATCCAGAGCACCTTAAGTGAAGCCATAGTGACCCAAGTGAAGAACCCAGAGAAGGCACAAACCTCCGAAATCATGGGAAAGAGGAATAACACTGGAGTAATGAATGCGCACAACCCCACAACATCAGAACCCGATAAAACAGAAAATCAGAGATTTCTAGAAGATCAAATCAGGAAAATAACTGTAGAAATAATAGAGGTGCTTCAAAAAGAACTCAGAGAGAGCCAAAAAGAGATAAAGGATGCAATTAATGAAGTAAAGGCCTCAATTCAAAGCACAAACAACCGATTAGACCACATGGAGAACAGAATCTCGCTCTTAGAAGATGAGCAATCCAAAAATGAACGCATAGTTTCTAATCTAGAAAAAAATATCCGACAGCAGGAATCTGACATTGAAGAAATATGGGCCCATCTTAAGAGAGCTAACCTAAGAATAATTGGAATAGAGGAGGGAAAAGAAAGTGATACCAAAGGGATCAACAATCTCTTCAAGGAAGTAATAGCAGAAAATTTTCCAAATATAGAGCAAGAGGTTGATACACAGATCCAGGAAACTTATAGAACTCCCTTTAGACAGGATCGGAGAAGAGGATCCCCACGCCACATAATTGTCAAAATGACCAATGTGGAAGCCAAGCAGAGAATCTTAAAGGCAACAAAAGCAAAGGGCCAAGTGACATTCAGAGGCAAACCAATTAGAATCACTCCAGACTTCCCAAACCAAGTCATGAGAGCCAGAAGGGCTTGGAGTAACATATTCCAAACTCTGAAAGAAAACAACTTCCAGCCAAAAATTTCCTACCCAGCAAAACTTTCTATCAAATTAGATGGAGAAATAAGAAGCTTCCATGACAAACAGAAACTGAAGGAATTTATGTCTTCAAAACCAGCGCTAGAGAAAATACTCAAAGAGATTAACTACAAAGAAGAAATAGGTAACACTCACCAGAACCAGAGAAACAAGAGTTTCCATCCAACAGACAACTAAGATTGGTTATCTGTGGAGATTCATTATTTATGTTAGTCTTTTACCTATCTCTAAATTGTATTGTTTGCCTTTATTGTTGTTAATTTTTAGGATTTCTAGTTGGAATATTAATATACCTTCAGATATAGCATTTGGAAATATTTTATCCCATTCTATTAGTAACTTTTAACTCTGTTTACATTGTCTTTGGATATACAATATTTTCTTTTATTTTTTAGGGAGTTTGTATATTCTTCTGTTGCCTGTGCCATTGAAATCATATCCAAGAAATCACTGCCAATTTCAATGTTGTGAGGTTTTATGACCCAGATTTTCTTCTAAAAGTTTATAGTCTTAAGATTTATATTTAGGTCTTTTATCTATTTTGAGTTAATACTTGTATGAGGGATTAGGTAAGGGTCCAATTTTATTCTTTTCCATGTAATTATTATTTTTCAACAATATTTAGTTAAAAGACTATTATTTCCACCACCAAATGTTCGTGGAAACCTTGTCAAAAATAACTTGACAATATAGGGAAGAATTTAGCTCTAGGCTTGTATTTAACTCCAATGGTCTATATATCTGCCTTTAGAACAGTACTACACTGTTTCAATTATTGTAGCTTTATATGGTTTGAAATCAGAAAATATATATCTGCTAGCTTTGTTCTTTTTCAAGATCGTTTTGGGTATCTAGAATTCATATTCCATATTAGGATAGATTTTTTTTCTGAAAAATAAATATATAAATATATGATAGTTTCACCTAAAAAAACAGAAAAAAATATGCTCAGGTAAGAAAGAAAGCAAAAAGAAATATTGAAATGTTATCTTTAAATCATCAAAAGCTTGGTATCAGACAAATGAAACTGTTATGTGAGATTATCATTTTTAATTTTGGATAAATTGCTATAATACTAGATGTCAACCACTAAGCCAAGCATGGGAAGGAGGGATGGGGAGAGAATGGGGTGGGGATCGGGTGGGGGTTGACTGGGCGATGTGTGCATATATGTCTACAAAAGTTTGTATCCCACTAGGATGTATGAATACAGTGCACCAATAAAATAAAATTAAAAAAAAAAGTTAAAATACCTAAAACATAACAAAGAAATTTATTCTCATGCAGGTAAATGATTAAGAAGAGAAAAACTGCCCATTCCAGTGCTGACTGCAGAAAATGTTTTGAACAGAAATAAGCCATGTATAACCAGGTTTGCCACCCTGGGCAGCTGAAAAGGGGCACCACCTTGGACCCAACATCTGAGCTAATTCTGCACCAGCCCCGAAAGCACAGATGCTGAAAGGCAGTGTGGAACAGGGAAGCTGGTATTTTCCTCCTTCAGAGTTTATTTTCCTCACTTTTATTAAAGTATGATTGACAAATTATAAATTAAGGTACACTTGATGATTCAGTATATGGACATTGTGAAAGCATGTCCACAACCAAACATCTATTCCCTCACATGGATATCCTTTGGGAGTGTGTGTGTGTGTGTGTGTGTGTGTGTGTGTGTGTGTGTGTGTGTTGAGAGCATGTAGGATCTGCCCTCTTAGCAAATCTCAAGTGTAAGTTGTCATTAACTATAGTCATTCTGCTCTATATTACATCTCTGGAACTTATGCAGCTGAAAGTTTGTAGTGAACATCTCTTCACTTCTCTGAAGAAATTTAAATCTTGGAATGTTTATGTTTAGATGTTTTAAAATCCTAAAAGGTATATTTGTGTGTGTGTGTGTGTGTGTGTGTGTGTGTGTGTGGTACATGGGATTGAATCCAGAGGCATTTTACCTCTGAGCTACACACCCAGCCCCATTTTATTTTTTAGTTTAAAACAGGGTCTAAGTTGCTGAGGCCTTGCTAAATTGCTGAGGCCAACACCTCAGCCTGGGATTCTGCTGTCTCAGCCCCCCAAGTACTGGTATTAAAGGCCTGACCATCATACCTGGCTAAAAATTCTTTCTTAATAAGAGAAACACCGTTGGAGTATTAGAAGAAACCAAGAAGAAGGATCTGTGGGGAGGGAATGCCTGTCAAGCCAGGTAGTGCCTGGTGCATGGTAAAGGCTCAATGGGTATCTGTTAGATGAATGCGTGAAGACCTCAACACATTTTCTCATTAATAAACTCCAATGGGTCACGTGAGAGAAGGCACCCTCTTTCAGTGGTACTCTTGACTTTACACTAACTTTAACAGCCAATTGTGGTCTTCCAGTTACTCGGGTCCAGCTTTTGAAAGCACCTTGAACTAGGAAGCTCAGGACACCTCGCGGTGAGCCCCACTCCCCACCGCTCACTCATTTACCCTCCTCTTCCCCAAAGCCCTACTACCCCAGACACACGGGGCTCATCTACTCTCTCCCTCATCCCATCCCCACTCCTCTGACTCTCACAATATCCAATCTTTTCAGCCAGACAGCAAGACTAATTTTTTCCTCACACCATACTGAAATTGAGAACAGAGATTGCTCTTGGCACGGTACCCAGGACACTGAAAGCTAAGTCATGACACAAGAGGTGGCATTTTACACCATGACTTTCTTATCACGCTTCTCTATATCACAGGAAAGTTATTCAAATATTCAGTTTCTCCTAATTCCTGTTGATACCTATTTGGTGTTTTAGTTACCAGTGAATGCAAGTGTTAATTAATGTAAGCATAATTCTTTGACAGTACATTTTGGTAAATCTAACACTTTTTTATATAACTTAATCCAGTATTTTCACTAAAAAGAGTAATAGACATGAGATTTTGAGTTATTACCCATACTAACAATGAATGTACTGGGTTCCTTCTTTTATCACCTTTTACAATCAATTCCACCTCCAATACTGTGTGTGTGTGTGTGTGTGTGTGTGTGTGTGTGTGTATACTTTACCAGAGATTGAACCCAAGGGCATTCTGCCTCCAAATTACACTTCCAGCCCCTTTTTTTATTTGTTTGTTTTGAAGCAGGGTCTCACTAGGTAGCTGAGGCTGGTCTTGAACCTGTTATCCTCCTATCTAGGCCTCCCAGGTACTGGGATTACAGGCATAGGCTACCATTCCTGGCTAACTCCCTAAGCGAACACTCAGTTTTGGGGGGAAGGGACTTTAAAACTTAGGTGGTATACAGTTCCTGCTTCCACACATTAAGAACAGCCCCCAAAAGCTAATGCCGCAAAAAGCTAATGCAATTTCTGGAAAAGCCTTTGGGCACTAGAAAAGCGTCTCTCATTTTTCAGCAGGTTGGGGTGATGGCTTCACATGCCGTAAGATAAAAATGAGTGTGACAGGCATGAGAACCTAAAATAAGTTTATTTTTCCATCAGACAAAAACACAAAACCAAAACAATAAAAAGTGCCTAAATCTTTAAAAGTAGAAGAAAAATAATTGAAGTCAGAAACAAAACTAGAAGTTCAAATGTTTACTAGCATCTAATGGATACTTAACCTATAAATACATCTCTCTCCTCTTAAAGTGACCCACAGTTTTCAAGAGTAGCCGATAAGGTTGTAACCAATTGTGAGTGGTCTTCAAACACAGGGTGTGCGCCTCAAAAGAATCCTGCTGAGGAGGGAGATTTGCAGGAACCAAAAAAAAACTTCCTAAGGGCCCAAGCAAACAAGTAAAGATGAAATCCAGGTTAGGGAAGATTGTCAGACCCCGACTTTTCCTGTTGGAGGATATAAAGATAGCTTAAAAAAAAAAAACCCCCGATAAACATATACAAATCCTGTAATTCAATGCCAAATAATAGTGTTAAGACTGACTTTAGACCACACGTAAACTGTTTAGTTCCTTTCAATTAGCTCAAAAGATGTCATTTTTGAAAACTAAAACACAATGCAAATAGTTTTGAGTTTAAAATGCTATCTGCGTTTTAGAAGAAAAAACTATTGCAAAGAAGCCAACAACAAAGATCAACAATTGGAGGCAACTGTTGGAAGGCAGAATTCTAAGACAGCCCCTGGGGACATGGTAAAACTTTCCTTAGGAATGTGGACGCAACTTGTGAACATGATGGGGATTCCCATGACCAGGTCACTAATGTGCTTTTATTTAATCAAAAGGGAAATTTTTGTTCTCCTGGGTGAAACCACCTGTTGTATGGGTGGCCAATCTGTTGCTAGGTAAAACCATATACAACAGAGTGGGCCCTTTCTAAAGTCAGAGACTGGAAGCATAGCAGAAATTCTTGTTAGGATTTGAAGACACAAGCTTCCATGTAGTGAGACCTGTTGAGAAAGTGGGGTGAGCGATCACGAGAGTGGCCCTCAGCCCCACTATTGGCAGGAAAATGAAGGTCTTGGTTCTGCGACGTCAAGGAACTAGATTCTGCCAGCGACCTTTGGAGCTTAGAGGACTCAGCCTCAGATGAGACCCAGGGCCCAACTGACAACTTGATTTCAACCTCATGAGATGGAGCAGAGAACCTAACTTTTGATCTGCAGAATCAGGCCGAGCAACTAGGGGTTGTGTTAAGCCACTAAATTTATGTAATTTGCTATGGTGCAATATAAAATTCATCTCTCGGTGTTCTTCCCAGAGCTAGAGACCAGTGGTCAAAAATTTATTATTGCAGACTTTAAGTTTAAGAGGGCAAACTATTACTTTTCTTTTCTTTTTTTTTTTTTTTGGTGGTACTTGGGTTGAAACCCAGGAGCATTCTACCTCCGAGCTACAACCCCAGCCCTATTTTTTATTCTTTATTTTGAAAGAGGGTCTCACTGCATTGCAAAGGGTCTAAGTAGCTGTTTACGAATAGTGATCCTCCTGTCTCAGCCTCTCGAATACATTTCTTGAAAAACAATCCCACTTTAAAATTGCTAAAAATAAATAAAACATAATTTTAAAAAGGGAAACCAACCCAAAACAGAAAAAGGGGAGAAAAGCAAGTCCATTTTTTAAAGAGCATTGTCAACTCCTAACTAAAGGACAGGATAGGAAAATGAATAGCAGGTAGAGTGAGAAAACAGGACTTAGCAGAGAAGAAAAACAAAGACAGACAAGTGGGTGAAGGATGGGGTGATTAGCAGTGTGTCTATTTTAATATTCCAGTCGTTAGACCCCTGGTGCCCAGCTCTCTCCAATTTGGAAACCACAGTAAAAAGTGCAGGGAATAGGAAGTTGCCCGGACTAAGAGAATGATAAGACTCCCAGTCAGCTGACCAACACTGAAAAGCATCTAGAAGGCCCCTCCCCTCCTCTAGGGAAATGGAGACCCTTCAAAAGGAAGACCTCCAGAAAAGTCAGTGTTAGCCACCTGTCCCGCCTCATCACAGGGAAGTCCAGGAGTCAATGAGCGCCACCTTAGCTTCAGTGGACTGGAGGGTCCCATGAAATAGAAAGCCAAGAGGAAAGCTTCCCAAGTGGGAATGAGTTCAAGGCCAACTAAAAGAAATGTTAAAACGTTCAAAAGATAACAGGCAAAATAAAGCAAAAAAAAAAAAAAAAAAACCAACAAAAAAACCCCCAAAACAATTAGAAACATGGTACTGTTATAGAAAAACACTATCCAGTCCAAGTCCAAAATCTGAAAAATTAAAAATGGTAGCTGGAATAGAAGCCTAATGTAAGGAGTAATCAGAATTAAGACTAAACTATTAAAAAATTTAAGCTACAATACCTAAAGCTGTGTGTGTGTGTGTGTGTTACTGGGGATGGAACCCAGGGGGCTTTTTTTTACCTCCAGAATACATTCCCAGACCTATTTTATATTTTATTTAGAAACAGCCTCATTAAGTTGCTGAGAGCCTCACTAAGTATCTGAGGCTGGCTTAGAACCTGCGCGCTCTTCCTGTTCTCAGCCTCCCATGTACTGGGATTACAAGTGTGTGCCACCACACCCGGCAAAATGTAGGTTTTAATGGAATGAATGGAAGATAGCATTGGAATGAGTCTTTAAGGAAGTAGAACACAAATACAAAGGTAGACAATGTGAATTCAGTAAAATATTAGGAGGGTCAATTTAGCAAGCCCAATAGCCCATAGTTATGAGTCTCAGGAAGAGAACTGAGAAGAGAGGCAAAGAAATTATCAAAGAAATAACACAGAAATACTCCCCCAAATGGGGGTCTCCACAATTAAATCTGAGTAAAAAGACAGCGATAAAGGCCACAGCAAGTACATACTCTGGAAACCCCACACCACTGGGGAGAGATTGTCCCAAAAAGAACATCCAGAGATTTGTGAGAATCTTAGGTCAGAAATAATAGGCTGAAGCCATTTTTCTTTTCCTGAGTTTCTATTCACACGGACTCTTCTCTTTGCCTGGAATGCCTGCTCACCAGGGACTCACCTGTTTTACCCCTCATCAATTTTAGGATTTAACGTGACACTGCTTGTAACAGTGGCCTTCTCAAAATGTCCATCTCTCTTCCCCTCCCCTAGGAGTTTCTGAAATCCAAATTTTTCCCCTTTAATACTCATTACTCTATACACTATTGTATATTTTATTTACTGACCACTACCTATCTCCACCAAACTGAAGTCCCAAGAAGGCAGAGATCTGTCTTTTTAAAGAGTACACATTAGGTAAACAAAAAATATTTTTGAATTAATAAATGAAATAAGCAACTGTGTAAGAATGAGAAGGCTGTAAATAGAAATAAAAACCATATACTACTTAGCTCAGCATATATACCTATATATATGTATATACACATATATATTTGGGAATATTTACATATAAAAAAAAACACTGGCTGCGCATGGTGGTTTATACCTGTAATCCCAGTACTTAGGAGCCCGAGACAGGAGGACTGCATGTTAGAGGCCAGCTTCAACAATTTAAAGAGGCCCTGAGCAACCCAGTGAGACCCTGGTTCTCTCTCTCCCTCTCCCTTTCTCTCCTCTCTCTCTTTCTCTCTCTCATTCACACACACAGAATCTAAAATGTATGCTGTAATTAATGGAACAATAAGATTAATGGAAATTTCATTAGAGAGAGGTGCTTCTAAATGGGCAATAAGTATTAATAAGTTAAAATGTACAAATGAAAATATTTATTATAAAAATTATCCTTTAATAACCACATACTGCCACCTAGTGGCTGCATTCGTAAATACAGCCTGGCTTTAGCAACCAGAAAGCAGCTTTTTAAGATTTAAGCCACAGAATACACGGATATCCGTCCTTCCATCTCAATTCACCACCTGAATCCTAAATAGAGACATAAATACAGAAGAAAAATAGGCAATAAGGCTAAAGTATTTTATTAATAATTTATTGTCAGTAAGAAAAGACTGGCTAATGGTAGTTTTCAGTAAAAACCTTTACAAGACCATTGCATCACAAATATACAGACACTATAAAAACTGTGTCATGATGGTTTTGGTCCTAAACAGGTCTGCAGAAGGTCCCCATACACTTTCCAAATAATGAAAAATGTTTATAATTCTAAAATACAGCAACCCATTTAAGACATGTCCATGTATCAGATCTTTCCTCATTCTATATGTACAGCAAGAAATAAGTTGACTATATTGAAATGTGTTAATGAAATGTCATACTTCAGTTGAAGGGAACATATAGTGAAACCCTGGTTACATTAAAAAAAAAATCAGGGTGCTAGGTAATGATATCAATACCACCAAAATGCAGCCGGTAACAAATGCACAAAGCAGCTTGAAAGCCTAGTTAAAACTATGAAAAATCAAATCTGTACAGAAAATTTACAAAAGACAGGAAAATTAAAATAACCAAAATCTATATAAATACATGAATCATGCTAACAAGATGGTAGGACTGATTTTTTGTTTCATTATTCAACAGACAAATGTAAATACAAAAAAAAAAAGGGGGGAAATGACAGCCGATGAAAATCTCATCCAATTACAGTAGGTTAGGACACTGGAAATGGCTAACATATCAAGAAGCGCGCGATCCAGTGCAGCCATGCCCGTGGGAGCTCACCGAGAGAAAGCGTAAGCACTGCTGCAAAGAACGACGCAGAAGATTATTGATATAATCTCTAGGTTTGTTGAAGTCCAGGCACTTTGGGGGGGAGTGTGAGCGTCAGACTTCGGTATGCTGTTGAGAATCGAGTGGGGGAACAGTCACCTCTTCAAAGTGGCCTTCGTCCCCACTCTCATAGTCACTCATCATGACCTCAGACTCCACTTCGCAGCACGCCGACACGTCAGAGCAGGAAGCTGTGGAGGCGTACACAGACATGGGCATGTTTTCTACAGTGGAGGGTTCAAAGTTTCTTTGATACCCTGGAGGGTAAGGGGCGTAGGGTTCTCTACAAGTACTGTTCTCGCCAGTGCCTTTTTTTTGAGGTTCGGACAAATCGACGGGATAGAAATTGGGCAGATACTGATTCAAGTTGAACCGCTGCCGGTTTCTGGATGAAGACCCCAAGCTACCCGCAGCGGGCATGTCTCTAGGTGGGTGGATGGATTCAAACTGATCGCCGAATTCTGGAGGCAACGGTGGTAATTCGTCAGGCGCAGGGAAGTCTTCCGGTGGTGGTGGAAAATCACTTTCAATGTCATAACCTCCAGGATAATAGTCTGTATCGATGGCATTCGGATCTGCTGAGTACAGGGGTGTGTGCTCATCAATGACCTCATAATTGGGGAACTCTTGTATATCTGGCAAAGGAACAGTCGGCATCCAATCTGATGTATCCCAGTGGTACCCTTGGTAAAAAAGAAAGAAAGAAATTTTAACGTGTTTTCTGCTAAGTGTTTGTGCCTTGGTAAAAGAGCTTAGTGTATGTATCAAAGACACAAAGAGACAAAAATATTTATGCATTCATTCAGAGCCGCATCGCTTTGGAAACCCTTTGTCTTTGCCTTGAAGACATGCCCCACCTCGACCCAGTTTTGAAGGTCTCTTATCAACTAGGTTTTATTTCTAAAACATGATCTTATGGTTTTCATACATATCCAACATTCAAGGAAATGAAAAGAGTTCCAACAGAAGCAAAGCGCAGCATCTAACATTGCATGCACTTACTACAAACGATTCCAATCGCCCTTTCAACTGTTCTGTAGTTGAGAATTCATTGCTCTCTATGACAAAAGTATTAACTCTGTCTTAGGACATTTGTTAAGAAGTTTTCTTCCTTCAGAAAGAAGGAGCCTTTAATGAGTAAACTAACAATGTCGCTGGAGCGGTACTACTTTGTCATTAAAAATATACATATACTAGTTAATGCAGCTTGTTGAAATAATAACCTTTAACATGCTAAAATCTAGAAAACTTCCTTTAGAATAATGTTGTACATCAAATATTTAAATGCAGTGTTATTTTTCATTAGCCCTAAATAAAATAATAAATTATCATAACACATGTATCTTTTAAAGCATGCTTCCCAATTCAAGCAACTATAAAATCAAGTGCTAAAAAAAAACTATTTTGATAGTCGACAATATTCTTTGCTACTTCTGAATGGACAAAGGACAGTGTTAGATTATATAAAAATATCATTACTGGGGACAAAAAAAACTTCCCCATTCAGGGATAGTTTTTTTTTTCCCCCTCTTTCTTAGGATTTTAAAATCCTCTGGCAAGCAATACGTGCTTAGAATGCAGTGTTCAACGGCCACGGACTTGTTGCTGCCACAAACACTGAACAAGCAAGTGAAGCAGGTCAGCTCTGAGGCCAAATCTTTACAGTTTTTTTAGTGATTATCAATGGACAACTGGCATGCATAAGTCACCTCTTGGTTTGCTGAGGTCAGGAGCAGCCAAAGATTCTTTTGGTGGCAGAGTAGAAAGAAAAGAAAACATGGATAATTAAAACAGATAGACAGCTGAAAAGGCAATAAAGATAAGTACACGGTACAATGTGAACTGTTTGTAAAGGCCCAGTCAGCCATAGACCAGGTCTTTATACCACTGCCCATCACAATTCCAAATGACTGAGCAATTTCTGTAGTACAAGTAATATGGGATTATGGGAGTGGAAGGAAAAGATGAGTGAGGATGAACTAGGGACTTGGCCAGGAAACTTAGTTGTTTTCATTTCCTTTCCTTGTTTCTGGCCATTTAAACCTGGAAACAATTTTCTTAGGAATAATTAGAATCTAGAGGCTCTAGCTGGGCATGGCGGCACACACTTGTAATCCCAGCATTTGGGAGGCTGAGACCAGAGGATCATGGTTCGCGGACAGCCTCCGCTACTTAGTGAGGCCCTCTGCAACTTAGTGAGACCCTGTTTCAAAATAAAGAATAAAAAATAGGCCAAGGGGTGTGGCTTGGAGGTCAAATGCCTCTGGGTTCCATCTCCCCAGACCCGCAAAAAAAAAAAAAAAAAAAAAAAAAAGAATCTAGAGGCTCTAAAACCTATAGGTTCTAATAAAATATAAACTCATCAGGTTATTCAGGTGATTCAAATATATTTAAAGCTACATAACATACTCAGAAAGTATAAAATTTATGAACTTAAATACTTATAGATAACTAAAAGCTAAAAATCTCTCCAAACCTTATTAATATAGAATATGCTGTTATATTTATACTGTTAGGCTTTCCCTAGAAAGATCAGTGTCTGTAGTTATTCTGCAACCTCCTCACACCTGATCGGTACTGACACTTTTTTCCAGGGATCTCATTTACACCAACTATGGCACCAAGTCAAAGGCAGGGGACGTAAACCTCAGGGTCATGAGACACTTACCCTGGCTAACTTTGGGATCTCACTGCAATGGAGTTAAATATTTCTTAAGAGTTGTTATGAATATTAAACAAGATGATGTAGATGAAGCACTGTTTCTGATAATTGTGAAAGGAGTAATCATGGCAAAAATATGGTCACTTGAGTGATTCCTAAACAAGGCCAGTGCCTTCAAGGCATTCTATAAAGTGCTTGAAAACCCCTGCATGTAACAAACTAATATGGAATAAATGATACTGGGTTCAAGGTTCTTTTCTAGGAATTCAAATAAAAAATTAAAAAGATTGTGATGGTTCTAAAAATTGAATAAATCACTATTTAGAAAACATATCAATATAATTTTTTGAAGTTTATTAAAAATATAGTACTTCCTCTAAAAAATGAGAATTGGCATTTTTTGTTACTACACAGGCAGTTGATAATCCTTAAAATTTAAGCTAGCTTTAACTTTATATTCTATTTCTTAGGTCAAGAATAATTTTCGGCGAAGGAGACTGCAATGAAGAATTTTTAAAATTCTGCTTCTTTAATCTCCACCAATATTTTTAAAATGTTGGAATGTCATTGTGTTAAAACTAAAATTTACTGGAAAAAAAAAAAGATAGCCCTGATTTACCAAGTAAAAACATGGTATTTCTTAGAAAAGTAGGTATGCCTCTCATCAGTAGCTTTAATTATTAAAAAGCTTGCCCCAGCCGGGTGTGATGGCGCATGCTTGTAATCCCCACGCTTGGGAGGAGGAGACAGGATGATTGCACAGGTTCGAAGCCAGCCGTGCTGGCTTGAGAGAACCTGTTTCCAAATAAAAAAAGTATAAAAACATAGGTCTGGGAGTGTAGCCGGGAAGTAGACGGGTTTCCAGGAACCCCAGTACTAGGAAAAAGAAAAAAAAAAAAAAAGCTTGCCCTACCTCACCCTATTAAATCTGGCAAGACTTCCATTTATGTCTTGAGCACACATTTTCTGGCAAAAAGGATCATTTGAGCTTTGTAGTAATGTTTGTGTACTACTGAAGGCCTATGCAAATAGCTCTTGAACTAGATCCCTAAATTAGAATTAAATGGGTCTTGTCAAAAATGTAAATTCTCAAGGGCCAGACCTACTGGATCAGAGGTTTTGGTGCTAGAAACCACCAGCAAGCAGACTTTTAATAAATTCCCTAGGTAATCTGATTTACATTACAGTTAGGACACTATTGGCCTGTGCATCTCACATGTACTCTAATCTGATAATTAGCACTAATACAGGGCTAATTAAATTTCAAGTAAGTTGAGGGAGGTGATCAATATTCTTTCTTAAAATCTAAACAGAAAACACTTCAAATAAAATGGCTTCACCAAATCAGGTATGAAAACCTACCCACCAAATCAGATATGAAAACCTACCTCTTACCACGTTCTACTCTTTTCTTTAACCACACTCAAAGAAAATCGAAAAGAGTCAGTTTTAGATAATTATAAAAGTTTTCTGGTATTTGATCTTATTTCTGTTCATAAAATAAATTTTACATTAAAAATTTTAGGTAGTTAAAATTACTTCTGAACTTCTTAGCCATGTACCCCATACAGACAAATTCTCAAAACCCTAAAGGTTATTTCTGATGTCAAGATAAATCACCACAAATAGTAAAAACTAACAAAAAGACATAACATACATAGAAATACTTTTGCAATGCACATGACAAATACACACGCCTTCACAGATTTAAAAGTACTGAAATGAAACCTCCACAAAGCATACACTACTTTCTTTTTTTAACCCCACATAGGCAAAAGCACATTACTCCAGGGATATGGTAAGGGTAACACAGAAACACAAAGCACAGGCATCTATACCTTCTTTATTCACCGTGTCAACTACAGCATTGACAAGGTGTATTACAGTCACTATGGAAGCTTGTAAAAAGGTACAAAAGGAGTCAATTAGGACAATCTTCAGTTAGTTAGAAAACAGTGCATGAATACAATTTCTTAATGTTGACTTCTGCTTTGTAACTTAAAAATACAAAATGAATGCTTTAATAAAACCCTATAATTTACATCTTATCCCTATAATTTTTCTGTTAGCTATGTCTCAGAGAGTATTCTAATAAAGTTGTTTATTTGCTATCAAAGGAATCAAAGGAATGGAGTAACTATGCTTTACTGGAATTGAGGAACATATTTTTATCTATAAACTGGGTTTTTTAAGAACTGGTTGGAGCACAACAATTCTTATTTTAATATTTCATGAAAAATGATTTCATATTAAGGAACTTGGTATATGGGCCTCTGAACAAAGACACGTAAGAAAATACACATGCAATATAAATTAAAAAAATGGTTTTACTCTTGTTTGCTCCCACCCCAGATTTCTTATCTTTTTTCAGATAGACTAACAGCTGGTAAGCTAACATACCAGCAGAGAAGTACACACTACTTGGCTATTTCCTGGGTAAATTCCTTTTTCATTTGTGTGTTCTATTTTTTAAGCAACATCTATGCCAAGATAAATACGTATGTGTGTGGTAAGTAGAAGAATGGCCCTCAAAGATGCCCGCACCCTGATCCTGGGAACCTGTGAAAACGTAACCATACATGGGGACACTAGCACAGTTAAGCTAAAGATCTCCTGATGGGGAGATGAGGAGTGTTCCTGAGTTATGTGTGTGGGTTAAATAAATTAACAAGGGCTTTTAAAGGAAAGAATCTTTCTCAGATACGGCTAGGGGGAGCCTTGATAACAGAGGACTGGTCAGTGATATGCAATGTTGCTGTATTTGAAAGATTAAAAAAGCCACCTCTAGAATCTGGAAAAAGAAGCAAAGAGAGTTTTCAGAGAGAAATGCAGCCCTGTGACACCATGACTTTAGACCATGGAGACAATAGGTCAACGTCAGGACAGGCTTAGAAAACTAATGATAAAATATTAAGTACAGAAGCCAGGCTTGGGGGTGCATGCTCAGATCCCAGTGAGACTGAGATAGTAGGACCACAGGTTTGAGGCCAGCCTCAGCAACTTAGTGAGGCCCTCAGCAATTCAGTGAGACCCGAGTTTTAAAATAAAGATATAAAATGGGCTAGGGATGTAACTCAGAGGTTGAATGCCCATGGGTTCAATCCCTAGTAGCAAAAAATTAAAACTTAAAAAATATATGTGTGGACTCTTGGCATGGACTTTAATTTTACCATAAAATGATTAAATTATGATAATTAAAATATGCCACTCCTCGCCAGGCATGGTGGCGCACACTTGTAATCCCTGTGCTTGGGAGGCAGAGACAGGAGGACTGTGCAGGTTTGAAGCCAGCCGCACGCTCTGGCTTAGGAGACCCTGTTTCCAAATAAGAAAAATGTAAAAATAGGTCTGGGAGTGTAGCCCGGAGGTAGAAGGGCTTCCAGGAACCCCAGTACTACCAAAAAAAAAAAAAAAAAAAAGCCACTCCTCGACTTGTCTTTTCCTTAGACTGTGTTATCTGGCAATTAATTTTTCATAACTAATTTGGTCATAATTTATTAGAAGTATTTAGGACTATTAATAGAAAAATGTGATTCCAACAAAACAACCTAAGGAAAGAAAGAAAACTACTGAGAAAACTCTGAAGTGTATTTATGAAGAATATTTAGGGGCCAAAATATAAATTATTATGTAAACTGGTAATATGAACTTTTTATACTTGAAACTAATGAAAAGAATTCTATTTTGTTTTTGTTGATTTCACAAGTGAAGCTGTATCTATATACCACCATACATAAACACAAGTATACTCTGGTATCATATATAATATCCTTAAAATGAGAAATGGATGGAACGTATTTATAAGTATCTTTAGTTTGGAAAAGAGCATTGTAATGTATTATGAATAATGAGGATTTATGAACTATACAAATAAATGCATTATGAACAATTTACTCGAGATTATGGACTATTATTACTTTGGATCAGATAATTATTAGTGGATTAATTCTTTCCACCAATCAAATGTTTACAGTATGCAAGCATTGTCATGTAAACATTATATTTTTATGCAAGAAAAATATTACAGTTAAGTCTATAAATTTTAATGGTCAAATACTTTAACTACAAATACACTTTACTGTGTTACTGAATACTGACAATTTTCTCTCCTGATATGTGTATAAATAAGGCAAAGCTGGTGATCAATGCAATTTACCCTAGGGACATCAGATAAACATAACTGGTGTCATGGAACCCGGTGTCCAATTTTCTTCATTAGAAATATAATCAAACTTACTAGCAATCTCTTAAACTGCTCTCAGTCAGTACGCTCTGATCCAAATGGGAGCTGGGGCCGCAGTGGGGTGGGGGGAAGAGACAAATAAAACCTTGTAATACCAAAGGTGCGACTGAAACCGAACATTTCAGACTATCACATCTCTCCCTAAAGGGTGCGTGCATACGTGTGTGTGTGTGTGTGTGTGTGTGTGTGTGTTGTGTGGTCAAAAAAGTTAAAACAGTTTCTGAAAAGACCCACAAAACTTCCATAAATTTTACTATTATGCAAAAGGGTAATACAAGATTAGTCAATGAGATAGAAATGATTTTCTAGTTAATTATATTTTCTTCTCTATGACTGACAGGTTGCCACAGTTAAAATACCTATTCATTAAGAACACTTTTCGTATTTTCCCCAGCAGATATTCATGCAAGTATGCAGAAGGTATTGTTTAAGGAAGCCAAGAGAAATGTGGCAGCATTTTTAACACTCAGGGGACCCAGTGCATCTACACTGAACATCCAAACACGAGCAGCACTGAGCACCGCACGCCAGCGCAGCCCGCAGCACCGCCACTCACCATTGTCCTCACAGGACTCAGACTGGAAGGAGCTCAGAGACTGCACTTCCGACAGGCTCTCGCGGGCACTGTATGTCTGAGAAGGCTTCTCTTCCAAGGGCTTCTTGGAGAGACAAGGATCGAGATCCACCACTTTAGCTGAAAAGAAAAGATGACAGACGAACAGTAAGTGCCATGTGGACCAGGGTTCTGTTTGTTCACTGCTGTGCTTTGCCAAGGGATAGCCTGATACTTATTTTGTTTTTTTGATGGAATCTACTTTAATAAACAGGTCATCTACATGTAATATAGTCACAGTATTTCCTGTATTACAACAGAGAAGGAGAAATAATATGGGCCTTCTTCAGATTGAAGGAAACATGATAATAAAGCAATTAGATTGAGTACTCCAACTCTGTGCTAGCAGAGAATGCAAGTAGACAAAGGCTGTGCTTTGATTAAAAATCAATTATTAGTGTATACTAATCTACCAAATTCTTCACCTAATAAACTTTCTTATGAGTCAAAAATATAAACTCACAGTCTAGGAATTATGTTTTCAACTGTTCTGAAGAGCAAAAATCATAATAAGCATTCCTAAGATAACAAAAATAAATGGCGGAACAAATATACTTCCTTACAAGTTTCACATAAAAAATTTTAAAATATAATCAATGTTTCTATGCTTTTAGTACTAATTTAATCCCAAGATTTCAAAAGTAACACAAAGTACTATTACATGAGAATGAGCTAATGGCAATTCAAAAATGATTAACCACTGGGCAATTTCAATAACAGGTTAAAAACCCAGGACATGACGACTTCTCTAGAAGGAATAAAAGATTTGTTTGTTTTGGTGGACAGTACTGGGAATTGAACCCAGGGGCATTCTACCTCTGAGCTACACCCTAGCCCTATTTTTCACTTTTTATTTCTGAAACAAGGTCTCACTAAGTTGCAGAGGGTCTCACTAAGTAGCTGAGTCTGGCTGCGAATCCACGATTCTCTTGTCTTAGCCTCCCAAGAACTGGAATCTAAGACAGGAGGATCTGACACTTACTTTATAAACTATGGAAAGAAAAAAAGAAACATCTTAAAAACAAAGCAACAAAACCTACAAATACTCTTGGAGGCTTACAGAATAGATTTTCTCTATAAATAAACCATGGATATCATTAGATGATAAAGAATACTAAAATTCTGTTTTAAAACAGCACAAAGCAGCAGTTCGTGGTGGTGTGCACCTGTAATCCAGCTAATCGGGAGGCTGAGGCAGGAGGATGGCAAGCTCACCTGGACAACTTAGCAAGCCCTTGACTCAAAATAAAAAAGGTTAGGGTGCTACAGCGCCCCTGGGTTCAATCACCACCACTGGGGTGGGCGGGAGGGAAGAAAATAGGGCTTTTTTCTTAAAGCATCAAATAAATGTGAAGCTGATAATATAAATACTGCTACTTGTTCTAGTCATGTCAAAAGAACAATTCTAGCATGAAAATGCTCCTCTCCAGTTATTTTTATTATAATTATAATAAGCCCACAAAGATCACAGTTGAGAACTTGTATCTGTTATGAGAATGAATATTTCTAGAATACTAATTGGATCGTGACTAGATTTTCAATTCCTTCCTTAAAATAACATCACAGCCACAATACTCAATCAGAACTCAAGGCATCCAAGAGTTTTTTCAAATCATCTGGATTTCAGATTTGGAGCATATTTATCTCTCACACAGACTCTGCATTTTGACGTGAACTGTCAGTGGCAAAACTCCTAATCTCACTGCTTATCATGGTGACATTTTAGGGAGATGCAAGCAGTTGCTCTTACTGTCATAGTCGAAGTCCCAGTTAGGCTTCTGTATGGAGTCACTGTCGGAAGGCGAGTTTGAAGGAGGCGGTGGAGGCAGGTTCGGGGCTACACTGCAGACGGCCACTGCTTTTCGGTGTCCGTGCATGGATTCAGGGTTGAAAGTACTGAATTCTGGGTGCTCTGGGATAGCAGATCCTTCAAAGGAATTTCGGTCAAGGTTGTTTCTGGAGTCACTCGGAATGCTAGGAGTGTAGGAAATAGGACGGACAGGCACCTGGGGTGGTATATCTGAATAAATGTTCTTATTGAGCTTTGAATCGAAATATGGCCTTTGCAAGAAGGTTGTGGTCGGTCCCAAGTGTTTGTCTTCAGGTTCAGGCTGATGTTTCTTCTTCTGATTAATCATCTTACGGCAGAGGACAAACACCACCACCAATAAAAATATCCCTGCTATAAAAACAACGATTCCTATTCCTTCGGCCAGCCCGATATTCCACGGAGTGGACACATACTGGTTGGGAGCAGAATCCTCACAGTGCTTGCCTCTGTACTCCTGGCTGCAGTTACAGTGATAGGAGCCGTGCGTGTTCTCACAAAGTGCCCCGTTGCGGCAGGGGTTTCCAGCACACTCGTCAATGTCACTCTGACACCTGCCAAGAAAGCCAGGAATGAACACACGCCTTGGCAACACAGGTCCCTGGCTTACAGTCCTTCAGACTAATGACTATAAATCCCTCCTTAGTAAGATACGCCCAAACAAAATCAAATATAAACAACCTGCAAACAAAATATCAACAACAATAACTACAACAAAATCAGGAAGTAATTAATCACTTGATTGGATGCTTGGAATGTGTATGGGACATAAACTCACTGAGCCAATATTTAACTGCCATTTCTTGAGGATTCGACAAATTACTAAATCCATTATCCCATCAGCTGAACACCAGTTTGTTTCTAGTTCCAATAGCCAAGCTATCTTTCAGAAACCTGGACTGTGCATGTTGGTATATTTGTACTCTGCTGTAAACTTCTAATAAGCTAAATTAAAATTTAAGAAAATGTTCCTATTTTAGAGTATGACAGAACCATAAAAAAAGTGAAAAGATAAAAAGCTATTCTGTTTACCATTTTAAAATGCTATGCCTTTATTAAAACCTTCTCAGGCTCCTCACCCCTTCAAAATAGGTCACAAGTAAGCACCCTCTGTTTTTCCAAACTATGTACTATATACTTATGTAGATATACCTGCTCCTTCTCAAACCTTTCTTCCTCCTTTAATAAACTTTATTTGCTATCCCTCATAAAAATTCTAATTACTATTAACATTTTTGTCAAATATATCCAGAGTACTCACTAACTACAATTAGAAAAGTCTATCTATGAATTAAGGTTATGGGACTAAGGGCAATATTCAGGATTATGACCATCACAAGGATAACTCTGTAGGGAATTCCTGGTAAGTAGGTCTCAGGAGCAGCCTAATAAGACTGATAGCAAAGGCTTATCTAAATGCACTCTACTAAGCACTTACAGATAGCATGCACTGAGTGATTTTTTATAATTAATTGGTGAGAAGTCTCACATAAAATAGCATCTGAAACTAAAATCTCTGATCCACTTTTTTAAAAGCATATAATGGGCACCTTCATGTCTTTTTTTTTATCACCTGGAAAATAATAACCACCTCTTAGGATTACAGTAAGGATTACAGAAGATAATGAGTTTAAAAAAAGGGTTCTTGATGCCATATCCATGTTAGTTCTAGCATATTATGAAAAAATAGCAGTCATTATCACTGCTCTCAGGCTGGGCTCAGCTTCACAGGCATTGCTTTAGAAAATGTAATAAACTCATGTCACAAGCACTCGCTGCCTGCCAAGAACCCATACGCTCTTTGTTTATAAACAACACTTCCAAAGTACTGAAGTAGGTTTCAAGTATAATACATATTTATCTGCTTGCTATTTTCTTCTATTTCAAAAAATAAAAAGATAAACTATAAAAATGTCAAGGATCAGCAAACTCTGAAGCAATATAGTCTGAATTAATTAAGTTTGGTTGTGTCTGCTAATGAGTATGACACTACAGAACGGTAGAAATGTAAATCTTGAAAAAAACCATTTACCTCTCTCCCCTAAAACCTGAATCACACTGACAAACAGCCCCATCCAAACTGTCAAAACATGTTCCTCCATTTTTACAGGGTTCATCTTTGCAGTACGGACTGAGCTGGCATCTGAAGAAAAAGGAAAACAAGATACATAAACCTCATGATTCCACAGCGGAACAGAAAATACAAGGGAAGAACCGAGGCTTTTCACATGCAGAAATCTACGTTCAAAAAGATTTGAAACCAGGCGTGGTGGTGCACACCTGTAATCTCAGCATTCGGGAGGCTGAGACAGGAGGATCGCAGTTCACAGACAGCCTCGGCTACTTAGTGAGACCCTGTTTCAAAATAATGAATAAAAAACAGGGCTGGGGGTGTCACTTGGAGGCAGAATGCCCATGAGTCCCATCCCCAGTTACACACACACACACACACACACACACACACACACACACACACACACACGATATTGTAATTCATTATGAAAGAAGAAAAATATACATACCTCTGGCCAGTGTATAATCCTCTACATTGGCAAACAAAGTCTCCATTGTCCACAACACATGTGCCACCGTAGAGGCAGGGGTTGGAGGAACACGGGTTGACGCTCACCTCACAGTATGTACCGATGTGTAAGGCGCTGCACTTGCAGTAATAACCTACATTAGTAAAAAGGGAACCAAAAAACCCCATCATTGGATGACTCAAAAAGTGTTATGATTTTATTGGTTTTTACCTTTATGTTTAAGTGAATATTTAGTTCTCCAAAATCTATAAAAGCTAGTAAAATTTCCATTCCCTTTGCGTGAAAGTTTGTCCATCTGGTCAAGCTTTCTTCTGCTGGTTCAGATTGGGTATCTCTTATCCAAGATGCTGGGACCAGAAGTATTTCAGATTTCTGAGTCTCTTGAATTTTGGAATATTTGCATAAACTTTATTGGTTAAGCACTCTTAACCTGGAAATTCAAAATCTAAAATGCTCCAAAACTTGAATTTTGAGTATCATGTTGATGCTTAAGAAGTTTTAGATTTCTGAAGAATTTCAAATTTTAGATTTCCTTTCTTTCTTTTTTTCTTTTTCTTCTTTTTTTGTGGTACTAGGGATGGAACCCAAGGGCTTTCTACCTTTGGGCTATACTCCCAAACCTATTTTATATTTTATTTGGAAACAGGGTCTCACTAGGTTGCTGAGAGCCTCACTAAGTAGCTGAGGTTGGCTTTGAACCTGGCATGATCCTCCTGTCTCAGCATCCCAAGTACTGGGATTACAAGTGTGTGTCACCATGCCCGGCTCAGATTTTAGATTTTCAGGTAGGGATGCTCAATCTATTTGACCACAACAGAAATAACTGAAGTATGAACTCATAACTAGCTTTTAAAAATTATAACTTATGTAAGATGATTCAGCCAAACATGAGCATGACTATGTACACAGTGACTATGTACACAGTGACCATGTGACTATGTACACAGACAATACTACTAACCATGTCAATTTATTTGTAGCTCACAAGCATTTAGGACTTCAATGAGATGCTAATTTAGGTGAAGAGCACTTTACAAACTATAAATTACCACTCAATTTTAAAAGGGAAAGCATCAAATCCATCAAATGAGCACAAGGAGTGAAGACTGCAACACTCAGGCAGCATGGTTGACCATTTCTAATGGTCCACCTTTAGGGAACATGGCAGGCTGGTATTTCCCTGCCTGCTTTTTGAAACCGGTCATGGTTGAGGTTTTTTCTTTGGTCAAAAGACTGTGGCACTTAGGGCTCAGTGCGTGAAGAGTCTGTGTGCTGGGTCACACCATGCTCCTTTTCTCTAGTTTCAAAGATCTTGGTAAAACACGTCACAGAATGCCTGTCTCGGCCTCGTCTCTAATGGACATAGTGAGGACAGCCTCCTTGCTGCCCTGATCTGGACGTGTACTTAATGTGAGCATAATGTAAGTTTTTGTTGTGTCATAACCATGAGATTTTCAGAGTACTAATGAAAAAACATGGCCTACTCTAACTTTAGTGAGTATACACTTCTGAAACAAAGCAATAGAAAACCATATCTTTTGAAATTTCACTTAAAAAGTATTATTTTCTTTTCTTTCTGAATTATACCAAGTTCTGTTTATATGGCAAAAGAACTATCATTTTTCCTAACTACATTCTATAAGTGGCCCAACAGGGATCCAGGATCCAGGAGCCTTATAATACCATATTAGGCTCAGGCTTCAAGACACAGATATGGCATTATTTCAGGAGGGTTTAGAGGTCTTCCAGAAAAATCATTCTCCCATCTCTTATGGCTAGCAAGACATTAGCAGGCCTCTGTACTGAGCCAACAGATAAAAGGTGATACAAAGAAACAAGAAATCAAGGACACTAATTCTAAATTCCCCTGGGTCAGCGTCTACAGAGAGTTAGTCTCTGGTTCCTGGTACAGGATGAGCTCTGTACAGAAATAGGTCCTGCATGAGCACCTGGGACATGACTGCAAAGGTCCAGCAGCCGGGGAAATTGATCCTTCAGCTCAGTTGCTGGGCAGAATTCTAAGCCCCACTCTGCTCTCTTACAACACATACTACTCAATCCTGACAGCAAGATCTGACAAGATTACTTCAAAGGAAAACCAGCAAAAAATATTTAGAGAACTTCCTCTTAAACACACACATGTGTAACACTTTGAAGATGGTAATATTATGAAACCTACCTCCAGTAGGTGATGGATTGCATATGCCTCCATTCTGACAAGGGTTACTTGAGCAGTCTTCTGTAGCTGTTAATAAGCACCCAGGAGATATATCCACCGACTCTTCGATGTGTGCATAGTTCCTTGGCTTGCTACTTAAGGGCAGCTCCTGCCCATTCAAATAAATGGAGTCCATGCAGCCCCGGAAACCATTACCAATTTGGGGACTTCTTCCATGTCTTGTTCCTTGTTGACGGATATGGCCACCAAAAAACACATAGTTATCCAGGTTCAGGGTTTTCAGAGTCCCGGGGGCTGTACCTGATGCGGTATGAACTTGGTCTAGAACCAGTTTAGCATAGTTTCCGTTCACTTCCAGAGATATTGCATGCCACTGTCCATCATTGACTTGAATGCTCTGAACAGACACAATTCCGGGGCCACTTCCACAGTCAAATTTATACTGCAGTCTTCCATTATGAATCTATGATAAAAATATTACTCTGATCGAACCTTCAATTATAGTCTCGGACCAAAACTCTATAGAAAAGTTGTGTTTAATGAATGAAGACAGAAAAAAAAAGGTCTTGCATTTAAGGACTACCAAGCAAATACTCATCTGTTTATTGTACAAATAATACAAATGGATCTTTTAGGGATATGAAATTTTAGCTAGACATCCAAAAGTATCATGGAAGTGACTAATAATTACCTGTAATTCAGCATATACGTCAACACACACACACACACACACACACACACACACACACACACACACACGGCAATCAGGAAATGGGAAAAGTTAAAATTCAATGTTAGAGAAAAGGCAGATATGAAAATTATCACTTCAAACATGCAAGATCTCTCTCTAAACTCATTATGACATTAATAGGATGCAATATCCAGGACTTGAATGTAACTATCACATATGTTTGTAAGAATCAGAAATAAATCTCTAAATTACTCCAGCACAAAAAGAACTTTTCATCCCACAAAGTATAAAACTTGTACAGCCAGCAATGAGCACTTTAAATGTGGAATTCACCCACCTTACATATTTTTTTTAAGTACACAATCAAAACATAAAATGGAATTTGTGTGTGTGTGTGTGTGTGTGTGTGTGTGGTACTGGGGTTCCTGGAAACCCTTCTACCTTGGGCTACATTCCCAGACTTATTTTATATTTTTATTTGGAAACAGGGTCTCTTAAGCCAGCAAGGCTGGCTTTGAACCAGCGCAATCCTCCTGTCTCTGCCTCCCAAGCGCAGGGATTACAAGCGTGCACCACCATGCCTGGCTGGAATTTGTATTTTTAAAGTTGTCACAACCTGAGGTACAAGTCTGTAGAAACACATACCTCCAAGATGCTATAGTCAGTTCCCCGAGCATACATCACAACTGCATGAGAAGAATAGGTTCTCAGCCTCATTGTCAATTTCATCTCTAATTTGTTTTCATTTTCCATTAGGCGGTATTTCACAAAGCTATTTCCAGTAAATGTCATAGATGAACTTCCTATGAATCAAAAAAATGAAAAATTATGTCACAACCAAATTTAAGCATATTTTCAAACTATAATTCTCCCTTAGAGACTGATATTTACGATTATATTATAAATTAAGCTCCATAAGCAAATGTCTGTTTAATAAGCAGTGTAACTGGCTCTCCATTTGGAAGAGAATAAATTAGACAACTGCATTAGAGATATGAATTCTAAAATAATGAAAGATCTAAATATAAAAATGTTCAGTTTAAATTATTAGAAGACAATTTCAGAAAATGGTTACATAGCCTCAAGGTAGTTTGATAAACCTTCAAGCAAAATAAAAAACAACCACCATTCTTCAGAGTAGACAAAAATGGTCTCTCTAGAGGTAAAAATTGTTAAGTAAAATTATACAGAATTGACTAGAAAGAAATTAAACTTCAAAATGATAAAAGATTTTTAACAAGCCCAAAATCAATAATATACAGAGAAAACTGTAACAAACTGAAGTTAATACTCATAATACACAGAGCTCTACACACTGATAATAAACATAAGATCATATGCTCTATCCATTCAATCAAACAAATAAACACAGGCAAGCCACACACGATAAAATGTTAATAGGCAATGGACTAATGAAAAGATAACTCCCACAAATGGCCAGAGAAGTAAAAATTAAATAATGAGACATCATCCTTGCCCATTAGATTGGGGTTGGGGGAGTGAAAGTTCTCAATACTAGCCAAAGACTCAGGAATGAGTCCTTCATACATGACTGGAACAAATAGGAATTTGTCCAACATTTTGGGAAACGAACACAATGGTATCTTAAATCTTTGACAGAGAAGATCCTAGTTTTACAATCTCCTGCAACAGAAATTAAAACACTAATATCTAAAGATACACGTTAAAGAATATTTTTAAAACAGAAGGAAACAACAGTAATTTGAACCACTATATATAAAGAAAATGTTAATTAAACCTGTTATAGCCAAGCTAGAAATACTATTTGGCTATTAAGAAATATTAGGTTTACGTATATTGGCTTAGAAAAATGTACTCAACATACTATTAAATGAAGGCAAAAAATAAGATGAGACTGACTGGGTAAATATAAGACACTTGAGTTTTTGTTGTTACTTCTTTTAAAAAGAAGAGAGAAAAAGGGAAAAGCTCTGATGTTCACATAAGGATTGATAACGCAGGAGTCACCGCGCTGGACAATGGGTGTGTGAAGGAAGCATTACTACTGTCATTCTTTACTCATGTCTACATTTGACCTGTTATAATAAACACACTTCATTTCATGCTTTTACTCCAATAACGAAAACAGTGATGAGAAACCCTAGAAGTGAATTTTTTGAAATAAAATTAAGCTTCGTCACTGAAGGCTCACCTGGGCACTGACCAAATCTGCCACCAGGACAGACACAGGTGTATGTCCCCTCTCTGGAGTCAGCAATGCATTCAGATCCTGCAGGGCATGGATTGTCTTCGCATCCAAGATGGACAGGGGGGCATTTTCCCTCTTCATTCGGAGAAAAGAGGGGATATAAAGAACAAGAATTTCAAGAAAATGATCGGTACTTGGAGCCCTCAAAGGCCAAACATCAAATATTCTCTAACACCTGTTTTGACATAATTCAGTGTATTACCTTTGCAGAGGCACACGGCTGCCCTATGGTGACGAGGAGTCACAAAACTCAATCTGGCCGTGCTATGCGTAGACATAACATTTTCATCCACAGATACCTTTTCATCGCAGAACTTCCAAGGGCAATCCAGTCCTGCACAGAGTTTCTGGAACACATTCAGTATCCTAACACCAATGATTTCCTCAATATCAGTCACAGAAGAATTAATCTTGTGCAGAAGTTGTTTTGTTGAAACCTGGGCACTATCTGATTTCTCCACAAAAAGTAAGACATCCAGATGTGGATGAGGTTCGGAAGGCTGCAAACTAACGATCTGTATGTCGTTCCTCCTCACGCCCAGGATGTTCCGTAGAGCTCGCTGGAAGTTGCGCCAGTAGTCACCAACAAACTCTTCTGGTGTTAGGTTGGCAAAGCGGATGGCGATGGTGTGGTTCAACATTTCTTGTGTTATTTGCCTGATATACACTGTGATGTCAGCCACTGTTGTAAACTTCCCATCTGTCACACTGACATTAAGAAGGTACTGTCCTATATCTAGCTTTTTGTGGGCGATCAGCTTGCCCCCCGTGCTGGAAACAGAGAACAGGTTGTCCATTTGGGGATCAAGACTGTAGGTTAAAGTGTCATATACATCTTGGTCAGTTGCATGAATCTTCCCAATGACACCACCGGAGTATTCCTCTCCAAAAGCAGTAATGAAAATCTCCAGTGGCAAAATAGCAGGAGGATGAATGCTCTCCTCGATGACCCTGATGTCAATATGTGTCAAAGATGACAACTGAGGTTTTCCATTATCTGCCACCTGCAAATAAAGAAAAATCAACTTTGTTTTGTTAATTACTCTTTAATAAAATATATTTACATCATCATCATGGTGGTACTGGGGATGGAACCCTCCGAGCTATTCTATTATTTTTATTCTTTATTTTGAAACAGGGTCTCGCTGAGTTGCAAAGCTTGCTAAGTAACTGAGGCTGGGTGTAAACTGTGATCCTCCTATCTCAGCCTCCCAAATGCTGAGATTACAAGTGTGTGCCACCATGCCTGGCTTTACATTAAATTCTAAAAAATGACCAACTAGTCGATGCCTATTCCTCATTGGCAGGCTTCTCATGGGCCATTTACTAATTCATACTGAAACTCAGTTCCATCATTTATGATGAAGAAATTAACCAAATGCCTAAGTGAGTCCCTCAAAGGTGGAGGGACAAAAATCAAGGTGTACCAAAACACAAAGACTGCAACTGTATAGTTTTTGCTTTCCCCCAAAATGTAGACTGTTTAACAAAAGAAGTTAACTGCTAGTAGCTCTCCTCTGTGAGTCCACCTAGAACCATCAAGAAAGACCTCAATACCTTAACATGCAGGAGGTAATGGTCCTTCACTTTCCTCTTTATGACAGCCGCAGTCAGGAGGACTCCTTGCTGGCTCACTTCAAAGGCGTTGTCTTCATTTCCACTCATAATAGTAAAGTAGAAGGGCGGGCCATTGTGAGAAGAATCTCTGTCTGTCACTACTAGCTGCAGGACACTGACACCCACTGGCTTATTTTCCTGTACAAAATTAAAAACAAAACTATTTCAACACAACCAAATGTACATGGTAAGAGACACATGAGTTTTTTTTAATAATATAAAGTATATGGGGGCGAGTCTTATTGCTGATCCATATAAAGTTAGAGGGAAAAGAGAAGTGGGGATGGGGGAGAAGAATATGGGGTAAGGGGCTTGTGTAAGAAGGGAGTGTGTGGGGAGGAGAGGGATATAATGGAGGACAGTAAAAGAGGGGTGAGGAGAAGAGGATGTAGCAGAAAACTGGCTGATGGAGAAAAAAATGAAAGGAAGAATAAAGGCCAAGGGAGGGCGGAAGGAGACAAAGTAACAGTGGCAGAGGACATAATTACTATGCAAGACTCTTAGTCCTAGGATGGCAAGGATATCTTAAAGACAAAGCACAAAAAGAAGGGAGATGAGAGCCTGAATTGTGAAAATACCCATCCTTTAATACTAACAGAGACTCTAATTTTACTTTTTCTGCCTTTCTAAAATGTAGTCTTTAGAAAAGAAAGCTATTTCAAGCAAACAACTGAGTCCGACAAAACAGCTCATTTCAACAGGACCCCAGGGACCCTGTGTCTGTCCTGGTTCACCTGGATGATCACACTGTAGTTTCCCTTGGAGAAGACAGGGGCATTGTCGTTGACATCAGACACATCAATATTCACGGTTGTTGTGTTGACTCTGGGTGGACTGCCATTGTCCGAAGCCTGAACTGTGAGTGTGTAACCTGAAATCTTTTTTGAAGAAAAGTCAGAGAATACAGATTCATTTTTTACAAGGTCATTTTCAGTCAGGATTAACTGTCATCATTTGCTTTATCCTGCTTCTGGGTAACTCCCTAACCTACAAACAAGTACACTACAAATAACATGCATTTTCTCAACAGAAAGAGCCATCAACAATGATTAGACTCCCCAATGCCTCTCAAAAAACACTCATCTTGTTAAAGAGCTTTAATCGTCAAAAACCTGTAGTTATATTAGCAGAAGACAGAAGCAATACAAATAATTAGAAACAAATGTTAACATTTCTCAAGTTCTGTTGCTTTAGTAACAACACAGAAGGCAGCCATCTCCAGGGCCAAAATTTTCTGTGGTTGTTTGCAGTACTGGGGATTGAACCCATGGGTGCTCTACCACTGAGATACATCCCCTACCTTTTTTATTTTGAGGCAGAGTCTCCTTAAATTTCTGACCTAGAACTTATGATCCTCCCGCCTTAGCCTACCAAGTAGCTGGTATTATAGGCCAGGTCGAGCTCCAAGGGCCCAAATCTTGTTCTTGACCAGAAGTGGAAAGACATGAGCTGCCTCTCACCCTCGAGTGCTGACTCCTGTCTGACACCTTAGGACCTGCACATCATCCTCACCCCTCCACTTCACACCTGCACCTGCACATCATCCTCACCCCTCCACTTCACACCTGGATCTGCACATCATCCTCACCCTTCCACTTCACACTTGGACCTACACATCATCCTCTCCCCTCCACTTCACACCTGGACCTGCACATCATCCTCTCCCCCCCACTTTACACCTGGACCTGCACATCATCCTCTCCCCCCACTTCACACCTGCACCTGCACATCATCCTCTCCCCTCCACTTCACACCTGCACCTGCACATCATCATCTCCCCCCACTTCACACCTGCACCTGCACATCATCCCCTCCCCCCACTTCACACCTGGACCTGCACATCATCCCCTCCCCCCACTTCACACCTGGACCTGCACATCATCCTCTCCCCTCCACTTCACACCTGCACCTACACATCATCCTCTCCCCCCACTTCACACCTGCACATCATCCTCTCCCCTCCACTTCACACCTGGACCTGCACATCATCCTCTCCCCCCACTTCACACCTGCACCTGCACATCATCCTCTCCCCTCCACTTCACACCTGGATTGTGCTCAGCTGTCTAAATTCCTCAAGATCATCTCTGTGGCCTCTTATAAAAGAATCAATTATTGACCTTCCCTGTCAGGACAGTTCCCTGTTAATCTCTCTCTTCTAGAATGAGTGGTGGAAAAAGCCAGAAAGCTGGCTGGATTCTAGAGTAATATTTGTAGAACAGCAGTCCTACAAAATGTTCCAACCAAAAAAGGTTGGGAGGACAAATCAACTCAGAAACTTTAGGGCCTTTGCTATCTCACAAGACAGAAGTCTACTGAAGGTCTGGTTTCTTCAGCCCAAAACACTAAATTCCAATGCTCAGCAGAACAGCAACCCTACATATAATAAGCATGCTTCCTAAATTTCTGCAAAGTCCCCAGCTAAAAATAACAGGTTAAAAATTAATAAATTGGGACTTTAATGAGATATTATCTCCTCTAATTCCTCTAATCTTAAATATACACACTTTTTCCCTGAAACTGCATCCTTTATTATCTCTTATATTCTTCCCATTCCACAGACCAAGGCGTCCTTCATTTTTTTCATCACTACTAGTGCGAGGTTGCTCCTGCTTTATTTTCTTTCATGTTGTTGGAGTGGGGAGAGCTAGGCTGGAGCTGGACAGTCAGTGGTGGGCCATTCAGTCGGGCCTGCCTCAGCTCATTTATTCACATGTATCTGAGTCCTTCAGAAAACTTCTACACTCAACAAGTGCAAAGGCTTGTAGGATACCCACATGTCCAGCTCTCAAGTCTCTAAGTTTGATTAAAATCTCCAAATACTGGCCAAATATGCCATTTCATGCTAAAAACCAGCATATCAAAAACTACACCCCTGAACTCCGCCTGGCCCCTACGAGTATATAGGTCATAACTTTCTGACCCCATAGCAAGACGGGCAGAGCTCTCTCATCTCTGATCCGCTGCTTTCCATACAAGGCTGTATGGACGCTAGTCTTTCCTTTACAAAGATTCTCCACTTGGCTTCTCATTCCACTCTAACTGCTCTTTTCCAGTTGAGGGTCTTGTTGCCTAAACTGACATAGTCTTCCTACCTCTCTGGGTTTCTGAGCACTCTAAAGTGCACTTGGATCTACTAAAGTCCGAGTCCTAATCTTCCAAAATGTTTTATTTTAACATAACTCAGCTCCCAAACATTCAATAATTCCCTAATTCCTGCAGCACTAAAAGTCTGAACCTCTGGTCCTGATCATGTGGCTTATTATTTGTTCCTAACCTCTGCTTCTTGGTATGATTACTCTAGTAGAACTGGGTAATATCCCTTAAATTAATTATTTTCTTTTTCCATGCTTTAGTTCAAGCACTTTCTCATAAGGAATTCCCTTCTCTCAACCCCAGTGGTTTTGCAAATCTCTTGCTATTATTTAAAATTCAGCTTCTAGTTAGGTGAAGTATCTTGGGATGCTGGAGCTGACTATAATTTCTTCCTGAATACAAACTTTTACTACCTAAACTTTATAATTAGTAAAAGCCTTATTTCTTATATTCTTGAGATTTTCACAGTGGAATTGCATTTCAAATATTTACATCTTGCTCCTCAGTTCCCGAAAAAAAGGCTGGTTCTACCCTTCTGGTACTTCACATTATATCCAGCATATAGGAACACAAGGTGCCTCTATTTATCAACTTGGTGATTTGTGAATAAATCAAACTTTTTCACTTACTGTTTCCCGGTCTAGAAGTTTGGTCACTTTCACTTCTCCCTTGACAGGGTCAATTGTAAACGGATTTCCTTGATTGCCTTCTATAATTGAATAGTGGATTTGGCTGTTTGAAGGTCCATCAGCATCATCAGCCACAACCTAAAATATCATACTCTTGTTTATGAGATAGCTAATGAAGGCACAGAAGGCTACAAATTCCTGGCATTAACTGCCAGCTGTTTTAAGGCAATTACTTATAATAAAGTTAGTAACCAACTTGCCTAACAAAAGACATGGTCATTTCTTCAATATATATTTTCTTTTCTTTTCTTTTTTTTTTTTTTTTTTTTGCGGTATTGGGGATGGAATCCAGGGGTATTCTACCTCCGAGCTACACCGCCAGCCCTATTTTTTATTCATTTTAAAACAGGGTCTCTGAGTTGCAAAGAGCCTCACTAAGTAGCTGAGGCTGTTCATGAACCGCGGTCCTCTGGTCTCAGCCTCCCGAATGCTGGGATTACAAGCGTGCATCACCACACCTGGCTTCCAATACATTTTCAAATAATGCCATTACAGAAATTGGATAGATTTTACTAAAAATTATTGCGAATATCTAGAAGAAAGCTATAGGCGGGTAAATACATACCGTAAGGACAGACTGCTCAAGGACAGCATCTTCACTGATCACCGTTGTGTAGGTGTCCTGGCTGAACACTGGGGTGTTATCGTTGATATCCGTCACGTTAACGTTCACAGTGGCGACATCACTGAGTGAAGGTGTGCCTCCATCAGTGGCTTCTACAGTCAGGTAATACTCGTGGGAGCTTTCATAATCCAGACTCTCAATGATAAATATGGCCCCTGCAAGAAAATCAAAATTACTTTTGGTACTTTATAAGGCCACCATTTTTTCTTACTATGACTAAAACAGGTAAACCTTTTAAACAAATTTAGTTTCCACTTTGAAAGTTTAAGTAATTATCACTTATGCATGTTTTCTAATTTCTTTTTCTTTCTCCCTCCTTTTCTTTCTTTCTTTCTTTCTTTCTTTCTTTCTTTCTTTCTTTCTTTCTTTCTTTCTTTCTTTCTTTCTTTCTTTCTTTCTCTTTCTGCAGTATTAGGGATTGAATCCAGGACCTCAAGCATGCTAGGTAATACTTTACCACTGAACTAAATTCCCTAGATCTTTTTAAATATTTTAAATTTTGAGACAGTGTCTCACTAAGTTGCCCAGGCTGACTTCAAATTTGCAATCCTCCTGCCTCTCTCTCCTAACTCTGCTTATAAGTGTGTGCCACTGCATCAAGCTGTGTTTTCTAACTTCTTTTGTTTCAGGGAAGGTGTTTACTGGTGACTGAACTAAAGGGGCATTTCATCTCTGAGCGATATCCCAGTGCTCTTTATTTTTATTTTCAAACAGGATCTTGCTAAATTGCTGAGGCTGGTCTTAAGTCTGTAATCCTCCTGCCTCAGCCTCTCAAGCACTGGGATCAAAGGCATAGACCATCATGGCTGGCATACTTTTTTCAACAAGTCAAAAATTAGGAATTTGTTCATCGCTGGATCCCTATTTATTTCTCTTATATATTTTCCTGATATTCCTTGTATATATATGTATGCATGCATTTATTGAGATAGTAGGTGTTAAAACTGGGAGGGGGGAGTTCTACCTCTGAGAGATACCCTCAGCTCTATTTTTTATTTTAAAATAGGGTCTAAGTTACCTTACACTGTTTTCAAACCTGTGAGCATCCTGTCCCAGCCTCCCAAGTACTAGAATTACTGGCATGTGTGCCACCATGCCCAGCCCTTATATTTATTTAATAATGCTTTACTTTAATATATTTATTTAATGGCTGCTTTTGCAGTCATTACCTACATTCATGCTATAAAAATGATCATCTCTCATCACTTTTTAGCCATAGTTACAACAAACTTTAATAAAATAAAATTCTAAAAACTTCAATTCTATGGGGTTTTTTTGTTTGTTTGTTTGTTTGTTTGTTTTTTTTTTTTTTTTGGTGGTACTGGGGTTCCTAGAAACCCTTCTACCTTTGGGCTACACTCCCAGACCTATTTTTATACTTTTTTATTTGGAAACAGGGTCTCTTTAAGCCAGCACGGCTGGCTTCGAACCTGCGCAATCCTCCTGTCTCTACCTCCTAAGCACAGGGACTACAAGCGTGCACCACCACGCCCGGCAATTCTATGCTTTTTGTTTCCTTTCCATTCTCATTCTTCATAGAAAATGAGAATTCTTGCATTACATATGTATGTATGTAGGCATGCAATTATTGAGATGGTGGGTGTTAAAATTGGGAAGGGTAAGTTCTCTGAACTATATACCCTTTTTGAAAAATATCTATAAAATAACCCTCTACTTACATTCTATCATTAAAAATTCCTTTTTAACAATTTTTCTAATATCTATCCTTGTCAGTCCATTACTGTCCATCCTACTTAAAAAATGGAATAAAAGAGCCCTAAACCTAATTCTATGAATTCTATGATACGTATTAAACATATCTTTTAAAATAATATCATCACACACCTATTCTTTATCTGAAAGTCATATACAACTAAATATGGTTGAAAGGAGCAACTTTTAAAAATGCCCTAAGACTAAAAGCTATTTCAGACCCACAGGTTAATAAGAAAAACCAGTGTTTATATAGCAGGAATCAATAGCACCTCTGACTTTTGACCTTGTTGGCAGTCAGCCTTCAGTATGATTCAAAAGACTTCCACTGTTATACATAACCACCATAAAAAAGACAAGTTAATGAACTGCCAGATACTCACTATAAAAGCTACGTTCCAAGAGGCTGAAACTATAGTTTTACCTGAGAAACAAGTTCATATATGGTTTGACATGGGGATAAGGGAGTAACTGCACAAGGTCCTTCACTATCAGCCAGTCTTATCTTTACTGACCTAGGACACTTTGCATTATCATTAAACTTTAAGAATGTGATACGTCAACCTGCTTTTAGTTTATAACAGATATGCCAGAAATGTACTTTTTAATAAACAACAACAAACAGAAAACTTGAGTTCTGTCTTTTTGAAAATCTACTAACCATGTGTCACTCGCAACTTTGTATAAGGTAGGCCAGGAAGATCTAATTATTGTGGTGAAACAAAGGGCTTCCTCTCATTTACAAGGTTAAGTTACCTGTTTTAGAATCTATGCTGAATTTTCCATGTTCATTTCCACTGATTATTGAGTAGGTGATTTCTGCATTTGCTTCAATATCCCGGCTTGCTGCATACACTTGGAGAACTTCTGTTCCAATTAGAATGTCCTCAGACACTGTGGCACCATATTCACGGTATTCAAATACAGGTGGGTTGTCATTTATATCCAAAACCGATACAACAACAGTGCCAGTAGCAGTTAACCTCCTTGGCAAACCTTGGTCTACAGCTTTCAAAGTAAGGGTATATACTGCATGTAGTTCTCTATCCAAAGGCTTCTCTAACTGGATAATTCCAGATAACTCATTAATGGAGAACTGGCCATCAGCAGAGTCCATCAGTGAGTAAGAAATCTTCCGATTTAGTCCTGTTGAGACACGAGATGTCAGAAACTTTAATATCAAGACACTTACATGTAAACTTAAAAGGGACACATATACAACATACTTTGAAGATGGTAAAATGCTAATATGCATTATTTTAAAGTTCTTATGAATACAATCTAGAAAAAGCAAACTCTTTGAATCACTAATTTAATGAGATAAAATCAATCTGATTTCATAGATTGTTGGCAGTATAGGCTAGTTTACAGAAGAGCCTTTCCTGTAGGACAAAACAGATCCTTTAAATATCTATTATTTAGCTATAATGGCAAAGAATTATATGAAAAGTAACATGGTATGTTATTCTTCAAATTCTTCAGTATTACTATGACCAGAAGAAGTTATTTTATTTTATTCTCTATCAAAATGCTAATATGTATCCTATACCATTATTTTGTCCAGGAAAATTTTTAAAAGATTTGTAAAACTGTAACAATGTATTAACTGTTTCTGTTACATTCTTGATACTAAAACTTCATGATACTAACAGTTTATTCACACACAAAAAAACCCACTACTAATTAAATCAATGAGATACAAAGATCAGTTCATGAAGTCCCTAACCAGAATTTGAGTTATACCAAATACCAAATGAAAGCAGTTACTTCACTAGGCAAAATTTTGAGATCAAATATTCATTAAAGCTAGATGTGGTGGCACATGCCTATAATCTCAGTACATAAGAGGCTGAGACAGGAGGATTGCAGGCTCAAGGACAGCCTTAGGAAGTAGTGAGACTGATCACACCTAGTGAGACTCTGTTTCAAAATAAAAAATAAAAATAAAATAAAATGGGGCTGCGGGTGTAGCTAGGAGATAAGAGTGGCCCTGGACTCCATCCCCAGTACCAAAACAAAACCCCAAATATTCATTAAAATAAATAAGTTATTCTGAAAACTTCATTTTTTTTTTTTTGGTGGTACTGGGGTTCCTGGAAGCCCTTCTACCTCCGGGCTACACTCCCAGACCTATTTTTACATTTTCATTTTTTTGGAAACAGGGTCTCCTAAACCAGCGCGCGCGGCTGGCTTCGAACCTGCGCGATCCTCCTGTCTCCGCCTCCCAAGCGCGGGGATTACAAGCGTGCGCTACCACGCCCGGCTGAAAACTTCATTCTTATGGGGACGAGCTCCTGCACTTGTACGAGGCACAGTGAGTTAAAAAGGGTGTACTTGGGATGCACTTTAAAACAGTGGCTCCTAAGTCCTGTATAGTGTAAAGGCACAGAAGCTTCTAGAAGATACCTGTGTCTGCATCGGTGGCCTGCACCCTGGTCAGCAATGTTCCAGGCTCCGTGTTTTCAAACACGGTAATGGTGTAAGGGTCGGCAGTGAATTCAGGAGCGTTGTCATTCACATCTTCTAACGTGAGCACAATATTAGCTTGACAGAATCTTCCACCTCCATCTGTGGCCTTGACAAAAAGATTATACACTGCTTCCTCCTCACGGTCCAGAGGGGCTAATGTTTTCAGTTCACCTAAAAGCAAACAAAAAGAAACGGACATACTTGACATTTAGGGTGCACCTTACTTTTTTCTCTTACCATTGCAAAATGTGAATAACCCCTTTTATCCAGAGAACAATTTTACAATGAAAGACACAGCCACTGCATGTGTGCACTCGGTTCCAGGTTTTCCAATCCTGCCAGGTGCTGGCTCTTCAAGCCACAGAGACTGAGGCCTGGGCCTCCTACACTACAGGCAATGCCCAAAAGAGAAACAGCTGCCTAATTTAGCAATTTTAAATGTTTAAAAACTGACTCAAAAATCAGACTCATGTGTTCACAATTAGTTAATTCTTCAGAGAGGAAATAAAGCTTAATAGAAAACTGTTACTTGATCCCAATTTTAGCACAATACAAACTGTAAGAGGAAAACAACTCTACTTAAGAAGAGTAATACATCATGGATCATTTTAATTATGGAAAATATTAAATTATAAACTTATGGTCACACAGTCAAAAGACATGCTTAATAAATAAAATATATAGAGCAAAAGTTGTATATCTCATCCCAAATTTTATACTTTGAATTACTGTTTAGATTTCTAAAAGATGCTAACTCCACAGCATCAGACACAATCTTAAATGTGCAAAATGTAATTTCAAATTCTGTAGTTTGTGAACGACAATCACCCACATACATAATTTTGTTGGAATACACAATTAAATTTTCCTCAAACTCCATCATTACCTGTGTCTGGATTTAGTTTGAATTTTTCTGCACCTGGACCAAATAGTGTGTAAGTAATTTCAGCGTTGGAACGGATATCTGCATCTGTAGCAGAGACCTGCATGATCAATTTCCCAGGAAGGGCGTCTTCAGGAATGGTGTCTGAGTAAAGAGTCTACAAAGATTTTAAACATTATGGTTAGAATAAAAACATTAGAAGTCAGCAGTGACTGCCAAGAGAATAATGGAAAAGAAATCATTTCATTTTGGCCGCAGAAAACACGAGAAATAACTGACGTTGAAACGCAAAGAGCTTTTAAAACCATTTCTCTTAAAAATTCATATATAAAGACCAGGAAATAGTTATACTACTTTCATACCCCTGAGTCTGACCTGACGTATAATCAACAGAATACTGAATAATATATGTTGTTGAGTCAGCTTCACATTTAAATTCTTATAAAAAAGTGTTCCATATTTATTTCAAAAATACTTATTATATCATAATTACATATTCCCAAGTATATGGATTTATTATGTCTAGTTGTTTGTCATATATAACCAAATAACTGCAGTTGGGAGAGAAGTGATCCTTGCATTGTAGGAGAAAACAAAGAATTCAACAAAAAATTCCCCGAGGCAACAGAGGGGACAGGCAAGGCTCAGACCCTTCCGTAATTCTGCTTGCTCCCCTCTCCTCATATCTGCCCTAGCCTTCAAACACAACAAACAGTTATTTCTAGCTCTGATAAAGGACTCCATGCCATATACGAAGCCTAAGAGAAACATTAAAATTTTGTTGAATTTGCTTTCTTAATATGCGCTTAGTTATATGTTATATAAATATATAATTAAACATATATATGTGTACATATATACATATCTGTAATATGTGCATCCTCTTCTTTTTTTTAGTTTCCTCCCAGAGGCAGGGATTGAACTCAGGGCTTTTGCACATGGTAGGCAAGTACTCTACGACTAAGCTATATCCCCAGGATATAAATCAGGATATTTTGTACTAGTGATTAATTCTCATAGTTTAGTGTCCTAATTTTATCATTCCCAAAGATGATATAGCATTACATTCAAATATAGGAAAGTGCTAAAAAACAAAATGCATATTGTTTCTCTAAGCGAAAATACAGAGTCTCTCCTCCCCCTCCCCCCAGTTACAAAAATTCAGGTTGGAATTAATTCCTGATCCTTCAGGAGTCTCACTTCCTCTCAAGATTGAATTTTAAGTAATCCTTTCCCTGAGAGCCATTCAGTGACTTCCCAAAGTGACTCTGCAAAGCTCTAACACATCTCAGACAGAATCTGCAGCATTCGCCACCTGCTCTGTCACTCTTCATAATCCCCTCCACCAGCCTCACAACCTAGCACATCCTTCTTCCTTCCTTCCTTCTCACACTTCTTCACTGGCCAAATCTACCTCCTCATTAATGTGCTCAGTGTGATCTGCAGCCCAGTGTTCCTCCACATGGCAACCCCGAGACCGCCCTCTCCAAGGCAGGCGCAGAATTCCATTTTTCTGAGCTATGAAATATCTCTACCTGCTCCCTACCTCTTACAACATCTCATTCTCACCCCTGATGACACTGCACCAGTATCATTTTCTTCTTTCCATCTCTTCTCTTGGGGAATACCCATCTCTTCTTTTTCTTTGCTCTTGTATCCTCTCCAATTAACTCAATTATCAGCTTCCATAAATACTGACAAGTTTATATATCCTTTCCTAATATCCATCATCCTCAATTCTACCATCTCTAAATGTCTAAAAATTACATTTAACTAAATGCCCCATTGCCCTAAATTTAACAAATCCAAAATGGAACTCGACATGCTTCCTCTAAAACCAACCCACGCCAGGCTTCTCTTTGCCACCGTGTTGCTCTCCCTCCAGATATTCCCACAGTAAGAGTTCCTGACCCAAGATGCTACGCTTGCTCTGCTGTCATCCAGGTTGGGACCGAGTAATAGCTCTCGTTTTATGTAGTGTCTGTGGGCCTTTCATTCTTCTGCTGCCTTCGCCTTACTATTACTCCCTGGCTTTCATTCTTCCTTATTCAAATAATGGACATCAACTACCAAACTGAACTCTCTTAAGGAACTTTTAGGTCATATCCTATCTTTCAAATGTAAAAGAATTGAGAGCCCCTCCCTATTTTCTCAAGGATAGAGCTCAAACTCCCTAGAATGACCTTCACATCCCTTCTTGATTCAGTTTATCCCTTTGCCTCCTCCCCTCTCTCCTCTCTTAGGATTCTTAACAGGATTCCCCACTTTTGGAAAACGATATTACCCTTCCCACACCTCTGTCCACTCTTCATGCCCCACCGGCTTTCTGCTTCTTTCTACTCCTGATCACTAAATCACTACCTCCTAAAAGCGGAGCCCAAGCTCTGCTCTATAGGAGCTGCCTTCATCTTCTAGCTCCTGTGATCACTTCTGCTTAAACCCCATGTCCTCATCTTAACCTTGGAGTGAAGAGGCTCTTTTCTGGGCTCTATGTAAAGCCCACAGGTACGGGAGGCATTTCACTAACTCTTGGTTTCTCTGGTAAAGAAGAACGAGTGCCCCAAATGATGTGTTAAAGCAAAATAGCTTTGCAGACCTGCTGGCCAGATAACCTCTAACTAACTTTACCCTTCCTAAAGTTTATAAGGCATTTTTAGAGTTAGACACAATTGTAATCCTGTCCATAAATTAGCTTTATTTAGAACAAGGCTTTTTGGCCTAGTTAGCATTTCCCAAAGTAGTTCTGCAGCTTTTCCCAGTTTTGTGCCATTTAACACGTACCTCTTCCTAAACAGTAAGTGATTATAACACATTTGAGTTACAACATGGCAATGGATGACAGTCCTCCAAAAGGATAAGAAATTTTAACTCATAATCTGCAAACTTAAGCAAAGAGCAGCCTACCTTTTCACAAACTGGACTGTTGTCATTTGCATCAAGAACTTTCACTTCAACTATCGCTTTGGAGGAGAAGGTTCCATCAGTTGCAGTGATAGTCAAAAGATAATTGTCCCTTTTTTCTCTGTCTAGAGGTTTCTTCACGTAGACCTTCCATTCATTCTGTATATTTTCAACAGCAAACTGTCCCAAAGCATCACCCCCTATTGTATTAATGAGGGAAAAATGAGTTACATTGGTTAAATTTTAAGAAAAATAAACTGTACAAAAGATGTACGTTATGCTTAAAAATTTCTTAAATAACTAATTTAAATTTGGTATATGCCAGCTTTTCTATTTACAAAAAAAAATATACTTTAAAATCTACCCATCTACCTAACTACCTACCGTACTGGGGACTGAACGTTCACCAGGGGCATTCTACCTCTGAGCTACACCCCCAGCTTTATTTTATTGTTATTTGGAAACAGGGCTCACTAAGTTGCTAAGAGCCTTGCTAAGTTGCTGAGGCTGGCCTGGAATCTGTGATACACCCATCTCAGTCTGTCAAGTACTGAGATTACTAGTGCGTGACACCACACCAGGCTTAAAATGTATATTTAAATACAGCATTAAGACTAATAAAATATAAAGACTATAAATATAAAGACACTGAAGCTGTAGTTATTTCCTTTTAAATTATTATATAGTAAATATAAAGCTCAACAGGATGAGTCAAAAAATCAAAAGCAATCTAATGAAACTAATAGATATGCTCAGGTAAAATATCGGAAATGCACCTTAACCGATGCTTATAGATATTCTTAACTAAAACTATCCCTTTACTGTATTTTGATAAAATACATACCTAACATGCTTCTGATACAATTTAACCCCATTGGTGTGAAATTTCTTACCTGTTATGAAATATGTAACTTGTCTGTTAATCTCTTCAGAATCAGCATCGGTGGTACTTAAGATGGCGATCACACCACCTGGTGGGTCATCTTCACTCACAGTTCCTTTGTAAATCTCTGCGGTGAACCGTGGAGGACTATCATTGACGTCAGTGACCGTAACATCCACGATGGCAGTAGAGGACAGCTGAACCTTTTCGCCATGATCTGATGCAACCACTTTAATTTGATAATTGTCCCGCTTTTCATGATCAAGTTCCTTTAGAGTTGTAATCCAGCCAGTTTCCACATTAATGGCAAATGATTCAATAATGTCTATACTTTGTGACTGATCTAGACTATACATAACTTGGCCATTAGTTCCTGAATCTAGGTCAGATGCCCTAATCTGGATGACTCTGCTTCCGCCTGGCAGGTTTTCAACAATAAATGCTTCATACGGATTGGATTCCAAGACGGGGCTGTTATCATTTGCATCTTTCACCTGGATACTAACATCTACAGAAGCTACCACCTCATAGTCATCATGAGCGCACCTGGCGAGGATGGAAAACTGATACCACTTAGTTGTCTCGTGGTCAAGACTTTTCTCCAATTTCAATCTCCCACTCTGTCTGTCAATGACAAAGAACTCGTCTCTATTACTTTCTGGAGTATTCCCTTTGATCAGGCTGTAAAGAACAGTCCCGCTGTGTTCTGCTCGGATGACATCTATTTCTGTTCCAATGGCCATGTCTTCTGAAACCGTGTAAGTATAAAATGGTTCTGAAAACTTTGGAAGCTGGGTTTCTGGTGGAAGGATTTTAACATAGACAGGAACAACAGATTCTTTTGGTGGGGACCCATTATCCACAGCACGAACAAAGAAAGTGAAGACCTCATTTTCTAAGCCAATTAAGCTTTCCTTTGTGGTAATTACGCCAGATAGTTTGTTAATTTCCAGGTTCTCCTTAACACTTTCAGAATCTGCTTCTATGGCGTAAGTGACATCGGCATTGGATCCCTCATCAGCATCACTTGCAAAAACTTTAATGACTGACGTCCCTTTGGCAGCATTGGATCTGATGTTCACTTCATACTTGGTTGCTCGAAACTGTGGCGCATTGTCATTGTCATCTGTTAGGATGACGTTAACGGTGCAAAAAGCAACTTTTCCTCCAGCATCCTTAGCCATTAAGCGAACTGAGATGACTTTCTCTGCTGGGGTCTCTCGATCAAGTTTTTCCAAAGTAAATATCTGTCCTCTCTCATTTGTGTAAAATCTGTCTTTGGCAAAGTCATTGACAATATGGTAAGTAATGTGACCATAAATACCAGAATCCCGATCAGTTGCTTTAACCTCAGTCACCAAGGTATGTAAAGGAGCGTTTTCCGCCAGTTCCACTTCATATTCATTCTGAAGAAAGACAGGACTGTGCAAATTGCCTCCAATTACGGTTACATGGACCTGGGCTGCACTCCTAAACACCCCGTCAGAAACAGAAATGTTAAGACCGTAAAATGGCTTCAATGTGTGCCGGCGCAGATTCGAGAGTGTGATAATCCCTGTTTTGCTGTCGATGATAAAATTTTTATGTTCATTGCCAGACAGGATGGAATATTCCAACTTGTCTAGGTCAGAACTGTCTGCATCATAGGCTCTCACACACATCACAAAATGCCCATGAGCGGCATGCTCGCTAATTTGGGCTTCATAAATGTGTTGGTCAAAGAGTGGTGGGTTATCATTGAGGTCAGTGACATCCACCATGACAATCACATCACTGCTCAGTGGGGGCATGCCTCCATCGAAAGCCCTTACAAAAATCCTGTGCTGCTGGAACTGCTCGTAATCCAGGGTTTTGATGAGTGAAATGAGACCAGTGCTGCTATCTATATGGAAATGGTCATGACTCTTGCTATGATTTCCAAACATTTGGTAGGAAATTCCTCTATTGGCTTCTGAATCAGAATCTGTTGCTCTAACTTGAATGACAGATGTTCCAATTACAGATGCCTCGGACAAGGTTGTGGTATAAGACTGCTGAACAAACACAGGAGGGTTATCGTTCACATCTTCTACTATTATGTCAACAAATACTTCAGCATGAGCACCAGTCAAGGAGTCTGTGGCTCGTATGCTCAGTTTATATGCTGGGTGGGACTCGAAATCCAGAGGGGCTATGACATTTATAACTCCAGTATTGAAGTTAATAGTAAACTGGCTGAAAGGATCTCCATCTGTGATGCTGTAGAACACTTTCAAGCCTTCTGGACTGTTGGCTTGTATGTGGACAACAGGGCTGTGCATTTGGATATTCTCTGGAATCTCTGCACTGTAGAAAGGTTTCTCAAACACAGGCATGGCTTTATTCATAACAGTGATTGGAACGATAACTTCAGCCGAGAATGCTGGATTTCCTCTGTCTTTTGCAACCACTGTGACAAGATATTCTTTATTTAAGGTATCAAGTTCAAATTGCTTTTTCAGGGAAATTTCACCTGAGGGTCCAATTTGGAAGTGGTCGTGATGTTCCTTAAGGAAGTAGTGCACTTCCCCATTTCTGCCACTGTCTCTGTCTACAGCAGTAACACAGCGAATGACATGGCCCACCACAGTGTCCACTTTAACAACAGCATAGTAGGGAAGGTTCACAAACACTGGTGCGTTGTCATTCTGGTCCTCTACAGTGACTTTCACAACAACATGGGCCACCACTGAGGGCTTATGTTCTTCTGTCACTTCTACGACCACATCAAAGGCTTCCTGCTGTTCGCGATCAAATGGTATGCCCGTGGTGGACAGCACTCCTGAGGTGCGGCTGATTTTAAACCTGCGATCTGGGTTAAGGATCTGATAAAACAAAGGCTCATTGATTGGATTCCCGATAGCGGTGATGACAGCTAATGTTTTGGCTTCAGTGGAGTTCTCTTTCACTACCGCGGAGTAGAAGTCTTGGGTAAACTTTAGTTGACTCTCTTTGCTTTCTTTCACATTAATTTTAACAGAGGTAAAGCTGGCAAATCTGCCATCAGAAGCTCGAACGGTTAACTCATAGCGGCTTCTTAACTGGGTTGTGTTTTGTACAGTTATAGTGCCAGTCTTGTAGTCCATAAAAAATTTCTCTCCGATGTTGCCTTCAGTGATGGAGTACATTAGCTGCGAGTATGCACTGGAATCAGCATCTGTAGCATTTACTGTGATGACTTTTACTCCTCTGTATGTTGGCAACAGGAGAGATGCTTCATATAGTGATTTGGAGAACAAAGGAGGACAGTCATTGATGTCAATTACATGTATAGTCACATTAGCTGAATGTTCAGCAAATAAACGTGGTGTTCCCATGTCATGCACTTGTACGGTAAAGTGAAAAACACTTGTTTCTTCATAGTCCAAACTTAGTACTGTATGAATAGCACCAGTGCTAGAATCAATAGCAAAATATTTGTGCGCAGATGGTTCAACAATGTGATAAACAAGCAGAGCATTTGATTCTCTATCTGCATCAGTTGCTCGAACCACAAGTGGGACATTCCTGTCTGTTAGGACCACACTGTTGATCGAAGCTGATTCGCTAATGAGTCCTGAATATTCTGCCTGCATAAAAACTGGCAAGTTGTCATTCTCATCCTGAAGATGCACTAAAACAGTTGTGTTAGCAGACAAGCCTGCCATGTTGGTTCCTTGGATTGTCAATGTATACATGGGCAAAGTTTCAAAATCCAGTGCTTTCCGAGTTATAATACTTCCAGAATGTGGATTAATATCAAAAGCATCACCTGTATTTCCATCTTTTATTTCATATACCACTGATGATTGACTATGGGCTGTAACCATTCCAACAAAACTCCCAATGCTAATAATTTCACTAATTTCAACAGAGTATTCTTTTGATGTAAACTTAGGAGAGGCATTGTCAGCAACAGTGACAAAGATGTGCACAGAAGTAATTTCACTCATTGGTGGACTGCCTTTATCTGTAGCTTTTACCATTAAATCATATTCCACTTGGTTACTTCGATCTAATTCTTTGGCAGTTTTTATAGAGCCCAAGATGGGATCAATTGTAAAAGAATTTCCAATATTTCCTAGAAGAGGAAAAAAAAAAAAAAAAAAACCAGACATACACACACACACATTAGAGAAAAATATAAGGAACAACAGAAGTAAAAGCTGGAAAAACAGAAACACAGAGATCTTTAAAAATTATATTCTGAAATTAAGCAGAAATACAGAGGATATCAGCATCTGAATGAAACTGTCAACTGTCTATTTAATTTTTATCCACATGCTTCCCAGAATTCTGGCTATAAATTATGAAAAGAAAGAAACAAGAAATATTACTTTGTACCTAGAGTTCAAATTCTCTCTCTGTTGGCTGAACTGGAAATGTACTGTGGAGGACATGGTTTTTCTTCCACAAAGAAAATGAGTTAATTATTTTCAAATGGTCCCTTAAGATCTTTCTGGAACATATTTCTATATTCAGCATATGTCATTTGCAAATTTTCAAGATTCTTATTCATTATGAAAGGGAAGATTCAAATTCACTAAGAAAATTTATATTAATCTTCAAGAGAGGTTGTCCGTTATTTTAAATATTCAGGGATCTGAGAAATAATTTTGTGTAATCCACCTTATTTATAGTTTTTGAGGATTTCACCAATAGTCCCTTAACTTTTTTTCTGGTCAATTTATCATGTTGTCAATGGTTCTCAACTAGGAGTGCTTTTGCTTGCAAAAGACAATGTCTGGACACACTCTGGGTTGTCAAAATCCAGAAGGAGAGAGCCACGCATGGTGGCGCATGCTCGTAATTCCAGCATCCAGGAGGCTGAAATCAGAAGATCACAGTTCGTGGACAGCCTCAGTTACTTAGTGAGGCCCTTCACAACTCAGTGAGACCTTATTTAAAAAAATAAAAGGACTAAAATAAAAAGTGTTACTGGCATCTAGTGGGTAGAGAACAGGGTCACTGCTGAATATTCTGACACACTGGAAAGCCCTCTACAACAACATTTTTCCTGGTCCAAAAATGTCAATGGTGCTACAGCTGCGAAACATAGGACTAGCACAGATTGTTTTGGCTGCTTTTCTTTGGATCTTTTCAGAATATACTATATATTTAACTGTAACCCAATGCCACAATATCCCATCGCTTTGAGTCTTAAACAATTACTTCTCTCTATAGCATTTTTTGATAGATCAGTGTGAGGGTACTTAGGTTGGAACTATCTACATACAAGTCCCTTTTCTGTTTCTTAAACAAGCATCCAGAATCCATTATCCTAGTCACTGACTTTCCCCAATGAACTATTACACTTTCTCAAAATAAAATCCACTCGCCACTTAATGGCTTTCTTAAATTCTTCGTTCTCTACTTAGTATGATCTGCAAACCAGAGATTAGCCAAACCCTTCTTTCTCCACATCATTAACAGTAAACACTTCCTCTATTGTCATCATTTCCTTCCTTTAATACATTTTCCAAAAATTCATGAAAATTTTGTGAAGCCAGACCCAGCCTGGTTTTCATTAAGTTGGCCTGGCTCTGGGTCCAGGCCCCAAGGCACTGCCTCAGTCCTCTACAGGGAGGAGGCCCTGGCTTCTCCAGGCCCCGAGGCTCTGGGCTGAACCCTGGCCCAAGAATGGGGTCCTGATGCCTCTGCCAGCTTACTCAGACACTAATTTCCGGCCTGTCTGTATTTAGGAGAGTCAATGATTCCAGATTCCCTATCATTGCCTTTTAAGCAGTCATCAGAGCTCAGAGCTCTTTCTCTCATCCTACCTGTGCATCCACAATTATGACAAGTCGACTGGCCTGATGTGGGGCAACAGTAAGCTTTGGCGGCTGCCCAATCCCTCAGACTCTCCTTTGTCTGCACTTAAAAAGCCGCTGACCTGACAAAGGTCACGTCCATCATCATATGTATCACCGTATGTATGTCTGCCTTATCTTTCTATAGTGAAATCTTATTTTGCTAGTAAACTTTCAAACACGCATGCCCTCAAATGAAGGAATGCATTAAGCTTCGTGGTGCCGAAGCATGCAGGCTGGCAGTATCACAACACCCTACTTCCTGCACAATTTGTTCTGAACCTCCAGCTACACGGGGATTCACTTTGCTCCTTCATCGGGAGAGCAACTCCCACCTCAGGGCATTTGCTTTTGGGGTGTCCTCTCTCAGAACTGACTTCCCTCACTTTTCTCAGTCTTCCTCTCTGTTTTTTACTCACTTATTCATTCATTCATTTATTCAGGTTTCACCTGAATGACGCCCACTGGTGAAGGCAAGGCCTTCCTTGACCCTCTGTATTCAGTATGCCTGTTTCTGTCCTTTACTTTTCCTTTATAGTATGCATGACAACCTTACTCTTTATCAGCCACGCGAAATTCAGAAAAATCTTTGTCATCTGAAGTACCTTGACTTTGATAAAGATGGCTGAATTTGTCACAGATTTAAAAAAATAAACAAGAACTCAGCTAGATTTAATATGTGGATCTCTCCACACCTATGTTAAGGCAGAAAGCATCAGATTTCTAGAGGGGAAAGCAACATCAAGCTTTTGTAAAAACAACGAGGGCTGCTGACTGGCTTAGGTATGCTCCTGCTAAAAGGTATATTCACCAAACACTGAAATACAAGTACGGTATTTATGAACCAATTAACACTGCAGTGAGTAGCAGAAGTTTGCACTAGGCTAGTGGCTTATTTCGCTTTAGCAGAACTATTAGAATCTTAGATTGTTCTCTGTATTTAAAAGGGAAATTATCTAGACAAACAAGCCAATTGTTGCTCCTATGCTACCACTATATTTTATCACCCTCACAGAGCACGTAAAAGAGATGGGCAGGGGCATCTGTTACTTCCCACAGTTGATGCACTGCACATGTTCATTAAGGGCCTGTTGCTACCAGTATGGCAACCTCTACCAGCTTCAACTGCAATTACATTTAACCTACGTCTGGAGAAGAAAAACAATTCTAATCAATAAATATATTTACTGAGTGTCTTCTACTTCCAAGTGTTTTAACAGTAGTGAAGCAGTGCTATAATAATATACTTTCTAAAATAACATAAAGAGAAACATGCTTCATATAGCCCAAAGTGTGGCACTGTTATGTCTCTGGTGCATAACCCAATCCTTACTGAAAATATCACTTAATTAAATTCCTTTTTCCCTAAAGACTTCTAATCAGACCAAACCTTTTGCTCAATAAATTGTTGCTAATTAAACATGCAGTGTTATGGATGGAATTTGCAACTAGTCCTTTGAACTTTATTAAATGTAATCTGACACAAATTAGAAGCAGCTGATTATGAATAAACTGCTAAGTGAAAGGCAGTATGAACGTTTGTAGTTCAGACTAAGACATATACACAATTCTACCGCATTTTAATGGTACTGGTTTCCTGTTAAATAATTGTTTAGCATAATTTTACACTAACAAAACCATAAAACTTTTAAGTCCTTACTCCACAGTGGAATGGCCCGTTGGTACTGTCTACTCTTTGAGGGGAGATGAGAGTTCCATTCTTAGAATACCGAATTACTAATCCCATCAGTCATTACAAGCATTTGAAGAATGCACATGCCTTTACTCAGACACCAACAATCATATTTTAACCACCCAGTTGTTGAAAATTATGTGAAAGCTAAGGGAAAGTTTAACATTTTCTCCTACATAAACCCCGTCAGTTTGTCTATGACAAAATTACTTTATTGAAATGCTCAGGCATGCACAAATGGAATGCACTGTTTTTCTAACTGCAAAATTTCTGAACCAGTAGAAAAACATTTCATCTTTATCCAAGAAACTAACTACACTACAATGCATTTTAACACTGCAATCACAGGCAGGACATAAAATCTTATTTATGAGTAATGAACTCAATTTGGTAGTTTTAAGGGAAACAAATGAAATCTCAACTATGTAAGGAAATAAAAATAGTTTAAGCACATAAAGCAGACTGGTAAATATTCTGTTAAAAATTACTCTCCATTACTCAGATTTTGGTTATATGACCTATAGATGATCAACACTGCTAAGAAATCTCATGCCTAGGAAACATCACTTCTAAACAGGTAGAGCTCTGGATGTAAGGACAGCAGCAGCAACAAAAAATGTCAAGGAAAGCAGACTTAGATTTTTTAAAGCCATTACAAAGAAAGAAGAGAGGCTGTACTTCCTGTACTAAAAATGGCAATGAAGTTGGAAAAGTAAACTGCCTTCTCAATATTCCATCACTACTCATCACTACTGCGGTATGAGCAGGGAAAGTTCCAAAGCAATGTAACTTCTAACTGTGTGGTTGTTTGCTCTAAAGCAGAGTTCTTTTAGAACACAGATAGCTGTGGACCAATGGTAACCTATACCTATCAAGCACAAGTTTGAATACTCTGATCATGGCAGCTGGCACCTAATATAAGCTTAAGCTGTCCAAGGAATAAACAAATGCATGAATAGCTGCATAAAAACAAAAACATTTCACACTGTCATAACTACTTTTTGATTGCTATCCCCATTATCACTGGCAAGACCCTGGATCTCTCGCCAGATCATCCCTCGAATCACCCAGGCCCAGGGTTCCACTTGGCCTTCTTGGCTACGGCTGCCTCGAGCCCAGTGATGACAGCGGCCCCTCAGCCTTTTCTGCATTTCTTCTAGTTCAGACCCTATACTATGGCCTACTGCAACAACCCAGTTCCATTTACGACACTCACATGTACATGGGGCTCTGTAAAAGCTGGGGGAGTGCAGCCAAACCTAGAAGGGGAAGGAGAGGCAGGATACTTTTCCTCTGGAAACTGACCCAAAAAGGATTTGATCAGTCAGTACTGTCATAGAATTCCTGGCTTAGTTCCAAAAGAAAATGCTGATTCTCTGACTGAAAATGCTAAATTATTAAGCCATTATTTTCCTGAGTGGCTCATAGTTTCGAGGTTAAAATATTTGAGAAATATTTAATTGGCCAAAGTTTTTCTTTTTTCCTGCATGACTTCTCAATCTTGAATTATGCTAATATTGTGAAACTCCAAGAACTCTTGGTACTCAAATGTATTAGGACTTGACCACTGCTTTCTGATGGGTTAAAAAGAAAAGAGGGGGCGGGGTGGTGGTGGAATGTTTCTTCTTTCTAATGTATAAAAAGGTGGCAAAAGATCAATTTAAGCAATTTTATTTATTTATTTTTGGTGGTACTAGGGGTGGAACCAGGGGCTTTCTACCTCCGGCCTATACTCCCAGACCTATTTTGTATTTTATTTGGAAACAGGGTCTCACTAAGTTGCTGAGAGCCTCACCAAGTAGCTGAGGCTCGCTTTGAACTTGTGCGATCCTCCTGTCTCGGCCTCCCAAGCCCAGGGATTACAAGAGTATGCCATCATGCCCGGCCAATTTAAGCAATTTTTGGAGTTGATATACATACACGATTTGATATCTTTAATTAATTTAAGAAAAGAAAAACTTTGATACTTTTAACTAACTTAAGAAAATACTCTGTAAAAAGTTAAAAATTTAGTGTTTCAAAAATTACCTGATTCAATTGAGTACTGTACTTCAGCATTTTTCCCTTTGTCCTTGTCCAGAGCTGTAACTTGCAACACAACTGAGCCCACAGCTGCTGATTCATAAACTCGCCCTTCATAGGAGGAACTCGTGAACCATGGGGCATGATCATTTGTGTCGCTGACGTTAATGACAATCCTTGCAAAGTTGCGCTTTACAGGGACATCCTGATCCCGTACCTAGAAGAATAAACATATTATCAATCCTGTTGGAGTTTACCTTTTCATGGGTTAAAAGTCATCATCACTCACAAACACATGGAACCTTCAGGAACTAAATGGAGACGGGCAAACAGGAGATGCCATACCATCACTGTGAGAACATGCTGGTGAATGGCTTCATGATCAAGCTTTTCAGAAGTATAGAGGGCGCCAGTTGCAGGATCAAGACGAAATTTCCTGAGACTCAGTGGGTCTATACTACTCTGCAGAGTGTAGATTAGTTTGTTTTTCTCATCCTTATCCACAGCACTGATCTGCAAAATTTCTGTTTCTGGCACTGTGTCTTCAGGAATAACAACTTCATATTTTGATGTAGAAAACTGAGGACGGTGGTCATTTGTGTCTATTACTTTAATGAATACCTATAATGAATAACAAAATGAATCATACAATGTCCTCCATTTTAAAAATCACATACACTGAAAACACTTAATATTTTAGCAAAATGAAATACAAATATGAGAAATAAAAGCAACGTAAGTCTATAAAAAACACCTTTATATTTTTTCATTGATATATTACTTATTAAAAATATGAGTAAGATAATGAAGACCTTCCTGAGTCCTTAAAACTAACTTTGGAGATTTGATGGTATTCACAGTTAACACTTCTTTCTGGTATGTAAATGTAATTTCTTTTAGGTCTCCACAAGGAGCACAGAATGTATGGAAGACTCCTTCCCTATATTAGATTTGAATCTGTAACTATGAGTCTACTGAGGAGAGTGAAATGTGATTATGCTATATAACTTTCTCATTCCAACCCCAGGTCTCCAAATTCCTGTGAAGTCTTTTCTTTGGTGGTACTGGGGATTGAACCCAGGAGCATTCTACCTCCATGTTACACCCTGTCCCTACTTTTTTTTTTTTTTAAACAGGTTCTAACTAAGTTGTGGAGAGCCTCACAAAGTAGCTGAGGGTGGCCACAAACCTGCAATCTTCCTGTCTCAGCCTCCCAAGTATTGGGATTACAAACATGTGCCACCACGCCCAGATTAACATTTTTAATATATAAAAAGAAACATTAGAAATGCTTTTGGACTGGATTTTTAACTCAGTAGTAGAGTATTTGCCTAGTATGCACGAGCCCGTAGGTTTTACTCCCGAACACCATCAAAAAAAAAAAAAAGAAAAAATACTTTTTAAATTGTATTTTTGTAAGTTCAAATCTGATATAAGTAGTACATATCTTTATTTCCTAAAAGTATTTTAAATATATTGAAAAGAAATCTCTCTTAAATGTCTTAATATAAGACAAAAGCTTTAGAGATAAAAAGAATGGATTTTGAAAAATTCGTGCCTAAGGTAAATTTAAAAACCAACAAAAAAAATTACTTTGACAGTGGATTGCTTTTTTGAATGAAAAAATATACAAGGCACAGTAGAAATATGTATCAATCACAGAAGATAGTTTATGAGCAAGAAACCTAATCTTCATTGGTTGCTATGGAACAAAGGAGTTTACTAGTCCAAGTGGCCAGCAGGCCCAAGTCGTAGCAATACACAGGCAAAGCTGTTCGGAGCACTGATGTAGGTGTATGAACAGCCGCAGTTTCATGAGACCATAGCAGAATTCTCACAAAACACTGCAACACCAATTACAGGTTTTTGGATATTAAATTTTACGTAAGTAAATTCCCCAAACAATGGAAAGATTTTATATGCAAGTTATGTAAACTTTTAAAACTGCAAATGCCTCCTTTTAAGGTCAAAGACAATCCAGAAGGCATGGCTGTAATCTCTTATAAAGAATCAAATCAAAATATATTCTTTTCTACTATAAATTTAAAACTTTTTTTTTACCATAGAGTAGATATTAGGAAGAGAAGTTTAATCCTACTCCAAGATCAACTAATCAATTAAAGGGAAATAGAAGAAAGCAAAAACAATCCGTTTTAACAATGCAATTTTAACTACAACATTCATTGGGCATTTAAATGCTCAGCAAATGCCTACATAGGACTGAGGGTGTAAAACAAGTGTGTAACGGTCCCTTGTCCTCATGAAGCTCTCAAGGTCACAGGCAATTTCTTGCACCCACAAAACCTACTCTGTCTCCTGTGCCATCAAGTAAGTTTTTAAGAGTCCAACGACCAACGGGTACATTCAAAAAGCAAGAAGTAACTTCTTTTTTGAGTAGGTTTGAGTTTGGTAGGTGAACATGTACTGGGAAGAGCTTGGTCAAGAACATAAATGAAGGAATGAGGAGAGATCAAACACCCTATCCTTTAAAGTATGAAAAGAAAGACTCAGAACCAAGTGATATATAGTAAAGCAGCAAGAATGTGGAATGAAATATGTATAGCCTTGCCTCCCAAGCTGAGAAACACACACACACACACACACACACACACACACACACACACACACACACTTCTCTGAACCTTTTGATCAGTGAGGTAGACTACTGGGGTAGCAGACAGTGCAAGATGAACTGTAATGGCAGACAGCGGAGAGAGGAAGGAGAATCAGGTGTCAGGGTAGGGTGAAGCAAAAGAGCCCTAAATGGTTGTGCTGATACACAGCTACTTCAAGGACACAGAAGGTGACAGGCCACAGTAGCTTTAAGAGCAAGCATTCTTTGTGTCATGTTTCTTAACTCTCTAAAAACTGCAAGGATCATTATCACTAAGTGGAGAGAGGGTTAAAGCTTGCTCAAGGATAAAAGCAAGAGGTGGAGACGAGATTCCAACAAGTTGCCCGCTACAGAGCATGCGATACTCATGCTCAGGAGAAAGTGAAAGAAAATCTGAAAGCAATGCTGTCCCAAGGCAGTCAGATGTTAACTGGATTTGGTGAGTTATCTGGAAAGACAAGATAAAGCAAAGTGGCTCAAGTTAAGGCTGGCTGGCATGCCAAGCAGAAAACCGCAGGACACGGAACAAGGAGAGGAGCGGCTTCAGCAGGGCAGCGGCCAGTACGCTGCCACCTTCCCACTCGCACTTTGCAGAAGACGCACGCTGCTTGCTGCCAGCGCTCTCACAATGTCTAAGACTTCTTAAATCTGACATCTGCTGCTACTGACCTGACTGCATAAAACCTGCTCTGCTGGTTCCTGAATGCTACCTACAAACTCAAACCTACCTGGCTGTGTCTCAGAGCCTTATCAGCACAGTTCACATTCCTGTGTTCCTCTCCATGTGGAATCTGCTCCTCCACTCTCTGCCAGATTCCTATCTCCCTGTTCTCAGTTCCAGACTAGAAACCTAAACCTAATTACTGATTGTTCCCTTTATTCCACCCCATGACGGATCAGCCTGGCCTCTGTAACCAGTCTCATATGCTGACTACTTTCCTTGACAGCAATTCACTAGGAATTATCGAGACCTTTGAAAAATGACTTAAAATAAGTTACAGAAGTATAAATGAATTGTTGAAACTTAAAGAGAAAATAAAACTAGAATATACTTGCTGTGTTTATAAAATTTTAGTAGATGTACACCATATTTGATACTAAACTTCTAACTGTACTATCTAAAAATACAATTGTGGGCAAGGGGGTCCATTGCTATTCTTATTGATAAATGCTGCAGGTGAATGTACTGTTGGTAGCGTTGAGAATGCTTGGCACACACAGACATTTCCATTGCTGATTAAGTTCCTGTTGCTAGATTTCTGGTTATACTCGTTAAACCTTTTTCTTAGAATTATCCTTTTATCCGGGTGCTTATAATCCCAGTACTGTGGAGGCTAGGACAGGAGGATAGTGGTTTGCAGATAACCACAGCTGCTTAGTGAGGCCTTCTGCAACTTAGTGAATTCTTCAAAATTAAGAATAAGAAATAGGGGTGGGGGTATAGCTTGGAGGTAGAATGTCCCTAGGTTCCATCCCTAGTACCACAAAAAAAAATAAATAGAAAATAAAAAAAAAAAGAATTATCCTGCTTGATTACACCCCCCCCCACCCAGTACTGGTGATTGAACCCAGGGGTGCTCTATGACTCTATAGCTATACCCCAGTACTTTTTATTTTTTTATTCTGAGACAGGTCTTTTGTTAAGTTGCTGAGGCAGGGCCACAAACTTGCCATCCTCCTGTCTCGGCCTCCCAAATCACTCGATTACAGGCATGTGCCATCACCCATGTTAGATTTATTACAACTTTTGGTTCTTATTTTTATAACTAACAGGTGAGAGAAAATCCATTGATTCTGCATGTCTTTAGAAAGAGAAAAGGCACCAACAAAATGAAAACTTTAATACTGTACTAGAACTTTAACATGGCAATCTCAAAATGAGCCCAGAAGCCTACTGTATAGCATACAATATCAATTTTACTAACATTAAATGTCAAAAATGTTAGGGGAAAGGAGTTTCCTTAAATGGCACAAACTGGCTAAAACATTATCACAACTGGCTTCAAGTTATCTATTCTTTTATTAATTAAAAATACAGATAATCTCTCACTTAGGATTTGAAATAGCAACATCTAGAGATATAAAACTGAAACTCAGAAGCATATTATTCTCTATCCTTTTAACTTTTTCTTTCTTTAAGGACATATATGTAAATCATACTCAAGTCTTAAGCTTCTACCACCCTCACGCAAGCTCCAAGGAGGCAGAATGTTTGCCTTTTGTTACCCACTATTTAGCTTCCCAAACAATACCTGGAACATAACACGTATTCAACAAGTATCTGTCAAATGACTCTATGAATAATGAATGAATGAATGAATGAATGAATGAATGCCTCTCTGCCTTCCCCTAAAACTCCTTAATGATTCTTCACCCAAGAACAGTTGTTCTTTTGGTAAGTTACAATAGCCCATACTAAGAAGCAGAGAAAATAAGAAAATTTAATTTATAGGGTTTTAACATTGAAGTTTGAAAGCTCAGCAATCTGGTCATGTCTTAACCATCAGATAGGAACAAATAAAGGATTAAAAAAATTGTTAAAACAATTTTACCGGTCATTTTTATACAACTTTAGTTAGCCGGGGATGGGGGGGATTTTTTTAAGGTGATCTAAAAGATTAACCATTTTAATCAGCTTTCATGAAAATAACTTGTACAATTCCTCATCAGTGATATACTCTACATTAATATAGTTCAAATGTAATTATAAAATTAAGAGGATTTTGATGCCATAACAACCATGTGGTTCTGTCTTAAGCCTTCTGTAAAAAATTTTTTATGGCTGCTTAATTACATGCAAAACCCAAACCAGGATTTGCAGTCAATTTTCTTTCTCTAAATAACAATTCTTGTTACATATGTGGTAAACATTGACATACTGACTTCTGGCTTTAGTACCTCTGTGAGCAAAATCAATGGCTGGTAATGTGTGTAGACCCCAAATGATGAGGTTATCTTAACCATCCTCTGACAAAAACACCATTAGTTAACTCACTTACCTGAGTAAAGATAGTGGTGGTTCCATCTGTGGCTTCGACCGTGAGGTTATAGTTTGAGTTTTGCTCTGCATCAAGAGGTTTGGCAACAATGATAGTCCCTGTGCTTTTATCCACATCAAAGTGACTGTCATAGTTGCCACCTAGTTTAAATAAAAACAATGATAAGAGTTAAAACAGGTTCACAATGAAAACTTGTCATTTATCTTGTGGCTTCTAATATTTAATGGCAGTGAAAAGAGACTCCTAATATTAGAATGATCAAAATGACTCCAAAGGGCCATCATTTTGAAAGGCAAGAAAAGAGTGGCCGGTTAGAAAAATAATGCCTGCAAGGCAAAACTGAGCCCTAATTGGCAAATCTGCCAGGAAAGCAACTCTGAAAATAAGAAAACACCGCCGATACTGCCATACTTCCAATCTGCTTCTTCAGAGAGTCTCAGTATTAATTTATATGTCAAGTAGGTATATCAAAATATCACTGGCCATTTAAAAGTTTGTTTAAAAAATATTTGAGTTTCTGCCTTAATCAACTACTAAAAACATGTTAACTTGAAAAACCATAGTAGTAGTTAACTCTAATCAAACATATTTTGAAATTTTTCTCATTCTTATCAAACAGAGCTTAATGAAGCAGTAGTTTCTGTCCTATTAATACAACCCAAATGTACACCCACTTATATTCTAAATACAGGTATCTTTAAATCCATTGAACTTGAGATGCTTATAGCAAATGAGATGACAGAAAATGAAATTAAAGGCTCAACATGACAATGAAGTTCTACTACTACATCCAACCAAAAAGCAAAACAAACACACACACAAGCAAGGTTTTAAACCAAACCTAAAACTACAGGTCTAGGGATGATGGAAAGTCAACATGTTCGAAATAAGAATGGGTGACCATGTGTACACTGTGAAAAGAAATGGCAATGGAAAGTCATTGGAAATAAAGTTCTCAGAAAAACCCATGCTTTTATCTTAGATCTCATAATCTGAGGCAAATTATGTGATCTCAGCAGATACCTTCTGCTGTACAGTTCAGGTCACAAGTCATCGGAAAGATGTAAAAAACTTCTCTAGCAAGTGTATCTCCTGGCACAGCCAAAAGAACAAGCAAGCATGGAAAGCAAGCAGAGAAGATCAGTCAAACCAGGTCCATACACAGCGAGAATGCAACAGTGAGGTCAGGTACTGCACAACAGCTCCCTGCTTGTCTGGAAATGCGATAAAAGTTAAGAGAAAGCACAAGAACTACTTTGATTGCAAGGTAACTATGAAAATAAATGAGCTTTTCTCCTTAAAATCAACTGTAATGGTTTCAGAGATGTCAACAGCTTCAGAAAATTGGGGGAAAGAGCCCAGCCATTTAGTGTGAATGTTCGAGGCAAAGCCTACACCCCATCTTTCCTGTGATTCCCACACCCTGTCCCCCACCAGCTCCAACTTTCTAAAACAGCACTTGGGTGCTGGGCTAAGGGGTAGGGGTGGGAGAGGGATATGACATTTCAATTGGAGATGAATCACAACACATACTTCTGATCGCCTTGTAACTAAAATACTGGAAAGAAACAATAAAAATATCCAAGATGTCATTCTTATGTAAATTTTTAAAAGTATGTTGGATAGGGTATTAATTCAATGTTGGAAGTGTTTTAAACATAAGAGGAAAATTTGAGCAAAGCATGTAAATTATATAAAAGGGTGAATTAATCTAATGGACAGTTTCCTGTTAAAAATGAGGCAAATAAAACTAAAAAGGCAAAGTTGAAACTGTAATTTTAAGTCATACAAATTAGAATGTATAAGCTTATTCCTTATTCAACATGGTCATATGATTGTCATTTAAGAAGAACTACTTCAAATTCTGTAGGCTTATTCTTTATTCAATATTGACATGAGACAGTCTTTACCTAAACATAGCTACCTGAAGTGTTCTAATCAAAATCACTAAAAATAACATACCATATGTTACACACACACACACACACACACACACACACACACACACACACACACAGAATTAAAGCCGGGCACTGTGGCACACAACAATAATCCCAGTACTTGAGTGGCTGATAGGACGATCACAGGTTCAAGACTAGCATAGTCACTTAATGAGATTTTGTTTCAAAATACAAAAATACAAGCTAAGAGTGGTGGTGCTTGCTTGTAATCCCAGCATTTGGGAGGCTAAGACGGAGCACTGCAGTTCGCAAACAGCCTCAACTATTTAAGTGAGGCCATTTGCAACTCAGTGAGAACCTGTTTCAAAATAAAGAATAAAAAATAGGGCTGGAGGTGTAGCTCAGAGGTAGAATGCCCCTGGGTTTAATCCCTAGTGCTGCAAAACAAACAAACATACAAACAAACAAAACCCTAAAAACCAAAAACTAAGAAATACAAAGAACTGCAGTGTAGCTCAGTGGTAGATTGTCCCTGAGTTCAATTCTCAGTACCACACACATACATAATAAAAATTTGGACCAAAACATTGAGGTTTCTAACTCCCTGATGTACTTAAAAATAATAACTTTAAAAAAATATTAGTGACTTGGTGGATAGAGTACTCTTTCAAAATTAGTGCATAATCAGTGTATATATATAAACACCACATGGTACTTCATAAGTACATACAATTTTAATATGCCAATTAAAATCATAAAATAAAAAGAATGCATTTAATAATAAAATTTTAAAAAATAAAATAAAATTAGTGCATAATAATTATAATTTTGGGGTTTCGTTGTGGAATGTTCATATATATTTTGAACAAATTTAATAAATGTTGTACATTGTAAAAAATTATTCAATCAAGATACTACAATTTAAAGTAAATTCTACACCTGTAAGTCTTGTCCCAATTTTAAACTCTAATATGTGTACAAAAATCAGGAAACCATATGCAGGTTTCTCCTGAGCGTGACCTAGACAAGATCACTGAGAATAATGATCATTACTTACCAATGATATCAAACCAAAGAGGGGTTCCAGGAGGCTCAACCGATATCACTCCAATCATATGAGCAACTGGGTCACTTTCCATTACTGTAAACGTGAAAAATGATTCTTCAAATGAAATTGGTTCCAGGGAAGGCTTGGGTTTGGAGATCCATTCAATATGGAGTCTAGTGGTTGATGACTTTTGAGGGTGACCATTATCAACTGCCTTAATCTATAGAACACGAAGAGAACAAATAAAAACAGCCAGTCTAAAGATACATCCTTTAACTGAAGCATAGCCTGGTTGTCTTAAACCGAGACAATTTCAAAATTTAAGATTTGCACGTAAGTATACCATGTATTTAATGCTCTATGAAAAGGTAAACTACTTCACGACCACATAGAACATAATTAATAAGCGGTTGGAGTGAGAGTTGAAAAGAAAAACCTTCATTTTCAAACATAAAGCACTGTTGGGTCAAAAACACTGAAGTCATTTACTAAATACAGAAAAGATAAGAGATACAAGACTAGCTTTATAATCAAATTGAAAAAATTCAAAGATAAGATCTGAACTCACTGAAAGAATATCATATTCTCTGGCTGCAGAGAACTTTTTGGATGAAACCACTCCAGTTTTGGGGTCAATAAAAAATTTTCCATGTTCATTTCCTTCCTCGATGCTGTAGAAGATTTCCGCATTGGGACCTTCATCTTTATCTGTAGCTATCACACGATACAGAGGCTCTCTTTTGACGCTTCTTTCTCGTTCTGGTTTTTCCCGCTCTGGGAGTCTGATTTTGTAGAACTTCTGCAGGAACTGAGGCTTGTTGTCATTTTCATCAAGGATTTTCACAATTACTCTTGCAATGGTTGATTTGGGCGGAGTACCATGGTCTGTCACAGTGACCTGTTTTGCAAAGGTAACAGAACAAATGTTTTAAGATATATAAAAAGTAAACACTGTTCTCCCTAATGAGAATCAGCATTTGTATAAGTTTCTACAGTTCACACAGCACTATGCCCCATACCATCTCCTCTTATCCTGATAACAACCCTGTGGAGAAAGTAAGGCAACTTTTCCCAGTTTTACAGATAGGGACACAGGAACCTGTAACTAACCAATAATCAGCTGTTACTCCTTACTCTTCTTAATCATGCAGTCTCTTCTCTTGCACTATTAAAACTGTAAAGTTAACTTTCCCAAAACAGTAAGCTACCAAAAACTTAATATATTTAGGTCATGGAAGAGATTATACATAAAGATCCTGCTTTAAATATTTACAGCCCTCTTAAAAATACATTGTGTATACTTAAACTCTCCATACACTGCATCTAAAACCTGTCAATTTAAGCTTCACCAATAAAATATGCTACCTCATCATTTTAAAGTAGGGGGTAAGTGTTACACATTTAAATACTAGTAACCATTTTATTTTGTTTGCCTGTTTCCTTGACACAGAAGTCTTTAATGTTTAAGGAGGTAGACATAAACACTGAAATTTAAGACCAACTTAACATTTTTAGTAAAAAAAATGTAAAATAACTTCCATTTTAAGTAACGAACCCATGCATTAAGTTTAGGGATAAAGATGGGAGATCCTTGAGGACAGCACTAGTGACTATTTCTTTATGTATAACTTAATTTCACCCTTAAAAGTCCACATTTACAGCAATGTGTACATTAAAAGTAATGACCTCAAGTAATGATGATTCTCCCCTCACCCACACTTCCAACCTCCTTCCAAATTACTAAACTCCTACCACCATTAATAGAGATGAAGTTTTCCATGAAACAATTTTCTCTTTAAAACTTGGTAGATGTAAATCCTACTTATAAATGTTAAGTACATCCTGATGATACTTGCCAAGAGTATTTAAATAAAGTAGTTTTACTACTGAGTTTTTTGTCAGAATAAAACAAAATAAAAATATTATTTTTAACCTTTCAAAACATTTCCTTTTGACCAGTTTTCATATGACCTTTTCAAAAAAAAGAAAAGCAAACAGAAATAACCAAGTGAAAACATATGCTTTATATCTTTTCCCACCCCACCTTTAACATTCATTGGGGAAAAAAAAAGAAGGGTGTTAGGAAGTGAGTCGACAATTAATGTGGAACTTGAGTCATAACCACGTGTGGATGGGAGTGAGATCCCAATGCTTGTGACCTACTATGCTCAACATTCTGCCATCTGCTTCTTTCTTCAATACTCTTCTCTTCTGTCAATTCCTATAGTAAGTGAATGAAAATTCACAACTCTGCTCTACCATACAGAACATAAATTCAAGGAAACTATACAACTTATGAAATAAAATCTCAGATGTGATACACAAATTACCAATGAGGAGAGCACTGTGAAGCCACCTTTTCTTGAGAAGATATTTAAACTCATGCAAATAGATATACTGCATAGCTATTTAAAACTATTTTACTGATAAAGTTGGGGAGAAATGAAATTAAGTAGACAGTATTATGAACAATCATATAAACAGAGGATTAAAGAAATGACCAGTTAGAATTGCTTTTATTACCCTCTATGTTAGAATGAAGAGATGCACAAGTTGCTTTACAATTAAAGGAAAGCGTCTAGCTTTTCCAGGTCTGATTCCAATAATCAATGATAGCTTTCAATATGCGATAGGGAAATGTCCACAGAGGTATAGGTTTGTTCTGCTGGGTTTTCCTTTGCCACAGTGCCTTTCTCTTGGCTTTTCTGGGTTTTTAAACAATAGCACCCAGCACTGCCATGCTGTACTCTACTTTCCTCCTCCAAACGTAAGTTTAGCCCTCATTCTACAACTTACTTTCTTCTAGCTAAACATAGGTGAGCAATGAGATGAAGTTGTTTTTACCCCACCACCAAAGATCAGAAGGTATTCTGAATTAAGCATGAGAATGAAAAGACTGTTTAGGAGAATGTCTGACTTCCAATTTATATTTACTTCATAAGATTTTAGAAAAAATTAAAACCACAAAAAAACCCCGTAACTTTTTAAATGCATAACAATGCCATTAACTAAGAGTGAAAAACATCTGGAAACAAGATAACTACAGTTCAAAGGTTAATCTATAAATACTAATGTATTTCAAAGACATATTAGGAAAAAAAAAGCTGAAGAACTTATACAGAAAAATATCACTTAAATAAGTGAAAATGAATCCCAAATGGCATTGTTATTAGTTGAATTGCTGTGTTTATTTGTGCATGTGTAAAGAACAAAAATTAAATAAAACTTATGACAGTGGTTGTACATTATGGGGATGAAATGGAAGATGGGTAGAGGGGACATGAGCTATATTCATTTTTCCTTTATTTTCTTTCTGATTAATGGCCAGAAGCATATAACAACACATTAACAGCTGGTTAATGGGACTAAGATCTTTCCTTCTTAAGATATTTACAAGCTGGGCATGGTTGCCCACACTTGTATTCCCAGCATTCGGGAGGCTGAGACTGGAGGACTGCAGTTCACAGACAGCCTCAGCTACTTAGTGAGGCCCTCTGCAACTTAGTGAGAGCCTGTTTCAAAATAAAGAATAAAAAAATAGGGCAGGGGGTGTAGATCAGGGGTCGAATACCCCTGGGTTCCAGACCCGCAAAAAAAAAAAAAAAAAAAAAAAAAGATATTTACAATTTCCTTTTATACAATTTGATATTTGATATTTACAATTTTCTTTTCTTAGATATTTACAACTGAAAATATTTAAAACCAAAATATAAAGAAGTGCTTACTTCTAATATATGTTCATCTTGCTGCTCTCGGTCCAGTTTCCTTGATGTAGTTGTAATGAGACCTGCAAAATGATAAGTTTATTAATCTTCATAAAATAAGGTCAATTATGAAATAAAAGTCTGAGCAAATCTTTAATCTCTTACGAAAAAAAGACTACTACAGAAATTTAGTATGGTTGGTTATTTAAAATAGCAACACGGCTTTATACTTTTTCACTTTAATCATTCTTGGACAAAACAACAATAGCAGCAAAACAAACAACAAAAGCCTACACTGCAGCTAGATCTGAAATTTCCCCCAAACCACATTTATAAATTAAACCAGGCTCAAGAAATATGCTTCACACCGTGTAACAATGTGAGAATGCTGCCGGGCATGGTGGCGCACGCTTGTTAACCCAGCATTCCGGAGGGAGGCTGAGACAGGAGGATGGCGGTTCACAGCCAGCCTCAGCTACTTAGTGAGGCCCTCTGCAACTCAGTGAGACCAAAATAAAGAATAAAAACAGGGCTGGGCATGTAGCTCGAAGGTAGAATGCCCCTGGGTTCCATCTCCAGTACCGCAAAAATAAATAAATAAAAAAAGACAATGTGAAAATGCTGCTCAATATGACAAGAGCTTGATTTTCATCAGTCCTAAAAACCTTTTAATCTCTTTTTTTGCTATCAAAGGTATACTAATAGCTTTTGACAATGGACTTAAGAGTTCAAAAAATGATAAGGAATTAGTCTCATTTCATTGTCCTAATGTGCCCATCAAAAAGTTATCGCCAATGATAACATCATATAGGGGTCAACGGCATAGGAAGACCCCTATATGATGCGAAATCCTCTCTGGCACTTCATCACAAACCAATAGCTCTGCACAAATACTCGTTAACAAATAATTTTCCCACTTGACAATTCACGGCACAAAGGATTACTAACAAAAGATTTCTCTTTTTAATTTTTTAATTAATCATTTTGTGGTTCTAGAGATGAAACCTATAGACTTATTTTTCATTCTTTGTTTTGAAAAAGGGTCTAAATTGCAGAGGGTCTCACTAAGTAGCTGAGGCTGTCCATGAACCTGTGATCTCCTGTCTCAGCCTCACAAGTACTGGGATTACAAGCCTGAGCCACCATTCCCGGCTTCCCAAAGGACTTCTTATATCCATATTACCAACCAATTCAATATAAAACCAAAACGTACACTGGGCGTGGTGGCGCACACTTGTAATCCCTGCACTTGGGAGGGGGAGACAGGAGGATTGCAGAGGTTCGAAGCCAGCCGTGCTGGCTTAAGAGACCCTGTTTCCAAATAAAATATAAAAAAATAGGTCTGGGAGTGTAACCCGGAGGTAGAAGGATTCCATCCCCAGAACCAAAAAAAAAAAAAAAAAAAAAAAAAATTACTTGACCTCCTTTGTAGGTTTGAAATTATTTACATATTCTATATCCTTTCTATTTATTCTCCTTCATAACCCAGATGGAACACTGATTCCATTTGATTGCAATGAGTTGTAAAGTTCTTTTTTAAAATCCATTTTAGCCTCACTGTTCTTATTTATTCCTTCACATCTTAGTTTAAACTCCTATCCTGGAGTCCTCCTACTGAGTTCTCTAAGCCCTTCTATTTCTCTATCCTAAATAATATCAACCCATAATATTATGGCCACTCATTTTAAAATCTTCCTTTCTAAACCAGGTGTGGTGGTGCACGTTTGTAATCCCAGCATTTGGGAGGCTGAGAAAGGAGGACTGCGGGTCATGGACAGCCTGAGACCCTGTTTCAAAATAAAAATAATTTAAAAATAAAGATGGGGGTGTAGCTCAGGGGTGGAATGCCCCTGAGTTTTATCCCTAGTACTGCAAAAAACAAACAAACAAAAAAACAAAAACAAAAACAAAACAAAACAAAACAAAAAAAAACAAAACCAGCTTCCTTCCTATACTGTAAAACCCTGGGGGCCAGAATCTCTGTCTTTCTTGGTGAGCTTGCTTAAGTCATTTTCTTCTCTCAAAAACAAGAAAAAAAAAGAGGTGAACTTAAAAATCAAGAAATATATAATATTAAAACTATTAAAATTAAAATGTATATTAGAGAGGATTCTGAACCTGAAAACGATACAAATTTGTAGTACATAGAAGGGCTAACTAACAGAAGATGTGCCACGTACTGAGACAGGTGGTCTAGGTGCTGGTGGTGTCTGACTGACCTCGAGGCACGGACCTGAAGTTGAGGAAAGTGGTCAGAGGCCTACAAACAGATCTAGTCTACTACTCTATGAACAGAGGAGCGAGAAAGGAAAGAGAATGATGGGCCTGCAAGAAAAAAATAAATAAACAAAATGGATGGGGGAAATCTTAAGCTTGAGAAGTCATGTGTCAGAAGAAAAGCCCCACTGTTTTTCAGAAGCCAAAGATAACAAAGCTTGAGGAAGTATCTCCTCCACATATTTTGGAGGGGCTTAGAAGAAAGAAGCAGAAATAAATTTCTAGGAACTGTATTTCTTTTATGAAGGAGAGATTTATTCGTCATTTTAAGACAAATCCCCTATATGACTGTAAACAAGAGAAAATAAAATTTCAGACCTGAGCTAACGAATGCCATAGTGACTACCTTCATGGGGCTACTGAAATTCAAATTACTTAAAATTAAATAAAACTTAAATCTCAGTTTCCCAATCACACTAGCCATATTTCAAGTACTCAACAGTCACCGGGCTAGTGATCCCACCATGAACGAAGAGATGTAAGGCTTTCCCACCATTGCATAAAGTTCTACTGATCTAGACATGAAGTACAACCCCCAAAGCAAGGTCCTGTAAGAAACCTACAGGTTTGATTTGCTTCTATGTGGAGAACATACAAGGTATGTTCATACAAGGTATGAGATGGCAAAAAAAGTCTGTCTTTCTAGATTCCTAAGATTCCTACCAAATAGAATCTTATCAAAGGTGCCCCAATGTTTCTTCTCTAATTTTTCTGTAACACCACTGCCAGAGAGTCTGTGCTTCTACCTTTTATGGGGGCAGCACGAGGTGGGGTCCCCCATGAAGAAGGACCCATGAACTCTTGAGGGGAAAAAAATTTTCTAGCCGGGCGTGGTGGCGCACGCTTGTAATCCCCGCGCTTGGGAGGCGGAGACAGAAGACAGAAGGATTGCGTAGATTCAAAGCCAGCCGCGCTGCCTTAAGAGACCCTGTTTCCAAATAAAAATATAATATAGGTCTGGGAATGTAGCCCAGAGATAGAAGGGTTTCCAGGAACCCCAGTACCACCAAAAAAAAAAAAAAAAAAAAAAAAAAATCTAAATATGGTAGAAAGATACTATAAAAACTGTTTGTTTGGTTTTTTATGCTTTATCTAACAGCTATCAATCAATCATATTTACTACCCTGGGAAGATTGTCCAAATATCCTCATTCTGGCCTGAAGAATTTATTCATTTATTCTACATTTACATTCATTCTCACCCTTGTGCTTTTGCACATCTCAAACCCTCCCCCACCTCTTGCCTATTTGACAAATAACCTACTTTTAATATAAATCCAAATTATACCTTCTCCCTATACTTGCTAAATTATTTACCTTATTGATATAAACTATCCTAAGAATAGTATTAACCATTTCTTTTGTTTCACACATTTGTGTTCACCTGTGATGTTTTTGGCTAAATACCAGAAAGAGATATATATATATATATATATACTTGATAGAAATGGTATAGAATTTCAGTAGTCAAGATTGGGTAGTTAAGGCCAAGTAAAGTTAATCTTTTCCAAGGTCACCTGTAAGTCATTAACAAAGCCAGGATTAGAATTTAGTTCAACTAAGGCTCCAACAAGGTTTTTTTTTTCTCCTCACCATACCAAAATGCAAAACATACTACATTGTGGTATTTCAACTCTCCATGGACTCTCAACTATGACTTCCATAAAGCTTAGACCATTAAAAAAAAAAAAGCAATGAGTAATCATTACTCATTTTAATAGGTCCAAAGAAGCAAGTTAAAAAATAAAATAGGACAAAAGAGAAAAATGCACATGCAAGTGCTTCCTTTCTAACTTTGTGTCTTATTTTCCTTTTATGCAAGCTCTTTTAAATTAAAAATAGAAATGAAAGGACAAAAACTAGAAATTTTTCTTCCCTTGGTCGGGAAGAACACTGCATTTTTGTCTACTAAACTTATTATGTGGGCAGGCTGAGAGAGCAGGTGTAGTATCTTCTCACCAAAATCAGGAAATTACAAATTTACCTCATAAATGTATGCAAAGCTAAAGGGCAAAACTTTATTGCACCTGATGGATACACTTATAATATGTAGCCTTTCAATGCTACTTCACACATTAGAGGATTTTTTAAGACAGTGATGTTAGATTAACTGTAATGCTTACTATAAAATTTTACCCTTTTCTATTTCTTATAAATCAGTATTCTGAAACTTCTCAAAATTCAAGGGATAAAATGAACTTTAGAAAGTAAGATAGTACATCCAGATGAATATTAAAAAGAGTAGTAGGTGAAGTTGGGCATGGTGGTATATTCCTTTAATCCCAATCCTTGTGAGGCTGAAACAAGAGGATCAGGATGGAAGGCTAATGGCCGGCCTCAGCAACCTAGTAAAATCTTGTCTCAAAATAAAAAAGAGGGGCAAGGGAGTAGCTCAGAGGTAAAATGACCATGGGATCAATTCCCTGGTACCAAAACAAAACCAGTACTAGTAGGTGAAGATAGTAAGAGGCTGTCCACATTGATGGAGCTATACTTACGCATTTACTTAATTATTCTGTCCTACCTACTCAGGATGCAGAGATGATTATGTTTTCATGAAACAATAATGAAAGTGAGAACTTGGCAAAGACTACATTGGAGAAAGACTAGAGTGTTCATATTGAAAACAGGGAGAGGAAAAGACCTCTCCCTGAGAAATTTTAATCCAAGAAAACTTGATTTGGTCGGTTGATGAGAAATGTAGTTTAGTCATCCAAGATCAGCCATTTGCAAGTCAAGCAAGGGACTGACCACCATTGTAAGAGAAATAAGCTAAGCCTGGATGAAGCCAAAAATGCCTAGCAGACTCCTAGACAAACAATGGCTGTTGTTTTAAGACACAAGTTTTAGAATGCTCCTCTACAAAGTAAAAATTAAAACACACACACACACACACACACACACACACACCGCCTCATCTCTGATGGCCACTGAGCTTATTAAGTACTGTGCCCTGGTCTTTAAATACATTAGCTCATTGAATCTATTTATACAGTAATATCTCCATTTTTCATGGAGTCAGAGAGATTAAGTTGCTTACTCAAGATCACTTAGTAAATTGAGAGCTCAATACACTCAGGCCTTCAGAGTCTAAAGTCCATGCTGAAAGTGAGAGAAGTCTAAGGAGAAAGGAAGGACCTGGTACTAGAAAAACCGGTTTGAACAACAGCACAGCAGTTACAAGATGGCAGGTGGAAAAGGAAAAGTCGGGATTTCTGACCAGGACTGACTATTCCAAGTACGTATGATCTGTAGTGAGTGTAATCAAAGAACAAAACTGTAAGAGCATGGTCCCGATTCTGGAGGACTGAAAACTGTGCATCCACATTCACCTTGCTTAGCAGGAAACTTACTTTAAACCATTTTCCTACTCTTCTACTTGAGAATAAGAAGGAGAAAGATAAAGGAAAAAATTAAGTCTACATCCACATGCTACTGCTCTGATTATTTTCTTCCTAACCTCCTACAACTACATCAGCTTTTCTAGCCTTTTGCTTATTTTACAACGTAAGAACCATAGTAATCTGTGTTCTAGGAAAATCACTGTCCAATAAAAGTTTGGGATGACTGAAATATTCTCTCTTCTGGACTGTTCAATATGATAGTACGCAGCCACATGTGGCCACTCTGAAACTGAACTGTGGCTAGTGTAACTTAAAGAACTGAATTTTTAATTGAACTAAAATAATTTAAATAGTCAATCATTTTCTCTACTCCTTAAGAGCCCCATATTTCAAATGACACATATTGAAAACAAGAAATTTAAAGTTTATGATACCAAAAATCTTTCCCCCCGTGGTTAAAATCAGAAGGAACAAAACAATAGCAACTATAGTTGTTATCAAAACCCAAATTCCATGAGCATCTGTTTAAGGCCCATATGGTTAAAAAAAATTGCAAAGTTTTCCAGGATTCTGTGGCTGATACTGCTCTGCCATGCTCCCTCTGGCACTCCTCGTCCCCAATACTGGTCTCCACCTCACCAGGTTCAGCGCAGATGAAGAAGCATGGCCTACTGTTATTAGTTCACAGTTCCATCTAAGATCCAAAAATCAAGAGTCTCTGAGGTCTCTGAGTTCAATTATGATTTTTGAAAAAGCATTAATATGCTGGGCGTGGTGGCGCACACTTGTAATACCCGCGCTTGGGAGGCAGAGACAGGAGGATCGCTCAGGTTCAAAGCCAGCCTCCCTGTTTCCAAATAAAAATATAAAATAGGCCTGGGAGTCTAGCCTGGAGGTAAAAGGGTTCCATCCCCAGTACCACCACCAAAAAAAAAAAAAAAAAAAAAAAAAAAGCATTAATCTACCAATTTATTTATCTTTTTTTTTTATGATGATCTCTTGTTCAGGACTAGTCAATAAACTAGATGAATGTTCAAGAACAGTAATGATGCTGTCCTAATATTTACCAGCTCAAAGTCCCTCACTTGTTCAGTCTGCATTGCCATTCAAATCACATTTCTGAATGTTTTACCCAAATATGAGTGAGAGACACATAAAAGTCTAAGCATACAGGACTGTTTCCTCAAGGTCAACAATTCATTTAAAGAAACAACCCCTATACCTAAAAGGTAAAGATGAGTATTAGACTATTTCTTTCATATTTCACTTTTTGTTTTTTGTTTGTTTCTGTGGTACTAAGAGTTGAACCCTTCTGCCTCCAGGCTACATTCCCAGCCCTACTTTAGTTTTTATTTGGAGAAATAGTTTCCCGAGAACCTAACTAAGTTATTGAAGCTGACCTTGAACCCATGATCCTCCCATCTCAGCCTTCCAAGTACTGGGATTACAGACCTGTGTCACTATGCCCAGTTTCATTTTTCACTTTTTTAGCCAACACTGTTTTCTAATAACTAGATCTTGAATAAGTAAGAATTAGCAACATTATGAAAAATTAAAATTAAACACCTATAACATAGCACTGAACACACTATAAAGCTTACACTGCTTAAATATATTTTAATCTGAGTACTACAAAAGGTTAGATGTTGATGTAAGATGTACATATGTATGTATGTGTGTGTGTGTGTGTGTGTGTGTGTGTGTGTGTGTGTGTGTACATAAGAAAGGTTAGAGAATGTGAATAGAAAGTTTTACAGGCTAAACTCCAAATGATTACCTCTGGTTCTTCCTGGGAAAGGGAAGAGGTGGTCCAAGGAAGGGGCAGGATAAGGAAAATATAAGAAACTTTAACTTTTTACTCTATATACTTCTTTGCTGTGGTAATCACTGTTTTTTAATGTGTACATTAAAGAAATTTAGTAATTAAATTTTTTGTGGTGCTGGGGATTGAACCCAGGGACATTTTACCTCCAATGTTGTATCTCCAGCCCTATTTAGTTTTTATTTTGAAACAGGCTTTCACTAAGTTGCTGAGATTGGCCTCAAGCCTGTTATCCTTCTGCCTCAGTCTCCCATATACTAGGGTTACCTGTGTCACCATACCCGCTGAATTAGAATATTTTAAAGCTGAGAGCAGGGTATGGGGATGTAACTCAGAGATAGAATGCTTGAGGCTGGAGTTCTATCTTCAGCACCGAGGGCAAGGGAGTGAGCTGGGTGTGAGCATGCCGCACTCCCTTGTAATCCCAGTATCTGAGAGGCCGAGACAGGAGGATCACAGATTCAAGACCAGCCTAAGTAACTTGGTGAGACCCTATTTCAAAATAAAAAATTAAAATTGGAGCAACTCAGTGAGACCCTGTTTCAAAATAAAGAATAAATAATAGGGCGAGGGATATAGCTCAGGCTGGGTTCCATCCCAAGTACCACAAAAACAAACAAAAAGGCTAGGGAAGTAGCTGAGACGTAGAATGCCCTTGGGTTCAATCCAAAAAAGAAAGAAAGAAAAAAGCAGGAATAGTCTTTATTGGGTGAAAACTAATCATAGGCTGAAAAGTCTCAAACAAATGATTTTTTTAAAGCCTGAAATATATGGCCATGGACATAAAAACTTAAGGCTTAGAAATATTACAGTGGCATATCTTTTACAACATTTTCTAATGTTATTTAGTTGAAGCAAACTTTTAATGAAATGTATCATATATTCTAAAATATCCTCTTACTGTAAAAACAACATTTGCTAGAACCAGGGGGTCTTTTAAAATCCTCTAGTCCAAATCTTTCATTTTTAAAAATGAGGAAATGAGACCCAGGAATGCTAAATTAAGTCTTGAGGGCCAGAGTTAAGAGCAGAGTTGAAACCAGTGTTGAGTTCTTAACTAAAAAAGTGTTCAGAAGTCTCTTCGCTAATTTAGTCCTATTCAATGTATCAAAATCATGAGGTCTGAACCCACTTCCTCCTTCCCAACCCTGCATCAGAGCCACTACATCACAATCTGCATTCATGAGGACCCAGCTAGTATACTTCCACATAGGTTTCAAGATAATGTGGAATTGTATCCCATGATAATCTCTTGAGTGCTTACTGACATTGAAAAATAAAAAATAAAAATCTACTCCCCTCTCATTTTAATAGTTTTGTTTTTAGCCATTGCAGTAATCACTACTGGTCCTATATGGTACAGAGTATGTTATCTATATCTTCAAAATGCCACTTGAAATACAAAAGTAACAGGATTACAAATGTATGAGAGAGAAACAGTACTTAAGAACCATAATTAACATTGCAGAAAATACGTCAAAGTGGCTGGAAGAGCTGACCTGAAGATTCCATCTGCTCTTAAATTACTTATGAAAGCCTAAAACGTCTCCCAGAATCTTCTTGATAGGTCAGCAACTGCAGACCAAATCATTAAGTCCTGTTACAACGTGAGTTAAATGAAATGTAGTCTCTCTAACATAAGAAGAAGTCATATAAATGGCTACATAAATTTCCACCGAATAGCATATTTTCTATAGTTTTAGAAATTTTTTTGTGGTGGGTTGAATAGTAGCCCCTAATCAAATATATACCCAACCTGGAACTTGTAAAAGGGACCTTATTTGGGCCTTTTTAGAGGCCATCTTTCAGAGGCCTCTGAAGATGTAACAATGGGGCCATCTTTAGAGGCCATCTTTCAGAGGCCTCTGAAGATGTAACAATGGGGAGGACTTTTTGAGATGAGATGGCCCTGGATTCAACAGCAAGCATCCTCCTGAGAGAAAGGCAAAGGCAACTTGAGCAGGAAAGGCAGCCGCCATGTGAAGACTGGCAATGGAGCCATGCTGTCACAGCCCAGGAATGCCCAGAGCCTGGGCCCCAGGGACGGAGGCCCTACTGACTTGACTGCAGACCCCAGGCCCCCAGAACTGAGGCAGTGAACACCCACTGATTCAAGGCACACAATTTGTGGCAATTTGTTAATTTAGCCTTAGGAAATTAACACATTTGTAAAAAGTTATCAGCTTTATTGAGATATAACTGATATACAAAAACCTACACATTTAATGTTTATAATTTGATGTGTTCAGATTTGAGTTTGATTCATTTTTAATTATTGATATATAAGGCATACCAAAAATTGTTTTGGTTCTATCTTTGAATATATTACTTCTCACACTTCTTCCCCCATAACAGAATTGCCTAAATACTTTCAGTAATTCTATTAATAGTTATAAATAATAGTTTAATGCCTATGAAATACAAAGTCTAAATTATAAAGTTGTTTCAACAAAGGACCAAGAAAAGATCCTTTTATTCTGAATGAACCAAAATAACTTCTCTGTGTTCTCAGGAGTCTTGCTTAACAAGCAATATAAAAGGTACAATGAAATTAATCAAGAAAATTGTTTCCAAAAATAATTTACCTTATAAAATAGTTTCTTTAGTCAGAAAAAATTTACACATGCTCACCTGCACTTGCCAACACTATCTTTACTATTTTAGCCATTGTTCCTCTTATTCAGGGTCTAAGAAAAAACAGTAAAATGCCTATGAAAAATTATAGCCGGGTGTGCTGGTGTATACTTGTAATCCCTGTGCTTGGGAGGCTGAGATAGGAGGATTGCAGGTTCAAGGCCAGCCCCAGGAACTTAGCAAGTCCCTTCCCAAAGTAGTTGAGACTCTGTTTCAAAAAATAAAAATAAAAATCGGGCTGACGGTATAGTATAATTAGGAGGTAGAAGAGTTTAATCCCCATCACAACAAAAAAAGAAAGGGTTATGATCAATTATTAAAACAGATATAGAAGTCAACATTTAAGTAAAAGTGTTTTAGAATTTCATGAGACATGTATTTCAAACCTTGGACTCCTGAATAATTTGTTTTTATAAAATCCATTGTGTACTACTGAAATAAAACATGCTTTGAGTTAGTTAAGCTATTAAAGAACTACATGGACTATTCAAACATAAGGAAAATAGAGGGCAGAAGAGTTAGTAATTAACACTTTAAATGAAGTATTAATAAAATAAGATATCAGGAGACACAGACACAGGAAACAACCACCAGAGAATTCCATGTAGCATGTGAATAAGCACTCTGTCCACGGGACTAGTCTGTGCATCTGTACTAAATTAGTTTCAGTAAAATAAAACCAGCCTCCAAACTAGGCTGTTTGCTGCAATTTACTGTGATCACACCTGCCATCCTCAGAACTGTACAGTGGATGGATGAATAGATAGACAGATGACACCAGACAGGCATAGCAGAGGAACAGAACTCAAGCCAAGGACAATATTACCTGTTCAGACTTTTAAGGTTCTTACAAAAGGTGAACAGGAAAATTATTCAAATTCGCTAACCTTTAAAATATTTTATTAGTTCGCTAGAAAATAAGTATGAAGCAGCCACACACACTCGCTATTATGTCTGGTTCTACAATGGATACAATAAATGAATGAAGGAAGGTCCTGGCCCCTCAGGCACTGGAGCCAAGATCAGATCCTCACAAAACACAGGGAAGACCAGAACCCACACTCAAGTCACAGCTGACTTGTAAAGATGGGAAGGGAGGCAGGGCATCGCTTCTCCATACGCCCCATCCTAAAAATATGGACTGCTTATGGGCCAGGAGCAAGTGTTCAACTTTTTCTATAGTTATCACTCAGCATCCTACTCTTACAGCTTTTGACTGTGAGCTAAGATACACTGCAACACCACACTGCCTTTATTTAGGTGTTGTTCTAAGACCACATTTAACTTTGGCTTGCAGGGAGCTCTTTTGGCAGCTGCGGCCATCTGAGCAGCTATTGTTTGTCACGGCAGTACTGGTGCCGGCAGGATTAGGCTGGGAGCCAAAAATGGAATTCTATTCATGGACTGTCAAGGCTGGAAAGCCGCGCAGAATTCATTTAGTTCAAACTCTCAGAACTCCACAGAAAACGCTAGTAAAATTAATCAACTGACCAGTCTAAAGTCAGGCAGGAGAATGAAGATGCAACCTAGCTTCACAGACTTCTCTTCTGGTTTCAATTCTCTTACTAGCTGTTTCTTGTTGAAAACTGATGGCATTAAAATACAAGATCAAAAGTCAAATTCAATTTACAGAGAACTGCCATCTGCATTCCTAAAAATGTCAGCTATGGCAGGGATATTAAAAGAGGAGAAGGTACCCAGCCCATTACAAGGTTATCATCATGCTGACATAAAGAGTACGCTCTGTCATTTACGTGCAAAATCTTCAATATAATTTTAGTAACAATGTAAAAAAAATACTCTGTGATGTAATTTATTCTAAGGATTCAATGAAAACTGATTTTTGGAGAAAAAAATATCATCATCAACATGGGCAGAAAAGGCACTGAATAAAATCTGACTTCTTTTTAGACTTGAAAAAAAAAGAAAGATTCTTTCTTTAAAACTGTACTATCTTGGTTGAAAACCACAAACAGGGAAACTTTTTAAATGAATTCCTGCCATTGTAACATGACCAGCCCTTCATTTCCTTCCTTTGGGGCTATCAAATGTTACCGGAAACACTTGGAAGTTGTTTGCAGTTGTAGCTATTTCCTATTGCACTTTGCTCAGTCTCTGTTCCAGCTACAATAAAATGCCACTTACTTTAGGTCAGAAAAAAAAGCTGCCATGTGACACGGAACTAGAAAATGGATGAGTACCTAATATTCCTAGTGGCGATTAATGCATTTTGTGATTTTATTATGCTTTAGGGATTACTACATATAGACCATATATATCCACTAAGTTTATCTGCAATCAAATGATATTTCATACATTGAAGAGTCATATCTCTTGCAATAAATAGAACAGTACTTAGGTCAGTGTATATACTATGGAGCCAATATGACCTTTCCTATTATGTATACTATTATGTTACATAATATAGTAGTATTAACACATATATTATCCTACATGTAAACAAACATGTGAAAAATCAGTCCACTCTATGTTATTGTCCTCTATAAAGCATAAGAAATTGTAATTTAGTAATGTGAGTAGGCACCACTTGATCCAGAAAAAGGAATAAAAAGTAAATAGAGGAAAGAGTAAATTGATAATATACATATACTATGTGAGCTGGTATTTGCAATTCAATTATTTTTAACAGGATGTATCAGCAAAACAGGTATACAAATTTCAAAATTTAGGGATATTTTATATTCGAATGGCTATTTCTCAAAGCTGAAGAACTGTGACTAGAAGTTTGCCATCAACTTCCAACAGTCTACTGTGAACTTGTAAATGGTGGGATTTCAATCCTGATAATGAATATCCTAACTGCTATTCTTCAAGAAGAATTATAATAAGCGGAGAAACAAACACATCATTTTTCCATGGATTCTTGTTTATAGCATGGGAAAAACTTTTAATTCTTACTTCAGAAATGCCAAACAGTCACCTCCTCACAAAGAAAAATCCCTAACTAGTTCCATTTACTATTTCCACTGTAAATACATCAACATATGAGATGCCATGAAACTTCTGCTAATCTTGTATTGACTGAAAGCTGAGAATGGCTTTTACACTTTTAAATGTCTAAAAAAAGTATTTTGTGCTACATAAAAAGTACACAGTACAAATATCTCGTTCAATGCCCATAAATGAAGTTTTACTGTGTATCCAAAAGTAGCAGTTAGGAAACCCCATATCTGGGAGTGACGGCTACACTCACTGCTTGATCGTGGTGGTGTTTTCCCATGTGCAGAGATATGTCAAAACTTATCGAACTGTAGAGTCCAACTACATACAATTACTGTATGTCAATTAGACCTCAAAACAGCGTTTTACAAATAAAGAGCATTACTCGCTTCCTATCAAGAACTTGGAAATACCACACAAATGAGATAAGACCGTGATCTTTTCTAAGGCTAAAAGGTAACCTTCAAAATTATCTGCCAATTATAACTTGCATATCACTCCTCAAAGTTCAAGTAGATAACTTTAACTAAAAAGGCCCTCTGCAAAGCTAGTGTCAGTTTCCTGAGGTTACTTGTGGATAAGGAAACCTGTGAGGCTCACACTATCCCTTCTGTTCAGGGCTCTCTTTCTTCTCAGTAACCTTGACATACCACAAAGCTGTGACGCTCTTGTCTGCAGGAGCTGCTGCTGTCAAGGCTCCAAACAATATAACATTCTATGCTCTTGTCTCTGGCCTGCCTTGAGCAAAAACACAAGTTACGTTAAAAGAAGCAAATGTGCCCTAATTGATATTGCACATAACCAAACAAAAAAATATAGAAATTCCTGTTGTCAGCAAAAGTGTATATAGCAGAGAAGAAAAAAGAATTAAATCTTTTGCTTGTATATCTTAAAACAGAAAATCCACTGCCACCCTACTTGTAAACAGGAGAAAGAAAAAAAAAAAAAAAAAACTGCTGGAAATGTAGAAAGACGGCTCCTGGTACGGTAACTAAGCATGAAAGCTTTGACCGTAAGAAAAAAGTGTTCAAAACTCATTCAAACGTATCGCTAGGAACCTAAATTCAGAAAAATCACTGAAGCAAGTTCTAGGAAGATAATTTGTTTTAAAGAAGCATTTTGTCATATATGACAAAAGGAGAAAAAGGTATTGAGATGCTTTCCTTAGTTCCAAAGTGACTTTATTGAGGTCATTTAAGTGTATATAAAATGTTCTAAGGAACTGCACACAGACATTTCAAAGTCGTAACATAGAAGTCGTAACATAGAAGTAACATAAATATAATCTTTGACGCCCTAACTCTGGTTTCCAGTGTAGCTATACCACCACATACAATATTCATCTAACTTTATCTCTTGGTCTCTAACTATTTGAATTGTCCCAACATGACAAACAACCTCTACCTGTATCCCTCAGTCTACTTTTACCACCTTCAAACTCAGCCTGGTATCTTTTCCAAGGTGTCTCATTTTCCTCATTTCTCTCACCATGAGTCAGTTTCCCTCTTCTCTCAGATATCTTCATTAGCACCTGTGCACACGATCTTATACCACTCCTTTCCTGGCTACTTCGCTTTGGTAGCTACACACTTTCAATGCACCTCTTTAAGGTGATATGTTCATAGAAGCTCAGTAAATCCTTGATTATGTAGTTTAGGGTAAGAACTTTAAGTTTTCTCTAGTCTGCTGGATGTATGAGAGTCACTAGAGTCTCAAATGTATCTTTACCACTAAGAAGCAAGTTCACCCATTTTATGCTGTCAAGTTTATTTACCCAAAAGAAATGCACACATCTATCAACCTGACTAGAATCCTGATGGTCTTAACACAGTGACAACATCTTTCCAAAGATGGTTCTGGATATTCTGCATACAAAAGCCATAAGAGTACAAAATGTCCATCGCTGATCACAATGTAAGGGCCTAGAAGTCTGTTTTCCGCTATACTGCTGATTTGTAACCCAGACATTTTTCTCTCTCAATCATTAATTACTAAGTAACATGATTTGGGGTCTTCTGGTGTTACTTCAGGTCAGTAAGTCACAAGATCTTTCTTCCACCCACTTTTCTTTCATCAGTTTTCATAATCTAGCTCCCATTGTACTCACCTAATAAAAATAAATCTCCTTTAAAGGTTTTAAGAAAGACAAGGCATCTGTCTACATTTTGGACATGAGGATCTGTTTCAATTTTTGCTAAGTGGGGAAAATTGAATCGTCTAGAAACAGCTCTCAAGAAGCACTATTTACTATACTCGCTAATAATGCCCATAACTAAGATATAGTTATTTTTTATCTTTAGAGATCATAATATACCTTGCATTAAGTATTCTTGTGTACTAAGTATAGTTCTTCTCCACTATTATCCGCCTTCCAGTCATAAGAACATAAAACCTCTCTGTAAATGCTGATAGGGTTTCTCCTGCTGTCCTGCCAGCGGGATGCATGTGCTTCCCACCCAGGGGTGAGAGCTGCCTTCAGCTCCTGGAGAAGATCTATTCTTGCTGAAGATAAGGAAGAGTACAGAAGTCTCTGCAGATCTTTTCTTAAGGGTAGCCAAGACAGAGGGATTCAGAAGGGAGAAGCACTGCCATATCAATCAAGGTTCTACGAGACATAACAACACAGTGGTGATACTATTTTAGAGGCCAGGGGGATAAATAATCAAGGTTTCAAGGCTCCCCACAATTTCCTTAAGTTTCTTTCTCCTCATTCTCCTGATATAAATTATGCCCAGACGTACAGTATTTGCTCAGATAATCAAAGGGACATTCACTGCTTTCTCTCCTTGAAGGGAACTTAATCTAATCTAAAAGAGACAGAAGGCTGAAGAAACTTGGAAATGTTTTTTTTTTTAAAGTATAAGTCATCTAACAACACATTCTTGAATTACTAAATTTCTCCCTCTTTTTTCTTTTTCTTTCTTCTTTTTTTTTTTTTTTTGGTGGTACTGGGGTTCCTGGAAGCCCTTCTACCTCCAGGCTACACTCCCAGACCTATTTTATATTTTATTTGGAAACAGGTTCTCTTAAGCCAGCACGGTTGGCTTTGAGCCTGCATGATCCTCCTGTTTCCGCCTCCCAAGCGCGGGGATTACAAGCATGCGCCACTACACCCGGCTAGATTTCTCCCTCTTAATGTTATGACTACCTCCTCCTTCCAGGTACATTCTCTGGAACCTAAAATCCAATACTTTCTTCTTTTGTATTTGACATTTCCTTCTGAATTTTTGGTTGTTAGATCTTTCACAAAACAAGGAGGAGGAATTTAGTTACTATTTATGAAATAAAAACAATATACAACCATACTGCCCAAACATGCCTTTTTTATTATCATTTATGCCCAGTCTCAAATTTGCATGTTCTCATCTTAATTCTAACCATTTTCGGGGGGCTCACACTTATGCACTCTATTTCCAATGCTTCCGTAAAGAAAAAACTCTCAGATCCTATAAATTTCTTTTCCATATTATTAAGTTCTTCTAAGGTTCAATTAGTCTTCCTAATCCACACTTAGTTTCTAAGACTCTAACTCTGCTAAAGGAACATACTAGAATTTTCCCACTGAGCTATAATAAAATTGTCTCAAAACAAAAAGTACGTGGAAAAAAAAACATTTACAATAAATCTTTAAACTTAAGCTTACTTCTAACAATCAGTTAATTTTCTCCTAACGAAGGGAGTATAAGCATAAGCATAATAGTATTAACACATACCTGATTTAGGATGTATTGAAAAGAATCCCTGTGGGTTTCCACTTGTAATTTTGTACATCAGCTTGTCATTAGAGCTGGAATCTGGGTCAAATGCCTCGATTTGGACAACAGACATATCCTTGGGAGCATTTTCCATGATTTCTGGGTAATACACAGGCTCTGATGTCTGTGGTACATTGTCGTTGACATCCTCGACCTCTATGTAGATCTCTATGAACGAGGAAAGAGGCACAACACCCTGGTCGGTTGCGTAGACTGTCAGCCAGTAGTGGGAAGTCGACTCCCGGTCCAGTCGATCTGAAGTCTCTATGACACCTAGAGAAAGAGAGGAAAATCATGAAGTGGCACGCCAAAAGCAAGGACAAAAAAGGCCCCTTTGGGAAAATGTCAACCCAAAGATAATTACTAAGGACTTTTGTGTCGCTTACTAGTTGCAGAATCTTGAGCAAATTATTTAAAACCTCTCTGTGCCTCAGTTTACTTCCATATATAAAGTTCCTCATGGGTTAACTAAATAAACTCATGCATATATAATTATTATACAGCAACACAGCATAAACTCACTCCCCCTCCCTTTTTTGGTGGTACTGGGGTTCCTGGAAACCCTTCTACCTCCAGGTTACACTCCTAGACAGACTGACAGATATATATATATATATATATATTTTTTTTTTTTTTTTTTGGAAACAGGGTCTCCTAAGCCAGCGAGGCTGGCTTCACTGGCTTTGAACCAGCGCGATCCTCCGGTCTCCGCCTCCCAAGCGCGGGAATTACAAGCGTGCGCTACCACGCCTGGCAACACACTCCCTTTTTAGGTGACTCTCAAAGTCCTGAATGAGGGATTGCTCAGGTTTCTTGAATGCTGAGGTTCTTCCATTTCTTTAAATCACTTTAAACAAATGGCAAGAACCAGTGACCATAAAAATATAAATTCTCCACTTATGCTAGAAACTGCAGGAATATACATCCTTCTCAAGTCCTAGTATAAGACACAATTACTTATTAAATAAATAAGTACAATGCATAAATAGCTGAGGCTGGTATAAGAAGTCCTCATTTGAGTCCCAAACTAAGATATATTTCTTATGGCGTCAACTAGTGAAAGATGGAGTCTCATGACTCCTCAAAGGGTTAGACTATTTATATAATTTTGGTCCAGCCACTGAAACATGTCAGAAGCTTAAGTAAAGTATTACCTCTCTCAACATAGCTAAAAGTAGAAATATTGATTTATCACAAGCAAACTCTACCTTTTCATTCAATGATATAATCTTGCCCTTTTGCTCCCCAAATACATCACTAACACTTTTTTCCTCAAGAATTGATCATTTTAAACGGATACTTATAGTGTTTAGTATCATGGTCCAGGTTTGACTTTGGAAATTCTCCAACACCAAAATCACTAAGGTTTCCCATTCAATATGAAATATTAATTTAATCTATGTTCAGCAATTTAAATGTATTTAACTCAAAGTTACATTTCTTATTGATTGATTGATTGCAGTACTGGGGATAGAACCCAGGGGCATTCTACCTCCAAGCTACACCCCTAACCCTATTTTTTTATTCTTTATTTTGAAACAGGGTCTCACGGAGTTGCAAAGGGCCTCACTAAGTAGCTGAGGCTGTCTGCGAATCGTGATCCTCTGTCTCAGCCTCCCAATTGCTGGGATTGCAAGTGTGTGACACCACGCCCAGCATATATTTCTTATGTTTAACCAAATTACATAGACTTATTGTATACAATATGACATTTTGAAATATGAACACACTGGGAATGGTTCAAATTAATTAACATATGCCTTGGCCCATTGCTCTCAGTAACTTCCAAGAATACAATACATTGTTATTAACTATAACTAAGTTGTATAACTAAGTTGTATGTTATTAACTATTAACTAAGTTGTATGAGCATCTGTGATCATTATTCAAATTTATTATTTGTGTATTTGAGGTTGTTAGTATCAGAAAAGCTCACTTATACTGAATGCCAGAAACTAAACATGAGATAAACTGTCATAAGATGAATGTGCATGGCTACTCAGAAGCATTCTAACTATTCATACTATTGTTTTATTAATTCTCACCGAACTCTTCAAAACAATCTATAATACTTCTAGAAATACGGGATGAGGCCTCAAAACTAAAAGGGAATTAATTGGTCTGGTGGCAAACAACTGAAGATAAACTCAGCCCAAAACATCATCTATGCATATACAAGTCCTTCACTAAATTACTAAAAGTATATGTTTGTAATCTGAAAACAATGACCTTTTCTGGTTTCTCTTATTCATCAGGTCCATCACCTGAAACTAATCCAGGAGCTCCAGGATGTTCTCTCTACAAGGACTGCATGTAAGCGACATAAAAATACATATGTTCCTCTTGTGTTCAGCTCCTTCATATTAACTCAACTGAAATCACTTGACAAATATTAGAAAATTTCAAGCAATGAGCACATGGTAATTTTCTTCATTGCTCTTTTAGTTCTAATCCACAAACACTTCATGCTACTATGCATCTTAAAAAACTATGTCCCTCTAGGTGTTATTATAAGCATTTAAAAATAATACTAACCACGGAAACAATTTATTCCATGTGCAGGATGTGCCAAGCACTCTAAGTATCTTATATGAATTATTTATTCTTTTCCTCCCAACTTGCCCATACTGTGGGGCTATTATCCCCATTTCACTGATGAAAAACTCTGAGATAAGAAACTTTCCTAGTGTCTGGGGACATGGAAAAGCTGAAGTTTAGATACCAAAAATCACTGACTTCAGCACCACCAAAATTCCCTGTCCTATGGTTGGTATGACAAAACTGGAAAAAATAAAACTTGATGTGGTAATAATGAAAGGACAAATCAAACTTCCTAGTTCATCCCCTTTGTTTGCACGTCTGTATTCAGAAGAAGGGGACTCAGTGATCATTTACATGCAATAGCTTTCTCTCATCTCATGGTTAAGGAGAAAATGAAAACTAAAATGCAAATACAGCACGAGGCGTATAATTATAAACAAAAACATCTATTTTTGTGCCTTGTGTTCTATTTCTTCTCAGGTCTGTAATCTTGTGGACTGGAGAGGACTTCTGGGAACTGCCTTTCTTTCCCAATCAACTGGGCATCTGAGGGAACAGCCATTGTCTTCCTGACCAGAACCCCTAGCCAGGGACAGGAGGGGAATTCCCGAGCCCTGGTGACCGCTGGATTTTACTAAAGTTTAAAAATGAGACAACAAAATGGTTCTATTCAAATATGAGAAAAAACTAGGACTGCATCAATTAGAAATTAAATATGAATATGGACAGGCAAAATGCCCAGTATTCCGTGGAATGTGCAGAGTTTAGAATACAGCCTTAGAATGTAACTCCTTAATCAGGAGTCCCAGGGATTCTAGATGGCTGGCATCCACACGTCTGACTAGAAGTTGTGTTTAAAGTCACTACGGGCGCCCCTATTTCTACTCTTAACTGTCCCCCTCCTACCAGTCCTTCTAAAGCCACATTTATAACATTTATAACATTATGGACAGACTTCTTCTGCAACTTCAGCAGTCACCTTAATTCAGTAAGGAGAAAAAAAATTCTGAGTTTCCATTATGAAAAATTCTAATTAGTACCTTTAAAATAGAGGGGGAAAAATTTAGGCCCCTCCTAGCCATCTCTGGGTATAAATCAAACAGTTGATTTCATTCTCAAAATTTTATTTCCATTTATTTCCTTTATTCCACAATTGTCTACAAATCAAATTTCAATTACTTTTTATAAATTCATTTTTCCTGGGAAGAAAGTAAGAACCAACAAAGATTCTATTTCTACAGATATTTTTCTTTAACACATACACAAAACATTTTATTTTGGGGGGTGAATATAAACATCCATCTACAAAGTGTTTTCTAGAGTTTTTCTCCTGTCTTCAAAGGTTTCTCCCTCTTCTACTCTCTTCTTTCTCAGCCACCTCTGCTCTTCCCCATTTCCTCTTTCCTTTCAGGAGAGGGCAACAAGAGTGTGCAACCGAAGGTAGTTAAGGCCAAGCAGTCGAAAGGGAGAAGGAGCAGCCCAGGCCTTTCACAGAATGCAAAGAGGAGCAAAGCCAGGAACAATAACAGAGAAACACTACCCTTCCTACCAGGAGATTACAGTGCAAAAGCAGTGCGTCCAGGTAATAGGGCTACAATGTGTATTTTCAGCAAAAACAAGTTTAGACATGCCTGTTCTGTGCACCACCTAGTAGTCATCAGGAATCCTTTACTTCAATAAAGTATTACAGAAATAATAAATGCCTGACTTTCCAACCTTCAGAATACAATGAAGACATTTTCAAAATAGTTGTTAATAAGCTGAAAAATTCTACAGACTGGAAATCTGGAGCTATTAAAGTAAAAATATTTATCATTCCAATCATACTCTAGGATTTCAAAACCGCCACCAGATGTCACTATGGAAACTGATTTTATATATGCATACAGTAAATATAACTAGCCTGGTGGGGGAATAAAAAAATGTTTCTAAAAGACTTTAACACATATAGTTGAAAATATAGTTCACAGCAAAATTTCTTTCTGATTCACTCATGTCCATATATTTAACTAAACATATGTTTAATTAAATGTTATCTTTCCATAGCTGCATCACTCCAAGTTTAGAGTGAAATATTAGATGCTCAAGTAATTGGTCCAAAAGTAAATAAAGGTTTTCAAGCATAACTAATTCCTATTATTGATCAATGATAGATGATATCTCAAATTTTGCCCTTGAATAGGAAAGGCCAGCATTCCCACCAATCGCAGAGCAAGATGTTTTCAATATAGTAATTTTCAAGATAAAAATAAAGTTATAATAGTCTCTTTATCTGCCAAAAATAAATAATTTCTTCCTGGTATTTTCCTATTTATTTAAGCTGTAATGCCGAAGCTTTTGACAAAATCTCGTCACTTTGATATTTCTGATTCCACAGCTACTCCAAGTCAAAAATATTTATAATAAGCAATGACCTGGAAACCTGAATTTGCAAATCAAACCCTCCTTTCTGATATTGTGTCATATACATTTCTTGATTTTGGGGAGGGGGTTGTTAGCTTTACATTACTGTAACAAAATATCCAAGATAAACATTTAAGAAAAAATATGTTTATTTTGGCTAGCAGTTTTAGAGGATTAAATGTAATACGGAATCTGGACCAGAAGGTATATTAGGTAAAAACTAAGCAAATCTGAATAAACTATGGACTTCAGTTAATAAAAAGAATCAGTATCAATACTGATTCATTAATTGTAACAATGTACCATACTGTAAAATTTAACAATAGAATAAACTGTGTGTGTGGTGGGGGAAATCCATGGTAACTGGGCTTTCTGCTCTATTCTTCTGTAAATCTATTTAAAAATTTTAATTGATGTCTATCACAGCTCACAATATGTAAATTTCCTTCCTTCCTTACGTGAAAATACAATTCTTTGACCCTGTATTTTTTATCTTGTTCCATTAAATAACAGATGTAAACTGATAATGCTGTTCTATACCTTGATGATACTTTGACAGATCCTGATGTAAAAAGCTTCCATATTAGGGAAAAATATTTAAATAATACTCTAGTTTAAATATTTTATGTATCTGTCTATCTACTTTGATTCAGTTTATCAAAAGTTTAAAAAGTTACCTATTTGCCTTGATAATTATAATGTGAAAAGTTTTAAGATGAGTTTCTTGATAGTAAAAGCCAAATTTCTGACATTTAGCTCATCTTTGAAGTAACTTTACCAATTGTGCATATAAACATTATCCAATAAGTCAAAACCCTCGGATTCTTTTAGGAGCATTAGCACAGAGAGTTCACTGTGTGGGCGTGTGTAAATATACATTTAAGGTTCCTGGCTGCTTAGGCTATTAGTTGGCAGAGTTGTATTGCCCTTGACCCAAAGAAAAAGAAATAAAAAAGGAAGAGTCTGTTAGGATGAAGGAATTTAAAACTCTAAAATTCAGTACCATTTTGTTAGAGCATGACACAAAAGAAATACTTTCAGTACTAACATAAAATGCTTATGCTTCCTCTTTACCTGAAGTACACAAGATATTAGTCCTTATATTTCACAGGTATTGGTAATCACAAAACAATGATGAAGATGTAAAGATTGATGTTTTAAACTTCTTTTTTGCAGAGTATTAAAAACAAACTTTAGTACTTTTTAAAAATAAAATGCATAAATATATAAAAATTTTAATTTCTCTGAGGCTACATGAATAAGGTAAATACTGTATGCTTTTGATAATCTTAAAAAATCAAAATAAGTAAAGGAATATATGCTAGCAGTTTACTTGACCCATGAGGGCAGTGCACTGGTGTACTGGAACAATCCCCCTGTCCACTTATAGGTAAGAATACAGTCCACAATGTATCATTTCTACCTCTCCAGCTTAAGGGAAAACATGCTACTGATTACTACAACTCAATCTTCCAAAACCAGTAACCCATAATGAGTGTTACTTTGTGAGAAGCCATTGTGTCTGGGGGATCAAGCAAACTGATAATGGTGGTGGTGATGAGGAGGAAGACAATGAGGATATAATAAAAGCATAAACACATTTAAGTGCTCACAATGTGCCCTCACACCTTCATATCTGCTACTTTGGAGGAAATGAGGACATAGACATTTGGTGACAATATTTATCTCATTTAATTTGATCTGTGCATGCTTAACATATTCCAACAGCTTCAATGATTATATGTAAAATGACTTACCAAGTTGTTTAGAAAATTTCATAATTATATCACCACCTAGGGTTAGGTCATTTGTTAATGATTAAAGGGAAAAGGTTCTATGTAGGAACTGTCAACCTCTTTTTCAATATTTAAATTCTTTCCCTTTTTAATTTATTTTTTAGTTTTATGTGGAACAAATTAAAAATGGCATACATTCAGACTGAGTTTGGTGCCCTCTCCCCCTCCCCCACTTCCCCTTCCCCCCAACAAAGAGTATCCAAGTTAACCATGCTATATTCATACTACTACACATATCAGAACGTAGCTCCTCCAATAATCAGCCTCAGCCTTCTTCCTCTCCTATCCTTCCATTCTAGCTTTGCTGGGGCTTCCCCTCCATTATCTGGAGTCCCTCTGGTATCCCCGATGCTCCCTAGCTTGGGCATATTAGAGAGTACACAGTCCCTTCTCTTTCTGTGCCTAGCTGATTTCACTTAACATAATGTTCTCCAGGTCTTTCCATCTTCTTGCAAATGACATGATTTTCTTCTTTATAGCTGAGTAGAATTCAATTGTGTGTATTTCTCATAATTTTGCAATCCATTCATCTGTTGATGGAGACCTAAGTTGGTTCCACAGTTTGGCTATTGTGAATTGTGCTGCTATGAACATGGGTATGCATCTGTTACTGTAGTTCTCTGATTGCAACCCCTTTGGACAAATACCCAGGACTGGTGGAGCTGGATCATATGATGGATCTATTCCCGGTTTTCTAAGGAATCTCCACACTGATCTCCATAGCAGCTGAACTAGTTTGCACTCCCACCAACAGTGTAAATAAGAAATGTATATACATATATGTTAATTCTTTTAGTTAAAATTGTTGCAATAACTTTAATTGGCTGAGGAAGCATTTTTACTTACAAACTTACTAAAACTTATATTAATTAAGTTCATAATCAGATTTTAAGCATCATGTTCAAAGCCCGGGGATTTCTTTAGCTTTGCAAAGTCATTCCCAGAGCAAGCTCTACAAAACCATGTTTTCATCCTCTGTGGAGAAATGATTCCAAGTTCTGATTTCCGTTTCGAGAATCATTAATATTGCTAATGAGGGCTTTCATGGATAAGTTCGCTTTTTAAAAGAGGATCATCCTTGGGTATTAAAAGTTATCCATCTGGACACCTATTAATTGGATAAAACTACATATATAAGACAGCTTTTGAAAGCATAAAATACAAAGGACATATTTTACATACCAACAATGATTCTAGAAGCTTGCCTTAATTTTTAAAAGATACAGAAAGCAGTTTGGTAATGCACACCAAGAAGACAGCCAGCTGGGCTTGGTGGCCAGCACAGCCATAAATGAATGAATGAATGAATGAATGAATGAATGAATGAATAGGGCTGGGGGTACAGCTTGGAGGTAAAATGTTATTGTGTTCCATTCCCAGTACCACAAGAAAATAAAAATAAAATAAAAATTAAAAATAAATCACAATATTATTCTGAAGACAGGAAAAAGAGGATATACATTAAAACTGGTGGGTTATAAGAATGAGTGAATATTATTTTTCTTCTCTGTTAGTATTTCCTATTTTTTCCAGAAGAAATATTTATCAGAACTGTACAAAAAGGTATTTTTAAACTACATGTATAAAAGTTTAATCCAAAGTGATATCAACAGAACTTAAGAAATTTCAGAGTTGTAAAAGCAATCTATAAAAGTTAAGAGTGACCTACAGGTTTTCCTAAGTTGAGTAACAACTGCTTTAAGTATCTGTATTGCAAAGTATGTGCTCACATGCAGACAAGGCACTATTCAGTGATTAAAATGTCAGTTGAAATGACCAAGCCTCCTGCCAAACTCCTCAGAGCACTCCCTTGCTGAAGGAGGAATGGAATGAGCCCCTGCCACAGTCCAGCATCACACTGGCCCTGTGTACACACAGCTCTTTCCAAAAGACAGTTGTCTACACAGTCCTAGAATCCACAAGGCTGACAGAAGAGCAAGTTTCTCTTTTTCTAAGGTTTGTTTAGGTTTCTGTAAAAGCAAATTTTAAATGCAGAAAATGGCAACTGTTTTACTTAAAATAAAACCAAAGACTCATGCAATTTGGTTATGCAAAAATGAAGGCGTGTTCTACATGAACTGAATACCAACTGAAGCAAATAAGTATCTCATTTACTTTTCCATTCCTGTGTAATGGACTTGTCTAAGCTCCCCTCTGCTTTTCCTATCTTATCCACTCCTAAGTGCCCTTTCTTTTATTTGAGCCTGTACTTTCATCACCAAATAGAAAAAATCTATTTAAGTTGTACTTTAACCACAAAGACGTTTTTAAATTTAAAAATTCAAAATACTTTGCAAATTTAAGAAAAATACATTGTAGGTAATATTTTATCTATTTTTAATATCCAATTTGCTACCAAGCCCAACATTGGTTAAGAATTCAGAAACTTAATTTAGGTAAAGCTGAACTAATAATAACCTGATTTACTGACACTGATAACTTACAAGAGATGTCAAGTGTCACTTCTTATACTAAGAAACATTTTAAATCAAATGCCCCTAAATAATGATCCATGTACTGAAAGATTTGACTAAGTTGTAGTAAATTACTACTTCATCTCTTTTCTAACTTTACTTTTCTTACAAGAAAAGTGACCTATTTGTATAACTACAGACTTTTTTCTTTCTTTGTTTTTGGTGGTACTGGGGTTTCTAGAAACCCTTCTACCTCCGGGCTACACTCCCAGACCTATTTTAAACTTTTTATTATTTGGAAACAGGCCTATTTAAACTTTTTATTATTTGGAAACAGGCCAGCGAGGCTGGCTTCGAACCTACGCGATCCTCCTGTCTCTGCCCTCCCAAGCATGGGGATTACATGTGTGCACCACCACGCCCGATGTCAAACTAAAGACTTTTAATTTGATTTTCTAATAATTAAAAATAGGGAATACTTGTATATATCAGTGGATTCTAGAAGTAAAAAGTAAACATTCAAGTGTTACTAAATTTCCTAGAATATCTAGTATATACTCACAAATTGAATGTCACAATCGGATTTCTCAGCATTAAGTGTATTGCATAGGTATATATTACTTAATCTGCAGTATTTTAAACAAAGAGGTAAATATTTCATGAAGAATTTTCTTTTTTTTTCTTCTTTTTTTGGTGGTACTGGGGGTAGAACCCAAAGGGTTTCTACCTCTGGGCTATACTTCCAGACCTATTTTATATTTTATTTGGAAACAGGGTCTCACTAAGTTGCTGAGAGTCTCACTAAATAGCCGAGAGTGGCTTCGAATCTGTGCGATCTCCTATTTCAGCCTCCCAAGAGCAGGGATTTTAAGTGTGTGTGCCACCACGCCCGGCTCATGAATTATTTTCTAACTCTAATTTGAAGCAGGTGGTAAAAGATTATTGCCAATTCATCAGTTTAGAGACTATGAAGGTAATTCTTTCTTAAGAAAAGGAGGGACAAAATAAAAATAGATTGGTAAAGTCTTGAATAACTGACTTAAAACAAAGCAAAAAACTGAAATTAGAAAAAGTTCAAAATACAGACTAAACTGTTGTGGTGGCATACATCTGTAATCCAGTCTTGGGAGACTGAGACAGGTTCAAAGCCAGCCTCAGTAACTCAGGCCTCTCAGCAACATTGTGAGGCACCTTGTTTTCAAATAAAACAAGGGCATAGCTCTAAGGTAGAATACCCCTGGGTTCCATCCCAGCAACACACACACTACAGTAGTTCTTATCTGTGTTCTTAATTCCCCCCATTAAGGCAATGTTATATTTAATAAAGCTGTTCTTTAACAAAATAAACATTCTGTTAAGATATAAAATATTTTCTCCCTTAATACTCCTATTAGTAAATAAGAAAATAAAAATTTTAAAATATGAAAATTTATATCACGGGGACCTCATGTAGCCATATACATTTAAAATGATGATAAAAGTAATCACTAGAAGAAACAAAAGTATGCAACACTTAACTAGTTGTAATTAATGAATAAAATGGTTACTGAAATATAAGTACCAGAAGATAAAAATATATATAATATCAATAAAAAGTTTCTTGAATAAAGGTGTAATTGGTTGACTATATAAAAATTAAAAACATATCAGATCTTCCTCAACAGTAAAGTAAATGGCAATTTGTTTGTTTGTTTATTTATTTATTGGTGGTACTGGGGTTCCTTGAAGCCCTTCAACCTCTGGGCTACACTCCCAGACCTATTTTATGCCCTTTTATTTTTGGAAACAGGGTCTCTTAACCTGTGCTATCCTCCTGTCTCTGCCTCCCAAGTGTGGGGATTACAAGCATGCCCCACCACGCCCAGCTCAGTAAATGGCAATAGAATGGCAATAATTCAGAGTTTGGTTTGAAAATTATCTACACTTTCCAAAATACTTTTTTTAAAACACATAGTTTAAAAAATTATCTCTTAAAGTTTTTCAAAAATAACTTAATTCTAAATTCCTAGACAGACTTTCCTCTTTATTCGTTTATGAAAGAAGTGGTAAGCAATCACATTTTTTCCAGTTTTACTGTAATTAGCTATTTGTTAAAAATCTAAAATTAAAAAAGTATCACTTAAGTCACTTTATAATTTGGTAAATTCTCAATCAACCAAAATTCAAAGACCCAAATAACTCACTCACTTTCTTTCTAATTAAAACCATTAATAGAAGATAAAATATAAATATTTCCCAAATGATCTCAGTATATATTCAGAAAAGAAAAAAACAATTGCATATAAACTTCTTGCCTCGATTAATTTAACCAAATATTGAAGGAATTTTAAAGATATTCAACTTTCCAAGCCTATTCTGAAATAATGCTGGCATATCCATGGATTTGTCTTTACAAAAGAAATACAATTCAGCCGGGCACAGAGGCGCACGTTTGTAATCCCAGCATTTGGGAGGCTGTGATGGGAGGACTGTGGTTCAAGGACAGCCTTAGCTACTACTTAGTGAGGCCCTTTGGAACTCAGTGAGATCCTGTTTCAAAACAAAGAATAAAAAAAAATAGGGCTGGGAGTGTAGCTCAGAGGTAGAATGCCCCTGGATTCCATCCCCAAAGAAATACAATTCAACAGATTAAGTTAATCTGTTCAAAAGAAAAGACATGCAAAGAAGTGACAGTAGTAATAGGCAAAGGTTAAGCCACCTTACACAGAACTGATGTGTCCTACCCAAAAAGAAAAAAAGGTGACTCAGAATAAAGCACACACAGCAACATACCCATGAAATATCAGGCCAAATTTACATTAATAACTACTGACAACACCAGCATCTACACCTTGAACAGATCTCCATTATGTATTGTCACTTCTATAAGTTCCTCTCCTCACCCACCTGCCCTCCTCTCAAAGTAAACAATTGAACTCACCCACCCATACCTTTCCAAGGAACATGTAAGGCAGGTGTCCTCTTATGTGAACAAACCCAAGATAACCTCTGAGGCCTAACATTAAGTTACCTTAGATCACCAAAATAAAGCAGCAAAAAAGATTTAAAAATGTAAAAAGTAGAAAAACTAAAGCAATAAAAATCATGATTGCAGATGACGCCAAAGTCCAGAGGACAAATGACTGATGATTAGATTTCGGGGCTTGAATCAAAACCATTACTGGAGCCCAAGTATCTGGAAGTTCCCACGTGGGTTCAAACATAACGCCCAGTATAGAAGTATGTGTTGCATTAACCCAATTCCAGCAGGAATGAAATAAGGCATCTATGATCTGCGAGGGAAATGATTCATGCCAGGAAAAGCAAGGGTCAGTGATATAGCCTCACAGTTAATGATTTCCCAACGAGTCCTAAGAAACCTTAAAAAGTACCCTGGCCCTGCTTTACCACAGTATCAATGAGTCTGTCTTAATCATACATTCCAATCATTACTCAAGAGTACTATAACTATTTCAAAATGTGAGAAATAATTAAAAGAATGCATTTTTTTCTCGAGCTGGGCGTGGTAGCACATGCTTGTAATCCCAGCATTTAAGAGGCTGGGACCAGAAGATGGTGCTTTTGCAGACAGCCTCAGCTACTTAGTGAGGCCCTCCACAACTTTGTGAGACCCTGTTTCAAAATAAAGAATAAAAAATAGGGCGGGGGTGTAGCTCGGAGGTTGAATGCCCCTGGGTTCCATCCCTAGATTTGTTAAAAAAAAAAAAATGCAATTTTTTTCTTTAAGTCTGCTACTTACAGTACTAGTCTTCAAGCAGAATCATCAGTCATTCTGATGATACTGCTGCCTGGATGCTGCATTTTAATAAATGTTTACCCTTGGCAATTTATTACCCTATGTCTTAGCTTCTTCATGTATGAAGTGGGGAACTGATAAGTAATCAACACAAAAATAAAAATCATAACAAGTCTATTTTAAATGCTTGAGACACTAAAGCAAAACCAAGATTTGCAAAGATAAAGAGATATGATAACTTAATCTCTAGTCTCTGTGTTTATAAGGATGCTATTATCATTGAACAGAGAAAACTGGCTAAAAGAACTACATTATCATGAAAGCAGTGTTTAAAACAGAACAATCAGAATCACTTAGGGTAGAGCTCAGGTGACACTCATTTAAAGACTAGTGGCCTATACTGATTCTCACTTACAGACAAGTAAGCTGGGAATAGTGGCACACACTTGTAATCCCAGTACTTGGAAGGCTGAGACAGGAGGATCATAGGTTCTCGGCCAGCCTCAGCTACTTAGTGAGACCCTGTTTCAAAATAAACAATAAAAGGCTGGGGGTGTAGCTTGAGGTAGAATGTCCCTGGGTTCCATCCCTGGTACTGGAAAAAAAAAAAAAAAAAAAGACAAGTGACTAGCCTTCCAAACTGAAATAGAGAGGTACAAATTTAGAATCAGTTATTTCAATTGACAATACTACTAAAATATGTTAAATATTTTAGTGGCATGCATCAATGCTGTTAAAGTGAGAGCTAAAGTCTATCCTAAATCCCCCTCACCCGCAGAACACAAGCAGGTACACAAGCAGTGTATCAGACATTATAAAGTTTCCTTTGAATATAAAATGATAAACTGTGGTTTGCCTATAGAATGTCTCCTGGAAAAGCTCATGCATTGATGTTTAGAGTAGGTACAATGAGGGTTGTAGTCTCAATGTACTGAGTGGGTACCCTTCGGCAAGCCGGGTGTGGCAGGGGGCGGTGTGGGTTTGGAGACTGAGCTTGTGTCTCTGAATCCCTTTGTGTGCTTGTCATCTCTTGCCTCCAGCCTCCACGACGTGAGAATGGAGCCACTGTTCTTTCTGTCTGTCTGTCTCTGCCCCCGTACCATGCCCTGAATGTTTCCCCAGGCCTCACACAGTCTGACCACCTGAAATCAGTGAGCAAATAAATCTTCCTCTAAGTGGTGGTTGTCAGGTATTCTGAATTAAAGGTGTGAGAATGCTGACCAAAACACTAATCAAAACTAGGAAACTTCAGGTCAGAGATTTCTGGGGTAAAGAAAATAAACTAGTCCCAGTTTGCCTCTGATACTCTTTTTTCCATCAACTGTAGCCATGAGTGATTTTTAAACATTTATTTTCATAATTTGTTACAGCTTTACAAGTTGAAACTAACCAAGTTCAACAGAAGTTATTCTTAGGAAATACCCTAAAAAAAAACCCTTAAAAGCTTAATTTTATATTTGTGTATAAGTTAATCTTTGGTTATCAAATGTACAAACATATCAATATCATATGGGAGATATAAGAGACATGTGAGGATCTCCTTGTCTAAGGGCTGCAAAGAAAACCTAGGTTCATATCCAAGTATAGAAATATCAAGTATAGGCCTCCCAAGAATTTCTTCTGAATTGCTAAAATTTATAAATGTTTTAACATGACTTTTAATGAACTATTTTGGGCATAAAAATTGATTTAAAAAACATGCTTCTGAGAGAAAATAGCTTGTTCCTAATGATTCTTTTAAGTAGTTAAAACAGCAATCTTATTTTGAGGGTTTACATGCAAAAGAAAGTTCACTGACCAAGAGGAAAACTTTGGTATACCATCAAAACTAAAAGGAATAGTAAGATAGACTACTCGAGAATTTTCTTCTTTTCCTGTCGTTGGCAATGACAGGTATCACAGAGGCTCCCAGAAAGGCAGGCATAAAGCTTGGCCAAAGGTAAAAATTATCCGTAGGTTTTCTGGGACAGCAGGACAGTCGGCAGCAGGAGGAAGGACGGAGCCACAGGGCAGGGAGGGCAGGGACAATGCTGGTCCTGTCAGGGGACGGCTGAGCGCTCCCTGCCCTGACACTCCCCGCAGTCACAGACCACAGCCTCATGGCCCGGCCTCATGCCCACCTCACCTACCGCATGTCAGACTCCCAGACACACAAGCTTGTTTGTATTTGGGGCTACTCTCCCCTATTATCCAAAGCGGTCTTCAAATAGCTAGCTCTTCATTAAGTTCCTTTGAGTCCTATCTCCTATGTCCTTCCTGACCATTCAATCTAAAGGAGGCCACACACACCCTACAAGAAACACTACCACACTGACCACAGCACTCCTAAGTCCAATGCACGCATGTGTCCTGTGTATCTCTATTTGTTGACTAGCTGCCTCCCCTCGCCAGAAAGCAAGCTTGGTAAAGACATCCTCACTTCCCGGAGGCACACTGGAATCTGCACCAGCCTGGACAGGAGGTTCTGGCATGGAGGAGACGGTCCATGAACATTAATTACCAAACAAGGGAAGCGTGAGTGAACTCTTCACCTGAGCCTTCTTTCATCGCCTGCAATCTTGCCTCTGTGAAATTCCTTCCACCCTTTACTTTCAAGGGCTCTTGGTGATTTCCGCAAAGTCCTCACCCTTCGGGGACCCACCTGGGTACCTGAGACAGCTGATGGGCGGCCCCTGAGGATATGCACTTTTCAGCCCATTCTCCCTCCCCACAGCCTTAGCCCAGGCCAATTCAAAAACTGACTCTGCCACGGTGGTGGCGCAGGCTTGTAATCCTAGCACTTGGTAGGTGGAGACAGGAGGATCTTGCTGGCTTAAGAGACCCTGTTGTTTCCAAAATTAAAAAATATAAAAAATAAGTCTGGGAGTGTAGCCTGAGGTAGAAGGGTTTCCAGGAACCCCAGTACCACCAAAAAAAAAAAAAAAAAAAAAAAAAAAAGACTCTGCCCAAGTCATGGATCCATTAAGGATCATCAGCCTGAAGAGTCTGGTTGTTTTTTTTTTATTTACTTTCTGGAACTATTAATCTTTTGAGGGATCCTCTGATCCCTATGAAAATGGCTAAATTCCTTCAATAACACTCCCAAAATCTCCACAGGGGAAAAAAAATTAATTACAAAACATTGCATAGAAGCCGGGCATGATGGCACATGGAGGATCATGGTTTCTGGACAGCCTCAGCTACTTAGTGAGGCCCTCTGCAACTTAGTGAGACCCTGTTTCAAACTAAAGAATTAAAAAAATAGGGCAGGGAGCAGGGCGTGGTGGTGCACGCTTGTAATCCCAGCATTTGGGAGGCTGAGAACAGAGGATAGCAGTTTGAGGACAGCCTCAGCTATTTAAGTGAGGCACTCCATAATTTAGTGAGACTGTTTAAAAAAATAATAATAATAATAATAATAAGGCAGGGGGTGTAGCTCAGAGGTCGAATGCCCCTGGGTTCCATTCACACACCGGGAAAAAAAAATGCATAAAATCCTAATAAAACCGAGTTTTCCAGTTTTTAATAAATGCGTATAGTAAGATTACTACTTCATTAACTGTGCTGAGACAATACATAATTCACTTATACAAATAACCAAAGAAGCAAATTTACAGTTTAGATAAAACTATAAATATATGTTCATTTACTTAATAAGCCAAAATTTAAAATGGTCATTGTACTAAAGAATGTATTAAATTCATAATGAGGATTACACAGGAGTCTTATCTATTCACTCAATTAGATCAGTATGAAATATGCATACTGGGTAATAATAAACTACATGCTATTTTCTGACTGTGTAATCTAGACTGAACCTTCTCTCCAACTATAACTAATATCCCATCCCAGACTGAGGTTCCGCTGTACAGTTCATATTTGTTCTTCCTGCTTGACACCATGGTTTAATGGGGCCAGAGATACAGATGTGAAAGGAAAAAAACTGCTTTTATAAATTTCTTGTTGGCTCTCATACAAGACTCAGGAGCTACTGTTACCTGGGCTTCCTTCCTAGAAAAAATGTGCCTTCCTTCCATACCTAAACATTCCAAGGCATAAAAGTGAAACTGACACTTGGCCCATTTTCAACAGAATGAAATAGCTATCAAACTTCTTTAGGAAACTTTAAATAATTGCCATGTATTATCCAAAGCAATCAACATTCCTCCCACAAGTGAATGACCATATGTTAATCATTAACATTGAGGTAGCAGGAGGCGGGAATCTAGCATCGATGGCAGCCCAATAAGACATCTTCAGGCAAATAATGTGAACAGGTTAACGAAATTAAACATAAATTTAGCAAATTTAAACAAAAAGGGTAACCTTTGGATAGAATAACATATTAAACAAAGGAGGTGTGGTTTTCATTTAATATTCTGTGTTCAGTTTTGACTAGCTGGAAATGTCAATCTCTTATCACTCTGACAACTCCTTTTATGTCCAAAATCAAGCCATGAATTCAGGAATTCATTGGGCAAGTCCCTTTAGTGCAGGAAACACTGTAGCTAAAAGCAAGAAAGACAACCAGTGCCCTCCCTAATCCCCTGGGCAAGAAAGGTGAAGTTCACAGCCAGAGTCTCAAAGCTAAAATGACAGAGGTAACCAAGGAGCACATTCCTTTCTTATCTGGCATGACTTTGATTCACCTCACCTTTCTTTCATTACAGAAAGAGCACTCCAAGGGCATTATATTTCTATTAAACAAAGCACCCCAAAAAGGCAAAGGCATTCATATGAACCTCTTCTCACATGGAAAGGAGAACAAGCCTTAAATTTCATAAATGAATAAGCTGTAATGAAGAAATTTTGTCTGTGTCCTTATAAATTCAAATGGCTTACAGTATATGGAACTGCAATCAGAGAACATTAAATGTCGACTACAAGGAGACAGCAATTTAGGCCAGATCCCCTATACATGATGGTACATGCCTGTAATCCTAATACCTGGGAGACTGAGACAGGAGGACTGCAGTTCAGGATCAGCCTCAACAACTTAACAAGATCCTCAGAAACTTAGTGACTCTGCTTCAAAATAATGATGATGATGATGATGATGATGATGATGATGATAATAAAAAAGAATTTAAAATCAGCACTGGAATGTTTTAAGTGTTTCTAATTACTTCTTAGGTAAGGATTATTCTGTCAACGTTTTTTTTGTGTTGTTTGTTTTTGTTTTTGTTTTTTACTACAGTAACTTTACCTTTGTCTGCATCTCAGAGGTTCCTTTAACTTTTCAAACCATTTAACTAGCAAAGTTATTTTCAACTTGTGTAATGTTTTCTATGTATGTATGGGATTTGGTAATTAAAACATAATTCTGATTTCCATAAAGCCGACATACATTTAGTGACTGTAAAAGACGGTAAAGACCTTTCGTTAACTTCCACAAGAGACTATTTTATCCCTTCCGATTGAGATTAAAAAAACACCATTCCTTGTACTATAAAAGAAAATGCAGGCAGATCCTGAGCTCTCAGTTCTATCTGATAGGTTGCACCATAGATACCAAAGATTTCCTCATGCATTTGTAGGTTAAGAGTTCATTACTAAGCATTCAACAAACTCTAAGCACCCAGACTGTGGAAATCTGATATTAGAAAATCTATTTTCCTTACTTAAACTGATTGTAAGATTACAAAAACACTACCAAAATAAATTCATCAACCTCAGATGCCTACTCTAAATTCTTTGACTCTGACTCATGAAAATCCCTAAAGCTAGAATTCAAATATCTATGGGAAGTAAGCATTTGGAAATAAAGGCTGAAGAGCTGTAATCAACCAACTGTTCCATTAAAACAGACAACTACTGTCTGGTTTAGAAAAATAATGGATTTCTTACTTCCAGATGATTAAAGATGCATCCATTCAGTACTGTGGACTTTACAATGAGCCCCCCCCCCCCCCCGTGGCGCAGGAAGGAAGTCTATATATGTTGTCAGTATTTGTGAATTTTCTTCTCCACCCTAATTCTGAAGAAAACATGGGTTTATTTTCCCTATCTACTTCCTCCCACCTTTCATCATTTTACAGTAAATGAGACTCAAAACTGCAGTTTTTATTAGTTACCAGAATATGAATGTTTTTTTCCAAGGACTCAATGAAATCACCTCAGCTTATTAAAACTATATAATAACCTCTTAATACCTGGACTTTACTTGCTCAAATGGAGCACCCTGCCTCAATCCAAACATTATTTTAATATTTAATTCTTGAACCTCTTGCCTAAATTAACTCAAAACCTTGTCATTTTTTTTGTGTTTTTTTTTTCCTTTAAAAGTTCTTTACCCCATTTCGTGTCTTTTATCTGCCTCATAGTTTTTTCTATGTTCTTAACATGAGTTAGCTACCAAGGAATTGCTTATGGCCTGAAAACAAATCTGATAATCTATTCTCAAACTACCCCATGAAGAAGATACATTTGTTTTGATTAAGTCACTACCCTGCTGAGTATTAATAATATAGCATTGTGAATTTATAAGAACCATTAAGTGAAGGAAAAGAGAAGTCATATTTGAACAGTAAAGTCATTGCTTTTATTTGAAAAGCCCCATTATTTGAAAAGCAGCTAAAAGAACAACATATTCATCTTAAATATGTGATTTTATAGAATAAGTAGTACCTAACCAAGAAAAAAGGAAAGCAAAACCCCATTTTAGTTTTGTTCTGTGTATTCTCCCACAAGACATTTATTTGGTACAGGGGAGATACTGACTTTAAAAAAAAAATAAGCTAATGTAAAAAAAAAGAGCCTGAAGATGTCACTGGGAAAAAAAAGTTGAAAAAAGCAAGTTAAATCAGAGTTTACTGTCCCAAGGGTTGGTTTATAAAATTCAGGTTATTCCAACACACAAAAACAATCACTGTTTCAATTATGACAGTTCCTTAATTAAGGTGATTTTTTTAACTCACAAAATTGGAACCATTTTGGCTTTCATTTTTACATTCAAATATTTGCTAGCATCAAGAGGGCAGAGAAATGAGCAAACTGCTGATGGGACCTTTATTTATGGTCAGAAATGCAATTTGTATTAACAGCTTTTTATACTTTTATACCTACTGACCCAGTAATTTCACTTCCCAGAATTTAATCCTAGGGCAAGAGAGATATAACACACAAGCCAGGAAACTAAAACTTTTATGCACAAAAACTGTAAGTTATACAAATTATAGGTTATCTCAGTGATGGAATACATTATTACCCCAAATCATGAATACGTTAAAATGAAAAAAGGCTATGAATATATTAAAAACTATCAACAAATTGGCACATATAGTTCATGTCAGTTTTTTAAAACTTTAGCACAGAGTGCTGGAGAGGTATTTGTGATGCGCCCTTACACACAAGTTAAAATTTTCAATTGTCCTCTAGGGAGTGGAATTGCCTTTTGTTTTTACAATAGAATGCATTTCCCCACACTTCTACAATAACCATAGTTTTAAGGGGGGGCAATATTTTAAAAATAAGGGTACCTCTTTGTTAATTTTATCCCAATGCTATGAAAAATCAACTCCTCAAGAAAAGGACCAACATTATGTAATCATTTTCAAACTCCCTTTTCCTAACCTTTAAAAGAAGACTTCTAAAGGAGATGGATGACCCAGCAGGAAATAAATTTGCAATTCAACAGATGTACCCAGAGAGATAAGGCAAGATGTACCCTCAGTGGCTTGGGCAATAATTTCCTTTTATTATTCCTTTGCTCCCAAGCACTTTCCCAACCCAAAGAGAAGCCTGGAGAAGTTAATAGGTCCTTAATATGTACTCTGCTGCCCACATTGATTCCTGTTCATAAGGTAATCGTGAGACCCCCAAGTGGCCCTTTCACACAGGCTTTAGCAAATCCCCTGCAGTGAGATGGCCCCTGGGCAGCTCTGTTTTCACCAGAACAAGCAGTGACCTAATCAATAGGGCTCCAAGCAAGACAATCCCTACATTCACCAACCCAGAAGAAATGAAGTGGGAGGGGGTTCAAGCTTTACTGAGGAATGCTATTTACCTGTCACAGTGATGGTTCACCCAGCAGGCGTTAGAAGGAAGAAAAAAATAAATGTTCAGCTGCTACAGCAGGATTCCCTGGCCAGCAGCCAGCACAAAATAAACATATTTACTTAAGCTTCATTCACAACTTTTGATGTGAAACTGCTAAAGTCCAAATGGCAGATTTGTGAGATCCGAGGTTAGTGATTACAATACGGCATAGTAGGTTTTAATTCTCCATGTAAACCCAATGACATGAAAATTATCATGATAATACTATAGAAAAAAAAATCATTCCAGGGTGCACATCCCAAAGTTTATGTAGAAAATTCTACAAACCTGAAAACTGTTAATTTTTTAATTAAAAAGAATAAACAGACCATTGAAACACATCAAGTTTATAGGACAGCAACTACATTTCACTGATGCTTAATTCCAAACAGAAGAGTAAATTATACAAGTTAACAATTTTAGGAGCCCATAGGACCTTGCTAATTACTAAAGGTTTCACTTAAAAATGATGGGCCTAGTCTAAATAAGTCTTTTGAAAATTTACATTGTAAAATATTACTTTAAACCATCACACTTCCCTATAAAGGTCTATGATTCCCAGGTCAAATCAAATGAATATCAAACTACCAACACAAAATATGCCCTAAAGAGTTATTTGAATGGAGTGATTTCAGTAACAGATGTTTGCCCTGAGAAAAAACATTTGATTTACTCAGAATTTTACAAAAGCTATCATTAGACAATTTTTAATTAAGAATAAAGTTCTGATTTTAAATTAATTGCTGGGCTGTTTTCACTCATCTACTCACACAAAGAAACAAAGGAGCCCATGTGGAATACTACAAAGTGAGTTTCCACCTAGTGTTGACACTAATTTAATATAGCAAGAATTGCTTTTTAAAGCATTGCCAGGATCTAGACCATCAGCATCTTTTTATTTTTGGTGGTACTGGGGATTGAACCCAGAGCCTTGCACAGGGTAGGCAAGTGCTCTAACACTAAGCCACAGCCCCAGGCCTTTTCAGCATCTTTAACAAAGAAATTTTCTGCAACACCAACACAATGGGCTTTTAATGTGCTGTTTGGACAGCATAAGAACAGGGTACCTGGTACCCACACCATGCTGCACTCAATATGCAGAACTAACTTCATCTCCTCTTTTCTACAAGGTTGTACCAACTAATCATGGAGGATTAGACCATGGGGACATCACCTCACTGAAGTGACTAGGCCTCACTTTGTTGATGCCATCTCTCAATACCCATGAGAAAGTACAGGAAAATTAAGGTACCAGATAACTCTCTTTGATAGAAGAACTGGAGTCCCCTCCTTACAAGAAATACTCATATCTACTTTTTCCCATCACCAAGTTTTCTTCACCATCTTATATTTCTTAATTTCATTGGATACTTTCTTAGTTACTATTCAAGTATATTTTCACTTACTCCACAAGAGAGTAGAAAATACCAAGAAACATTAGTCCCTGCAATGCATTATACAAGAATATAGTAAGCCAGGCATGGACCTGTAGTTCCAGCTACTGGGGAGGCTGAGGTCTGGGCAATAGAGTAAAGGAGGAGGAGGAGAAGGAGAAATATATATATATATATATATATATATATATCATGGTTGGATCTAAGGTATTCCCCAAAGGCTTATATGTTGAAGGTTTGGTCCCCAGTGACAGGGTTCAAAAAAATTGACTGGATCACAAAGGCTCTGGCCTCATCAGTGGAAAAATCATTTGAAGGCATGATTGTAGGAACTGTACATGATTGTAGAACTGTAGGAAGAGAGACCTGACTGAAGTAGGGGGCCTTTATGGAGAGTGCCCTTGGGACTTTATCTTGTCCCTGGCCCCTTCATTCCTCACCTTCCACCCTCTCCTTCCTGTCATGAGCTGAGCAGCTTTCCTCCCCACACTATTGTGCCATGATGTTCTGCCTCATATCCTAAGCCTCCCAAAATGTATCATACAAAATATTTATTTTTTGCAGCTGTGCATCTGGTACTCCTCAATGGAGAGATAGAGCCATCTGACAAAGCAGGTATAGAAAACACTACACTACAGGTTATTATTTCACTTGAAATAGCCTTGAATGAATTTCTGTTGAACCACTTTAGATCCATGTAAAAAAAGAGCAAAGATTTTCTATTGTAAAGGTTTATCTAGCTCATTTATGTAACGGAAATAAAAGCTATGGTATTCAAAGCATAATAATATTAGATTAAGTGCCAGATAATGTATGTACAAATATCTGGGGGCTGAAGAGCACCACACAAACGTGTCAACATCACTGCTGTCATCACCACTCTCACTGTTTTCCTTATCCTCTGGTTCCCCGAGAACTAGGAGGCTGGCAACTTTGGAACCTCTAAACAGAGGGACTGAAACCCAAGGATCAAGGACACTGAGGTCCATGAGTTTAAGTTCAGCACTTCATGAACCTCAGGGGATTGTAACCAAATTGCTATATCTCTGAAAAAAGAACACAGAGTTTTCAGAAGATTCTTAAAAGCTTCTGTGATACCAAAAACATTCAGAACTGCTATTTAGGAGGTCTAGAAATAGGTATCTGGGCAGCAGAGAAGTTTTGCTTCACAACTGCAATTACATGTTATAATCAGTTTGCTTGCTAAACAAATGACTATGCACTGCCATGTCAGCCCCGGTACTCAGAAGAGAGAAGGCTGATTAAGGCTGGACTGTCCTTGAGTTCAGGAAGATGGACATGAAAGTGACAGATAAAAAGAACCCTAGCCAGTCACCACCTCCTCTTAATGAAGTGAAACAAAGACTCCCTGGTTCTAAATAAAAACTTCTCAACAAAGACAACAATGGCTTAGTAGGCCAATCTATCAGAGTATTCACTGAGTGTTATATAAATGTAGTAGTCAAAGATTTTGACTCTACTCACGAGTTAACAATCTGTAGGAAAGGGACATGTAAAAGAAAAGTACATAAAAAAGCAATATAATTAACTTCTTGTAAAGAAAAAAGATGGTCAAGAAAGCTCTATGAAGCAAGGGCTATTGGGAATAATAAGAATGCAACAAGTGGTCAATATACCCAAAGGCAGAGAGACAGGAAGCAGTGGAGCGTAGGGGTTGCAGACTGCCCAAGGCAGGGGAGGGCTCTGTATAGCTAACGCAAAGCAGATTGAGAGCAGGTGAGTGAAGGCAGCGCGCAGAGACTGAACTGGGAGGGCAACAAGTTGATTAGAGCGCTAACAGGCTTCACTACAGAGCTTGGACTTTATGCAATGAAAGACACTGAGAAGTTTGAAGGAGGAGTCCATAAAGATAGAACCTTCTTCAAAAATGATCTCAGCATTACAACACCCTCAAATTCATCACACATTACCCTATATAGACTTCTATTACACTCCTTAATATTTCAAAAGAAATATAAAGAAAATATTAAAAAGAAGAAAAGGAAGACTATTTCAAAATTCAGTGGGACAAATCAATGTGCAGCCTCACCTCCCCCATTACTAGTAATTATTTTTTAATGGTACTGGGGATTCAACCCAGGAGCATTCGACCTCCAGCCTATTGTGTGTGCGCATGCATGTGGTATGGTATGTGTGTGTGTGTGTGTGTGTATGTGTGTGTGTGTGTTACTGGGTATGGAACCCAGGGGCCTAGTACATTCCCAGACCGATTTTATATTTTATTTGAAAATGGTCTCACTAAGTAGCTAAGAGTCTCACTAAGTGGCTGAGGCTGGCTTTGAAACTGCACAATCCTCCTGTCTCAGCTTCCCAAGTCCTGGGATTACAAGCGTGCACCACTACAGCCGGTCACCCCCAGCCTATATTCTATTCTTTATTTTGAAACAGGATCTCACTAACTTGTGGACGGCTAAGTAGCTAAGGCTGGCCATAAACCTGCGATCCTGTCTCAGCCTCCCAAGTACTGAGATTACAAGTGTGTGCCACCACACCTAGCTACTCATCGTATTTATAACTTAATACAGACCTACATGGACAAAGTATAATAACATCTGATTTTACTCACAAGTTACCTTGAGAATCCCATGAGACAGTCTATTTACAAAGCTCATCATAAGAGTGGTACTAGTAAGTACTCAATATTCACAATAATTATACACTGATAAGAAGAATAAAAAAGCTTAGTAGTGGCACAAATATGGTTAAGCTATCACAAACTAATAAGTCTTAAGCTATAAGATAGCTGGCTTTCACTTTTAAAAAATTAATGAGTCTAAATCTAAAAAGTTCATGTCATAGACGCCTCCCATTTAAAAAAAAAAAAAAGTCAATTTAAAGAATCTCAGCCGGGCATGGTGGCGCACGCTTGTAATCCCAGCATTTGGGAGGCAGAGACTGGAGGATCGCGGTTCTCGGACAGCCTCAGCTACTTAGTGAGGCTCTCCGCAACTCAGTGAGACCCTGTTTCAAAATAAAGAATAAGCCGGGTATGGTGGTGCACGCTTATAATCACAGCATTCAGGAGGCTGAGACCTGGAGGATTGCGGTTTGCGGACAGCCTCAGCTACTTAGTGAGACCTCTGCAACTCAGTGAGACCCGGTTTCAAAATAAAGAATAAAAATTAGGGCAGGGGGTGTAGCTCGGAGGTCAAATGCCCCTGGGTTCTATCCTAAGACCCACACACAAAAAAATAAATAAATAAAAAATAAAGAATAAAAAATTGGGCAGGGAGTGTAGGTCAGAGGTCGAATGCCTATGGGTTCCATCCCCGAATCGCAAAAAAAAAAAAAAAAGAATCTCATTCAACAGGGTTCACTCAGACACTCAAGAGACCCAGAAATGAAACAGGTTCAGTACAAGATCAGATATCCTGAGAAGATATGGTATAGTTTAATTAGCAAAGCAACCTAATTGGTAAGACTAGCCCCTGAAGCATATATGTGAAGTTTCTGGGATTTTTCTGTTAAAATGGACAACCGCCAATTCAACAAGTAGAGGCATGTGCCATCAAATAAGTAGTCTTCCCAAGTCCCTTTACTCCTAGTCATGAAAAGACATGCTTTGAGGCCATTGTCTTGTATAGTTAGCATGGAATATTTATAATTGGCATGGTGTTTTTTTAATGCCATAAAGGTAATTGCAAAGTAAAAGAATACATAAAACACCAACTAATAAAATAATAAAAGCTTAACAATTTCAGCCTTGTGGACAAAAATAATCCTGAGTCTAAACAACAGAACTATGAAAAATCTCCCAACATGGACAAACGCCCAAAAGTTTTTAAATCTATTCAGTTGTCTTAATTGTGTAAGGGAAGTGATAAAGAGCAGACCAGATACTGCTTGAATGTTAATTCTCTATCCACACAGGCTACTCATGGAAATTATGACCACCTAACCCTTAAACATTCTTAGAACATAAAAGGTCCCAGCCAGTAGATGAGAAGGGAACCGATGTTCACTCTGGCTTTCTAATCATCTAACAGATGACTGGTGGAGACAGCTGCAGAAGCCAAGGCCTCCGGAGGACAATGCCTGAAAACAAAGGCCACAAGTAACTCAACTCAAAGGGGAAGTATAAATGAGGCTCATTGCAGCTTCCCTGGAGATTAAACTAGTTTTGAAGGTTAGCTGGCATCCTAACAGCCATGTAAAACATTGTTTTGACAAGAAAAGGCTCCAAACAATTAACTACCTCTACACTGCAGAGGATGCATTTTTACTGATGATGAGACCTTCAGTCCCACCTGTTTGTCTCTTCAATGTCCCGCTAGACAGCGGAAGTCCCTATGTACTACCGATTCATTATCTCACTCTCTAGTCACTGACTTCTAATCACTTTACTGGACAACTCTTAAATTGTTAAAACCATCACTATGAACTCTAAAATCCTGTTTTCCTCAATAAGCCAAACAGCAATTTGTCATTCACAGAAAAAAAAAAAAAAAATGCCAGAAGATTCTTCAAGAATCCTTCAAGACCAAACTTCAAATGCAGGGGTTCATAGCTCCAACCCAGTCAGGTCTGGAGTCCCACTGAACTAGAACTTTTAAAATGAGCTTCTTTCCAGCATTTCTAGATCACTCTCAAGACTGAGAGACAATAAAATGTAGCTCTGCTGCCAGTACCCAAGTGGTTTTGGACAAGTTACTTACCACTCTGTGAATGTTTCCTTAAATGAAACATAAGGGTAAGAGAATTTACCTGAGTCAGGTGTGGTGGTGCCTGACTGTAATCCCAGTACTTGGGAGGCTGAGACGGGAGGATCACAGGTTCCAGGCCGGCCAGCAATTTAGGGAGCCCTTGTTTCAAATTTAAAAAATAGAAACCACTGGGGGTGTTGCTTGGAAGTAGAATGCCCCTGGGCTCAACCTTCAGTACCAAATAAGAGTATTCATCTGAGCTGGACATGGTGGTACATGCCTGTTTAATTCCAATACTTGACAGGCTGAGCCAGCAGGATCACTGGTTTACAGCCAGCCTCAACAACTTAGCAAGGTCCTGTGCAACTTATGAGATCCTGTTTCTAAATAAAAAATAAAATAGGGCTTGGGGGTGGAGCTCAGAGGAAGATTGCCCCTGGGTTCAATCTCCAGTACCACATATTCAAAAAAGTATCTGTTTATAAGAATTAACACAGAGAGAATGCTTAGAACAGTACCTGGTTGTAACATTCATTAAACGTATGTAGTTATTATACTGATGCTCATCATCACCACTGTCCTCGAAATCAAGGGCCAAACATCAAGCTTTAAGTAAGTTCTTTTCAACCTATACTCTCTAGGTCCTGACTCCTACAGGTGATTTAGAGTTATACAAGGACACCGGCCACTGTCGCCATGTTCTGCTTCACAACATAATACAATCTTGAGCCACAACTGTTTATATCCCAACTAGATTTATTCACTCAGTGCTTAGAACAACTTTTTAAATAGCATACACATCTCTAAGGAAAAGCTGATCTTGTTTTCTTTCAAAACAAAATGGAATTTCCTTAGGATTTCTAATTAGATCCTACTTTCACCTTAAAAAAAAAAAAAGAAAAAAAAAAGCCTCCTGCTTCAGAGGAGGACCCTTTCCCCAGCAGAAATTATTACTATGCCCGACCTGACTCACGATCACATACAAAGAGCAGTTTTTAACTCCCAAACACAGCAACAGCACACTATCATAACATCATTTCTGCCAAAGCCTGACTTGCGATCTCACTGTGGCTGGGAAGTATGCTTCTTTTTTCTTAAAAATTTCCTAGGAGAACAAAAAGAGAGGAGAGGACAGCAGCTGCTGCCACTTAAGGGAGGAGACAGCAATACAAAAGCCCTTTCACCAGCAAATTTCTTAACTCCCTAACCAGGCCTCCCACCACTATCTATTTAAGTTCCTGCTGCCAGGAATTCTAGACCCATTGGGGAGAATTGCCCCCACCACAGTTGACCGCCCAGCTCTTACATGCTCTTACAGACTTCTCAGCCATGATATATGGCCCATTAGTATCCTTTACATTCCATTTCCTGTCATGACAAAATAGACTGTAGGGGAAAAAAGTGGTAACCCTACACTATATACAGAATATTTTAATTAGAAAATGCATTTTTAAAAAAAAATTGGATAACTAAAATATTAAACTATCCAGAGTTCTGCAAGCCAGACAGAAGCTCCAGGAACATTTTCCCTCTCAAGGAAGTCAGCAATCATGTTAGCCTGGACTGAAATCCACCCTTCTGTTTCTACTCCACAAATGCACTCAGCCTGTATCCACCTAACTAGGGAATCCAGAAGCCAGTCTCTGAGGGGGTGGCACGAGAATGAATGGTGAAGCAAAACTTCCCTACAATGAGAACATAGTAATTTTCTCTTAAGAAAATATGCATTCCTCATTTTCCCACCCATATTTCATGAATGGAGATTTATCTGGATGCAAAAGCTATACTTCCATATTAACTAATACCACGTCTTTCCATAGGAACGTACCTAAATATTAATCCAGAAAACAACAATTAGGATTCTCTAAGAATAACAATGTACTAGTAAATTTTAAAATTTGCTCTTATCTTAGTAAAAACTGTGGTTTCCCCAAATAAGCAGAGTCAAAAGGAGAAAACACTGCTAAGGGGTTGTATACTACTGACCAAACACTGAGTGGAAGAACTACTCGAAACTGAAGGGGAAACTTACCTATGGGCATCCCACTGCCATACACACATCAAGGGAAGAGACTACCAGACACTGCTTCCACACAATTTTCCACTAACAATTACAAAAATCTTTTGGATTAAGCATTTTTTCTGGACAAGCCCTAGCTTTTAAAAATTAACAAAAAGATGCAACTTTTTCTTGTTCCTCAAATAATAATTAACTTGATGGGTGCCCATTAGCCAAGACTAAACAATTTATTCCACAAATCTGTTAGGAGGATGCTCAAGTCCTAATGTACTTCAACTTTGAAGCGTATGAAGCAACCAAGAATATATGTGAAGTAAAAACAAGGTGAACCATGAAAATTAGGCAAATTGAAAGCTAAATGTGATATTACACACGCATCCAAGAACTAAATATTTTTCTTACATCTACTTCATAATCCTTACTATAGATTTTAAGCAGAGAAATTTAAAGAATCTTAATTAGAGCTCTAGAGAATGGCACTCTAACAAGACTGACTTTCCAAATAATTTTTTATGTAATATTCTACCCTTCCAAACCTCAAATGGAAGGGCAATCATACAAGTATGGATTTGTCAGAACAGCTCACTAATGCCCAGAGGCCTCTCCAGAAAAAGCGTATGATACAGCAAGAGATTATCAGGTGAGCAAATGACTGTCAGCCCCACATTACAATATGTTACCTCCCTGCAAAGCCAACTAGCAAAACATGTAAAGAAATCCAGAGTTAGTAGACTACACATATTTGGTGACACATTCTAGGTAACTCATAGAATTTTCACTTTTTTTTTTAACTTTTACTGGTTCACTGCACTTATACATCATACTGCGATACGAAGAAATCGGATGTACATGTATACAACACTTAGTGGATTTCCCTCCATATTCCATCTCCTCCTATTCGCCATACAGTTCTTTGAGATTGGTATTGGTAATTTAATAGATATACATTACATAGGACTGCTTCAACCATTACCTTCTTTTTTTTTTTTTTTGATCGTACTGGGGGTGGAACCCAGAGGCTTTCTACCTCCAGGCTATACTCCCAGACTTTTTTTTTATATTTTATTTGGAAACAGGGTCTCACTAAGTTGCTGAAAGCCTCACTAGGTAGCTGAGGCTGGCTTTGAACCCATGCGATCCTCCTGTCTCAGCTTCCCAAGCATGGGGATTACAAGCGGGCGCCACCACGCCCGGTTAACCATTACCTTCTTTGCATCTCTATTTCCCCTTCCTCTCTCTCCCCCCTATACCCCTCTGCCATCACTCCAATGGAGTCTCTGCTTCTCTATCTAAGGTTACCCTTGTTTCCCAATTTCTACCTAGCTTCCACATATGGGAGAAAACACACAACTATTTACTTTCTGTGACTGGCTAATCTCATTTAGCATAATATTATCAAGTTCCATCTATTTTTCTGCTAAAGACATTAATTTTGTTCTTCTTTATGGCCAAGTAAAATCCCATTGTGTGTATTTGTGTGTATATACCAGTTTCATGATACATTTGTCTGTTGATGGATACCTAGGCTGGTTCCATAATTTGGCTGTTGTGAATTGTGTTGCTATAAACATGGATATGTATGTATTTCTGTAATATTGACTTGAATTCTTTTAGAAAGATGCCCAAGAGATGTATCACTTGGTCATATGGTAGTTCCATTCCCAATCTTTAAAGAAACCTTCACTTTTAGCAAAATATGTACAAAAGACAAGACATATTTAATAATGTTGAAATAGTTAAAACCACCACAAGAGTCTGGTCATGTTATTCAACCAACACTAGCTGTTTAAAACCAAAGGCAAGCAGCAAAAAGTTAAGCAGACAGATTTTTGGTGCCCAGAGCCAAAGCAGTCCTGCACAGGCCTGTTATCAATTAGCCCTTTATTAAAATGCATGACTGTTAGGGAAAGCAAGAGCCAATGGAAATGAGCAATGAGCAGAGAGTGAAGCTCTAGAACAGTGATAACCAGACCTGAGCCAGGCAAAAGCCAATTCACATTGCATCTTAGTGAAGCCTTTTGTGGGGTTCCCACTGGTACTTCTAAACTGTGCCTATTTTTCTTCTTTGGACAGATATCTTTCCACACTTCCACAGTGCCCAGAAAAGTAAACTCCAAATTTAAAAATTAGTTAATTTTAGCATTCCTACATAAATCAGGGTTTTACTCTAAAGAAATGTTATGCTCTGCTACTAACTGTCCTGACCAGGAATCTCTCAAGTAACTTGAGCAGATAATTCTATCAAAAATACATCTTATAATACATACAAATCCAACATGTAAATATATCACTCCGTTTTAAAAAGCATATATAAGTAAATCCACCAAATACTGAGAATTTTTTTTCTATAAAGCAAGGACCACAGAATACATAATCTAGAAATTTATAGCTTCTCTTTCACTTTTAAATATCCTTACTTATATAAATGCATAACAATTTTTCGTATTACCAACCACACTACCCATAATCCTAACACCCCCTCTTCCCTCCCGCTAAATTACCACTGGAAAAGTCTAGCATTGCCTTTCAACTCTGAAAACTACCACATAGGCCTACCTATTTTAAGATGATACCTTGTCTGTCTGATTTGCTGGTTCCTCCCCCTCCCCATAGTAAGAATAACGAATTTCTTAAATTTATAGGTGAAAAATACTAGCTTCTACATGATTCTTTTAAAAGCAACAATAAAAATACTCTTTTCACTAGAAAGAAAAACCTCAAAAGGCAGTGTTCATATAATTTAAGTCACAAAGAGAATGTAAATTAAGGTTTGGGTTCTATTTTCTGACTCAACTTTAACTTGTAACAATAGTTATTTATAGGTTTTGAAACCTACTTTGGAAGTAGAAAAAAAAAGGAAATATAATTGTTCTGAGAAAATTTACAAAAATACATAGTTTCAGCTTTAATTGTTAATTGTGAGTATTTTTCTACATTCACATTTACCTGAAAATTCTAACTTATATTGGACAGTATGACCAAATAAAAAAAGGCACTGAACTCCTTAGATAAATGTTTACCAGACACTATTTATTCATTATGCTACTTTCTTATGAATTAAAACTATGAGAATTTTAGATTAGTGATATGAAATTTGTAGACTTACTATATTTGACATATGTTAACATTATATAATCAATTAGCAAAAGAATGTCTTGAATTAATAAAAGCACAAGAGCCAGGTATGGTGGTGCACACTTGTAATCCCAGCATTTGGGAGGCTGAGAGAGAAGGATTATGGTTTGTGGACAGCCTCAGCTACTCAGTAATGCCCTTTGCAACTCAGTGAAACCCTATTTCAAAATAAAGAATAAAAAATATGGCTGGGGGTGTAGCTTGGAGGTAGAATGCCCCAGTACTGCAAATAAATAAATAAAATAAAAGCACAATAAAAAAAATCTACAGCCTCCAAAACAACAATTTATAAGTAATACTTTTTTTGTGTGTGGTACTAGGGATTGAACCCAGGAACATTCTACCTCTGAGTCTACACCCACGCCCCCATTCATTTTGAAGCAGGTTTCACTAAGTTGTGGAGGGCCTCACTAAGTAGCTAAGGCTGGCCTCAAACCCATGCTCCTTTTTTAGCTTCCCAAGTACTGGGATTACAAGCATGTGCCTCCACCAGGCTTTCTAAAGTTATATTTTTATATGCTATGTACCTTTGGATACCAGTGTAGGAACAGAGGCAAGTGTGCAAGGAAGAATTTTATTATTTTTATATGTGTGGTATTTATGAACATGTAAAGCTTTAACAACAATGGTCCCTTCTAGAATGGACAGATTTATAGAGGAGATATTAATAAAATTAGTAAATAAACTAAGACCCACCTATCACTGCATAGAGCAATTACCCAGCTTCCTTCTATTACCATGCTCAGAGGGCAGGAACTTCAAAGCCAAAACATTCATTAATTTATTAATCAATTATTTTACCATTTATTAAGCAGCTTCTACATGCCACTATTTCCTAAGTGTTGAAGCTAGAAAATGCATGAGCTAAAAAAGCCTGACCTGGAAGGCTCATACTCCATCAGAGAGACTGATATATAACATCTGTGTAGCTAGAGTGAGGTATGCACAAAGTGCAAAATAGTATGCACTCACATGAACTAGCTATCTTGGAGGTACTGGTTTTAGAACCTTATTCTAGGAGAAAGAGTATCATGATAAAGCATTGCTAGCCGGGTGTGGTGGTGCACACTTGTAAACCCAGTACTTGGGAGGCAGAAACAGTAGGATTGCAGGTTCGAAGCCAGCCACAGCTACTTAGTGAGGTTTTTCTGCCCCCTAGTGAGACCATGTTTCCAAATAAAAAATAATCTGGGTTCAATCCCCAGTGCCAAATAAATAAATAAATAAATAAATGAATAAATGAATAAATAAATATTGGTACCCTTTCCAAAAGATATTAATAAATCTAACACATGCTAGAAGCTTTCTTATGTTATTTCACTCTATCCTCACATACATCTTGCAGTAATTTTGAGTGTCTCCATCTTACAATCTGTAATAAACAGATCTGTAAAAAACAAATAAATAAATATCATATTATAGAAGTTTTAGCACATCATCTCTATTCACGGTGCCTAACTTTGCAGGTGTGCAATAACCTCTGGATGGCATGCCTGATAGTGTTAGCTGTTGTTCTAAAAGCCTGCAAGCATATTAGCTTGAAAAAGCTCAGAAAGGCTTCTCAAAGCTACAACAAAAGCAAAGTGATATTTTTGATGACTGAGTACAAGCTTAGAGATGAGTATCAGTACTAACAATTTCGATTCTTTTACTCATTTTATGCCCACATAACCATCTGAGCTCCTTTGGTTCCATCTTCATCACTTACTACACATAAATACACCTACAAAAGGCAGAAGGCCAAAAACCATGCCAGTGCACTTCTAAACTGAGCCCTAAGAGAGATCAACTGGGAACGATGAAGAAACCATCAGAGATCAGAGCATACGTGGAATAAAATAGAAGGGCTATATCAAACCAGAGTAATAAAAACATACTTACCTGTTTCTTCATCTATCTTGAAAACACCAACACCGGAACCATCTCTGATAGAATATCGGATCTCCCCATCTCTTCCCGAGTCCTCATCATGAGCGGATACTGTCATTACTGATGAACCAATAGGCACATCTTCTTTCACTACACCCTTTTCCACAAAGCTGGAAAATACTGGAGGATGTAAGTTCTCATTCACATCAACTACCTCAACTTCCACATAGCAAGTGGAAGACAGGGAAACTGGCTTCCCTTTGTCTTTGGCCCTCACAGTGAGATTATACACTTGCTTCTTCTCAAAGTCCAACTGTTGTACAATTCTAACTGCTCCACTGAGTTTATCCACATCAAAGTTACCTTCTCCGTGGTCCATAAGACTGTATCTCACTTGACTAGACTGACCTAAATCAGGATCATAGGCTTCTAGCCACATGATTATGGTTCCTTCTGGCAGATCTTCTCGAACTTTCACACGGTAATTAGGTGGAATAAACTTAGGTGGGTTGTCATTAACATCTTCTAGTGATACCTTCAAAAGCACTGTGGAAAACAACTGGGGTTCTTCCTTAGCTTGATCCCTGGCTTCGATCTTTAAGTAATACACATGGTGTACTTCGCGATCCAGAGGATGCATGATCTTAACCACGCCAGTCTCACTGTCAATTGAGAACTTATCTGTATCTGTAAGAATAGAGTATGTCACATGTCCATTGAGGCCCAGATCTTTATCAGTGGCTTCGACTTGTATGATTTCACTGTTTATCTCCTTGTCTTCGCTCACTTCAACAAAATAGCTGTCCTGTAAAAACTCAGGTGGATTATCATTGGCATCCAGAATGATGATGTCTAGAAGCCGCCAAGCTGCCTTCTGGGGTATGCCAAGGTCATATACAGTAATATTCAGGGTGTATTTGTCTGTTGTTTCACGGTCAAGTGGTGATAGGATTTTTAGCATTCCTGTTTCCATATCAATAATGAAGCAACTATCCTCATTTCCTCCAGAAATAGCATAGACCAGTTTTCCATTGAAGCCAGAGTCAAGGTCAGTAGCATTCATGAAAATTATACTGGCACCCACAGGATGATTTTCTTTTACCTCAATACCACTTGGAAGAGTACTCCTAAACTGTGGGACATGAGCATTGACAGAGTGAGAATCAAAGAAAATGTCCTCAACCTCCCCCTGGCTGTGTAATTTATTTGCCTGCAGGAGTTTCTCTGCCAACATTTTGGCAACACCAGTCTCTTCACACTGCAAGTTGACTGGCTTCCGGCTGGCAGCCACAGTTATGTTGATATATAGCGGTGTGGCAAAATTTTCCCCATCTGTAGCTGTAATTCTTAGACTATGAAATGATACCTTTGCACCTAAGCCATCCATGAGTGACTGCTTTAATGACAGTACTCCAGAGCTGGGGTCTAAGCCAAATAAATCTAGTTCATTCCCAGCTTCAATCTGATATCGTACCAACTGAAGTTCATCAGCGTCAATGGCAGAAACGGTAGTTATTTGCTCTCCCACACCTAGGTCTCTGGGAATTGTTCCTTCACAATTTATTTTCTCAAACAAAGGTGTGTTGTCGTTCAAGTTATTGAGAGTAATTGTCGCTAGGACTTCAACCTCCCGGCGGTATGGCAAGCCCCAGTCTGATGCTCGAATTCTTAGGGTATAAACTCGAGGCATCAGTTCATAGTCCAGGTTTTCTGAAGTACTCACAGCACCAGTGAAATGGTCGATGACAAATGGCACATGATTTAAGTTTGTGATACTGTAAGTGACATACCCATTCTCACCCTCATCAGGGTCGAAGGCACTCACTCTCATGACAGTAGTACCAAGGGGCATGTTCTCATCAAAGGATGCTTTGTATGCCGTCTGGGTGAATTCTGGGGGGTTGCTATTTGTACCTAAGACTTTCACCAAGACTTTGGTAGAGGCTTTTCGGTCGCTTGTTGTTACTTCAAGTTCAAACTGGGATGCCTGCTGCCTTTTAATTGGTTCTAAAATGGAAATGAGACCAGTATTGTGATTTAAACTGAATTTAGCTTTTCCGGGTGTACTCTTAAAAACATACCTCAAATGGGAATAACTAGGAATGGCTTTTACCATGACCACGGGTGTATTGGGAGGAGCAAACTCACTTATTTCTGCTCTGTAAACATTCTTTTCAAATTTGACTGGCCCGGCTTTGAACTGTGGAGATGTCACATGAATTACTTTTACTGAGGAGTACTGGGGAGGGATTCCTTTATCTTTAGCCTGTAGTGTCAAATTGTAGCCAAAAGGATGACTGTCCCAGTCAATGCCATTAACGGCTTTAATTTTATATTCTTTACTCCCTGGAAAGGATCTTACTGTTCTAAATTGTTGAAGGAGGTCACCTGCCACAATGCTTAAAGAAGCAATTTCCCCGTTGGCACCCTGATCACAGTCATCCACAGTTACGATAGCGTATGTTGGGTCCCTGTCCAGTTCCGAGGGGGACAATGTCACTGCTGTTATCACGGGAGCACATTCATTGGCCTGTTCCACATGAACTGTCAGCTTGGCCATACTGCTGATCCCACTGCTGCCATACAATTTCATTCCACGGTCCACAGCAAGAATTTCCAGCTCATAGAGCGGAGTCTCTATGTAATCAAGTCTACCAGTAAGAACTACCGTGCCACTGGTTGGGTGAATAGCAAACATGTCTGTTCGGTCTTTGAAGCTATAGTAAAATTCTCCATTGGTTCCTATGTCTGCGTCTGTGGCACTGACTCTTGCGATACTGGTCCGTATAGCTGTGTTTTCAGGTAGGGAAACGCTGTATGAGGTGGGAGAGAATAAAGGTCTCAAGTCATTTGTATCCAGCACTTGCACCCTGACCTTCGTTCGTGCTTCAGCATTCGTGTTTTTCTCAACTGCTTTGACAATCAGCGTATAATGGTCTTTCACTTCTCTATTAAGAATAGCTGTGTTTCCTCCTTTGGTCCTTATTCTTAGAAAGCAAAAGTCTCCAAGAATGTACTCTTCAGCTTTGAACAGGTTTTCATTGTCTCCTGAGACAATTTTGTACCTTAATTCCCACAAAGGATTTGTAATGTAAATACCCATCTTTACAGGATGCCCAACATAGGTTTTAGCTGCAGAGTTCTCATGCACAGTGACATTGTAATGGAAATGTGTAAACTGTATAGGAGGCTGTTCAAGTCTTTGGCTTCCATCACTGTCTCCAAAATGTTGGAGAAGGAGGAGCAGGAGCAGAAGGAAGGCCAAACGTCTCCCCATTGTTTAGCTCTCAGGAATCTAAAAACAGAAAGAGAAATGAGAATTATTACTTTGGGGAAATGAAACAAGCAAAAAAAGTATAAACTGTCTGAAACCCATGTTTTTTGGGTGTTTCTTTTTTGGTGGTACTGGGGGTGGAACCCAAAGGCTTTCTACCTCTGGACTATACTCCCCGACCTATTTTGTATTTTATTTGGAAACAGGGTCTCACTAAGTTGCTGAGAGCCTCACTAAGTAGCTGAGGCTGGCTTCAAACCTGTGTGATCCTCCTGTCTCAGCCTCCCAAGCACTGGGATTACAAGTGTGCGCCACCACACCCGGCTTGAAACCCATGTTTTAACAAAGTACTTTCATCTATATGAAACATAAATAAATGAAGTGATTGACTTTTCTTCTGATTTCCAATAAGTATCAACACTATTCAAGGTTTCTTACTCAAATTCATTTTTCATATTGATAACTCGAGAATTCTAATAAATATATGGTAAATTATCAACTGTAACAACTAAATCCTTTTCTTAAAATCTTCAAGGCCAACATAAGCAGTTATTAAATATGCAGGTAATGAATATTGTTTACATTTACTTTACACAATGAACTAAATGCTCAAAATGTTTATAAACTTAATATCACTATAATACTGTCAGCATATAAAGCTTCTAACAATTTAGGAGAAAAAACTCAATTGCAGTTTTATATGACTTTGTGTAATGACACCTTATAATCTCACTTCAAAATTTATCCTGAAATTATTTATTTATATGAATGATTAAGTTCATTTCCTACATGAGAGTTTATCTCATTTAATACTATATAACTACTTAACGGTATTAAAATAATTATATCATAAAGTTTGACACTGAAGTAATTTCAAAAACAGCAACATGAAACAAAAAAGAGCAGTTTACAAAGCAAAAAACCACAGTTCAGTAATTTATCATGAGTTTTTCTTAAGTCAGCAAACAAATATCAACTATAGCAATATTTTACCATCACTGCTGTCAACAACCAGTTGTTCATTGTCTCTACTGTCTTCGGGACACTGAACCACCTGTCACCCAGGCAACCCCCACTAGAAGACAAACTAAATACACAAAAAGTAAATCACCAAAGTTAGCACAAGTAAAGGGTCAAATCAATGGAGAAAGGTGGCAGGAGCTACAACAGGGTCAGAGGGTGGCTTGGGGAGGAAAGAGGGAAATTGAAGAAAAGGTTGCCTCCAACAAGTACAAAGGTAAGCTAAATCCCCTGGACTGAGGCCTGGTCAGAGAAACAGGATAATTCTTTTTTCATACCAGCTGTTCTCTATCTTGCCAACAAATCCTTCTTATAAATCAATGCAGTTTCACAAAAGCCCCCAGGACAGCATCGTATCCTTGCAAAGTAACCCTCAAATTAATGTTCACAATATGTGACGGCTACTAAAGTGAGAGAAACATCAGACTGGAAGGCTGGTTTATTGGCCAGGCTGAAATTAGCATGGCAACAATAGTATCTTAACTCAGCCACTGCCAACTTTGCCATATTTACGGGGGGGGGGGCCGACCCCATATGCTTAAAGCAATTAGAAGATTAGAAGATTAATTGATATTGAATCACATTCAAGTTGGGTACCTTAACTTGTTCTTTAAGCTATCTTTGCTTCTTTAGCAGATACGATCAATGAAACTAGACCTTCGGACTCTAGAATAACAATCATTTAAACAAAGTAAGAAAAATTTCTCCCAAAACTAACTTTAAAATGCCGGGTATAGTGGTGCACACTTGTAATCCCAGCATTCAGGAGGCTGAAACCGGAGGATGGCGGTTGGCAGACAGTCTCAACTACTTAGTGAGGCCCTCCACAACGCAGTGAGACCTTGTTTAAAAATAAAGAATAAAAACTAGGGCAGGGGGTGTAGCTCGGAGGCAGAATGCCCCAGGGTTCCATCCCCAGACCCGCAAAACAAAAACAAAAAAAATCTATCTCTATAAATATCTCAAGTTGGCCAATGGTTCTATGCTTGGGGAAATGTGAATATTATAAAATGATCCAGTAATTTTAACAAAACAAATAGAAAACTCAATTCAACCTACAGGCATTAAGGACCTGCTTTCAGACAGCATCATGCTAGGTACACAGAGTTAAAAGGCAAAGATCCCTAGACATTTACAAACTAAGAATAAAAAGTACACATAAAGAAAATGCTCTAAAGAACATTTATGAAGATGATTTCAAATGTAAGTTGTCTTGGTTTGAGGAAACACAATTATGTTTTAGGAGATAGTATTACCAATATCCTCTTTACAACAAAATATTATACCAAGATTCTACTAAAAGCATTTAAAATATTGTTGCTTAATTCTACATGTAAATTATGCATCCATCAAAAAAGAATAAGATAGAATTTCGTGTGTTGATACGCAAAGATGTTCAGGATATATTAACTAGAAAAACTAAACTGATCTCCTTTACGTTTGTGAGGAAGAGGCAGATAAATGTGTGTACAACTACATGGTACACGAATATGTTCAAAAATAGAGAAAAGCTCTGAACAGATAAAAAGAAACTTAACAGTGGTAATTTCTAAGAACAAGAGGAGGGAATAGATAGGTAAATATACCTATCTGAATTGTGTGTGGTGGGGGGTATGGTACTGGGGAAGGAACCCAGAGACATTCTACCTCTGAGGTACACTCCCCAGCCATATTTCTTCTTCTTATTATTATTTTTTTTGGTGGTACTGGGGTTCCTGGAAGCCCTTCTACCTCCGGGCTACACTCCCAGACCTACTTTTACATTTTATATTTGGAAACAGGGTCTCCTAAGCCAGCGCGCGCAGCTGGCTTTGAACCTGCGCGATCCTCCTGTCTCCGCCTCCCAAGCGCGGGGATTACAAGCGTGCGCCACCACTCCCGGCTCCCCCAGCCATATTTCTTAGGCCTTTTTATGTTTGAAACAGGGTTTCACTGACTTGTGAGGGGGCTAGGTAGTAGTTGAGGCTGTCCGCGAAGGCCGATCCTATCTCTGCCTCCCAAATGCTGGGATTACAAGCGTTCCCCACCATGCCCGGCTACTACCTGAATTTTTAAGCATAAGCATATATTAATCTTTATCTTCTCCTCACTCTTCTAACACAAATATCTAATTTGTTAGATTCAGAGCACCTATTCTGAATCAGGTCAATTCTATATTATCAAATACCTAATCCTGATGAAAGACACATCCCTGGTGAGAGATAGACAAGCAAACATACCAAGAGTATATCAGATGCTGAGAAGTAAGGGCTAAGAAGAAAAATAAAGCAGGTAAGAAAGATTAGCCAGAAACCTGAAAGAGGGAACCCTAAATTCTAAAGGACTAGTGTCCCTCAACCTTGGCACGTTTGACATTTTGGGCATATAATTCCTAGATTCTCTGGGCCACAGAGGGATGTTTGGCATTGCTCCTGGTCTCCACCCACTAAAAGCCCGTAGCATCTGTCTCCAGCTGGGACAACTAAAAGTGTCCACGCACATGGCCCAAATGTCTTCTGTGGCTCAAAATCACCCCAGTAAAGTACTAGTTCAAGGGGGGGGTGGGGGGGACAAGAGATCAGCATGCCTGCAGCACAGTGGTGGAGTGGACAGCGGTAAAGGACAGCAGGGGAGAGAAAAGATTAGGAAGAACAGGGTTGTTGTTGCTGTAATTAACTTTTCATTCTAAAATTGTTTTAGGTTTACAGAAAAAGCTGCAAAGATAAATCCCCCTGTAAACATCTTACACTAATGAGCCAATAATAACATATTATTTCCTGAAGTCCGTAATTTATTCAGATTTTCTTAAATTTTTCCTAATATCCTTCTCCATTCCAGGATCCCGGCTAAGAATCCACGTTACATTCATTCACCCTGTCTTTTTAAATTTCTCTGTTAGGCTTCTGAGACTTCCCTTGTTTTTAATAACCTTGACAGTTTTGAGAAGCACTCATCAGGCTTTTGTAGAGTATTACTCAGACAAATTGACCCTCAAGTGGAATTTGTCTGATGTCTTTCTTATGATTAGACCAGGATTTTGTTTGGGAAGGATGACCACAGAAGTGTCATTTTCACCACATCACATCATAGGGTATAAGCAACATGACTTAGTGAATGTTGACTTGACCTTGTTCACTTGACTGAGGTTGGGTCTGTCAGGTTTCTGCACAGTAAAGTTTTTCCTCCCCCTTCCCCCATCCTTTTCTGTGGAAGGAAATCACTACATGGAGTCTACATACACCTAAAGGGTAGAGAGCTGTGATACCAAATGACTCAGAATGCTTCTATAATGTTCAATTGTCTAGTCCCCCCTAATTATGTATTTATTTGATCATTTTTTTAGGACTCTGAATTTTACTACAAATAAAATGAGAAATCACCTGAGAATTTTGAACAGTAAAGTAACAAGATTTAACTGAAGGAGGAAAAGGGTTACTCTGGTATCTGTGTTGAGAAGGGAATTGTAGAAGAACAAAGACAAAAGCAGAGGGGGTCTAGCCACGGGCTGCCAAAGTACACACAGGGAGAAGCCAGGGTGGCTGGGCCCACAATGGGAGGTGGAGAGCGGGGCCAAATTCTGGATCTATTATAGGATTTGCTAATGGAGAGAGGCAAGGAGAGAAAAGAAAGAAAAGGAAGTATCACAGAAGATTCTAAGGATTATGTGCAGAGCAAAGAGAACAAAGCTATCATGTACCCAAGAAAAGATCGACAAGAATAGGCTTTGGAGGCTAGGGTTAAAAGTTCTTGTTTTGTTTTAAACAAGATAACTTAGAAATTGCTATGGTTTGAAGTATCCCCCCCAAAGGCCCATCTGTTAAAAAGCTTGGTAACCAGCAGTCTGTGGCACTACTGACAGTAGAGATGGTAGAATTTTTAACAGATGGGGCCTACTGGAAGAAAGTTAGGTCACTGGAGGTATGCCCTTAAAGGGATACTGGGATCGCAACTCCCCCCCCCCCAATTCCCATCTGCCCAGAGGTGAACCAGCCTCCTGCTCCTCCCATTAAATAAGTGCCATCACAGGCCCAAAGCAACAGTCCATCATGGACTGAACCCCCTGAAGCCATGAACCGAAATCAATCTTTTCTCCTTCTGAATTGATTATCTCAGGCATTTTTGTCATAGTGACAGAAAGCTAACTAACATGGGAAAGCCTATTGACTAGCCAAGTAAAGATTTCCCATAGGCTTTTGAAGTCCAGCCTGGAAGATTTGGAGTGTCAGAATAAAAAAGGCAGTATTTAAACCATGGAACTGAATGTGATCACAGATAAGAATGAGCACAGATAAAGAAAGAAAACCAAGAATGGAGCCTTGTTGCCCCCAAGGAGTAAGCAGAGGGAAGATAGGACAGAGTAGTTCTAAGTAGCTAAGAAAGTAGGTAAGTAGGTAAGAAAGATTGGTGTGATAAGAAATAGTAAGTAAATAAATCTTTTCAAGCATTTGAAACCCATCATCAGGACTTGAGCATTAAATACTGGCTGGTGCCATCCAAGCAAGACTGCTGAGAGATCCTGGGCCCCACTACATCCCCCAAGTAATAAGGTAAAGGCCCAACATATAAAATTGCTGCAGCTGACCTCCCCCCATGCTTCCCAGTCACTCAGTCTAACCACTGCCACTGACACTACCCAGCGGGCTCCCCCTACACCGCAGTCACCTTCTACAATCCGTCAACCACAATTCTCATAGGACACATCGCAGCTGGAATAAACCTTTTAAAGCATACTCGTAGCTTTTAAACCCTGAATTTATCCTGCAAACTTGGGTAACAGAATGCCACTATAATTACAATAAAAGGTATTAAATACAATCTTTGCATCAGAAATAAATCTACTTTTTAGGAGATATTATTAACCCTTAAGTAATAGAACCAAGAACTGTGAACTCAGGTTTCACCATAAATTACCATTACCAAAACTATGGCTGTTCTCAGGCCGGGTGTGTTGGCGCACGCTTGTAATCCCCGCGCTTGGGAGGCTGAGACAGGAGGATCGCACGGGTTCGAAGCCAGTCTCAGCTACTTAGTGAGACTTTCAGCAACTTAGTGAGACCCTGTTTCCAAATAAAATATAAAAAAGGTCTGGGAGTATAGCCCAGAGGTAGAAAGCCTCTGGGTTCCACCCCCAGTACCACCAAAAAAAAAAAAAAAAAAAAACCTATGGCTGTTCTCTATGCAAAACAAATGGGAAAGCTAAATGGAAAGAGGGGGGAATACTAACACCATTTTCCAAAAATTATGTTATTACTTAAGAGTTCATGGTTATGAAAATTAAACTCCATAACCCATTTTTAGCCCAAGGCTATGCTACACTTTGATATTTAGAAGGTACTACTTGAATCACTGTAATTTAGGATTTCTAAAATATATCTGCCAAAGTAAAAACAAGGAGTGTTTACTTAGTTCGGCCTTCAAAGAAAAGAGCCTTGGGTCCCAGTGCTTAAATATCTTTAGTAAAGATTTCTGGAAATCTATAAACACATGAGAAAAAATATTTTTTCTGGTAAAAATAAGATATTAATATCCTCATATTTCTTCATTAGGGAAACTTTCATGTTATGTGCCAATCAATAACTGGACACACATTTTTCACAAAACAAAGATGCTTTACTGAGAAAATAACTGCATATGGTCACATATTTAAGTCTAAAGCCTAAAATGTAGAAGTGGTTCTTATGCTTCAGAGACAGACTAGTTGGTGGGATATAGCATTACACACGCACAAGTTCCGCTATACATTAGTATATCTGGTACTGAGAGATCAACATTCTTATATGAGCAGATAGTCATTTTATTTCTTTTACATAGAGAAACATTAAACTTTCCATTCACAAAGATAAAAATACACAAAAATGTTAAAAGAACTTTTATTCTCCCTTATTGTACTCTCCCCCCAAACTCAGTTTCCATCCACCTCAGTGACCAGTGTCACTAGAATTTTACTTATAGGAATTTATAGTGTTTTTTTTTTTTTTTGGGGGGGGGGTTGGTACCGGAGATTGAACCCAAGGCTTCATGAATGCTAAGAGCACACTCTACTATTGAGCTACACCAACACTCAGCCCTTACTACGACTTTTAAAGAATTTTTTTTAAAGATCTCTAACTGCAAAGATAACCAACCACATTTCAAGTAAATATCACAAAGTTGTTTTTTAAAAAAAATGTGAAATGTAAGTGACTTGTATTTTTAAAATATTATATTTAGACATTCAGTGATTTCTTAAATTATTTAAGGAATCAAAAAATTATGTATCTTACCAAAAAGGTTGTTTGCTACTTAGCTATATATCTATTCATAGCTTTCAGAAACATTTATAATAAATTCATTTTTTAAATAAGTTACTGCTGGGTGTGGTGGTACATGCTTATAATCTCAGAATTTGGAAGGCTTAGACAGGAGGTTTGCAGTTCACAAACAGCCTCAGCTACTACTTAGTGAAGCCTTTTGCAACTCAGTGAAACTCTGTTTCAAAAATAAAAGAAAAAAAAAAAAATAGGGCTGGAGCTGTAGCACAGAGGTAGAATGCCCCTGGGTTCTATCCCCAGTACTGCAAAAACAAACAAATATATGTTATATAGTCTTTTAAGAGCTCTCTGAATAACTAATGAGTAGACCCTATTTGTTTTCTAGGCACAGGCTAATTATTTCTAACCCATCTTAATAGATTTATTTCAGTAAAAATGGGAGGAAGCTATGAATCTAAAAACTGAATGACACTTTTAGGCATAAATCTTTTAATTACTTTTGGTAACTCCACATACATGTTAGTTTTGAATGGCATTATAGTGAATCTGGTTACTCCAGCAAGATTTAATTTAAATACTGCCTTCAAATGATTAATTAACTCTAATATGTTCTTCAAAATACTGATACTGACAGTAGAGAACTATAAATCTGACTTTCTCAGAACTTACTTTTGCATTTATGTTTTAACTAATTTAAAATAAAGTTTTAAAAGCATTCTCATCCTTAAGAAAGTTAGAACAGGTTTTCAATAACTTCTGTATAAAATCGTACTGACCTATGGCTACGCGAACCTATAGAACATTTCTACTAGTATAACACAGGTAAGTGTTTCGAGTTGTTCTATACTATTATGAAAGTCATGACAGTAAATGAGGGCTGGGCATACATTTTGGCTGGACAAGGCATCTCCGCGTTCTCTCCCGTCTTCACAATTGGAGACATGATCAGACTATACAGTACCTAGTACCTATCCTCCAAGCACCATGTGCACATTCCAGGACAAACTGCCCAGAAACTCAATAAACAGACTGCTTACCTCTCAAGATTGAAGATCATCTCACCTAATGTATTTTTTCTATAAATAGAAATAATTTAAATGTTTTGGAAGGGTGGCCTGTAATTAACACTGGCCACTTCTTCCACTCCCAAATTAGTAAGGTTTTATTATGGGTCAAATTATGCTTCCTGGGCACTTAGGTACACACACCGGCATTTCACTAAATAATAGATTAGGTATGTGAATGTGCCATGTATAGTAAATGGAAGTCACCAGGTAGAAAGTTGCTCATCTTCCTTCCTCTCCTTAAAAGGAGGCTGTGGTTGTCTATTATTCTCCTCAAACCCCAGAAGAGACAGGATCCACCCTACCTGCAAATAGATATCCTGAGTGTTATAAAATCTGCCTCTTCTGTAGCTCCTCTCCCCTAAATGATCTCAGGAACACAAACATCTTCAACAAGCCCTTTACTATTGCCACCTTCTCCCAAATCTACAAATAAACAGGTTCTTCCCTATTTTAAAATAAACAACTCTCAAACCTGCACTTCCTCCTTTAAACTATTTTTTGTCTTTCTTAAACTGTCAAAGATCTAGGGGAAAAAAGAAGCTTCTCAGCATCACCTTGACTTCCTTAGAACTCGTCTAAACACGAGGCCACCCTCAACTGCTCTACACAATCCTTCAGATCCATCCTGGCAACAGAAGCAGCTCCTTCTTACATCACAAGCTAATGTCAAATCAAATGACCTTTTCTCAGCACTCGTCTTCCCTGATTTACAGTCACATTTGATGCTACTCACCCCAGCAACCTAGGGTCCTTTATACTGTCAGAGTGCCTGAAACAAAAAGGCAAACCATGACATGTCGAGAACAAAAGACACTATGCTTCCCCAATTCTCTCTGATGCTCTTCTATAAGAGCATCATTTCCCTTAAATCTTGGCGTTACCAACTTGTGACTTCCAGCTCCTCCTATACATGCACATTACTTCGCTTAAAGATCTCACCCACTCCGCCTCGATCATGAAGGATCATGGATGAACCCCATACTCCTGCCCTATTCTTGGAACACTTTCTGATGTATACCACCAGACCTAAGTTATATAGATAGACTTTTTGTCCATTTTCTGTTGCAAAGTAACAGTTCTGGTACTTTCCTAGTTCAGTGAGGAGTTTTACCAATTCCTCAAACCACCCAAGTTTGTAACCTAAAAGAACCAAAGAGAAAGGAAGAGCTGAGAGACACAATACCTGATTCACTAAAGAGACCACTAATCAATCACCTGAATTCAAGCAATGACTCCCGTGCGGTCTATTTCTTTAAGAAACTGGGGTTAGAACTAAAATTGTTATCATCTTCTACTATCACCAATACATCTTCTTCCCTTACCCCCTCAAATTCCTGCCAAACTTTTTTTTTTTTTTTGTACTGGGAATTGAACCCAGGGGCATTCTATCTCTAAGTTACACTCCTTGCCCCATTTTTTAATTTTGAAATGGGGTCTAAGTTGAAGAGGGTCTCACTAGCTAGCAAAGGTGAGCCACAAACTTGTGATCCTCCTGTTTCAGCCTCCCAAGTACTAGCACTATAAGCATGTGCCACCACTCCTGGCCACTTGTTAATTATTATTAGTGTGCTGCAATTATACATCATAGTGAGGTTCAATGTGATAAAAACATACAAGCACAAAGCTCTTCGTTTATTTCCCCCCCATATCCCACCCCACGTCCTTCTCTTTCCCCACTGGTATTAGTGACATTGGTAATTAGACCTCCACATATTGCCACAGTATTATTTGAACTATTTCTTCATTAATCCTCCTTCTGCCCTTCCTAACTCCCTCTTCCAACCCCCTTTTCTACTCTACAGGTCTCCAAATTTTCATTTCTAAAAAGTTATGTAGACTTGACATTTTCTTCTTCCTCAACTTCTCAATACCATTCCTTTTCCATTTCTGCTGCCACCACCTGGTTCCTACGTGCACTTGTTTATGCACGGTGCTCTAATCATCTTTTGATAGTCTGCTTTCTAGCACCCATCCTATTCAAATTTATTATTTCTCTCTAATTAGAAAATATTCAAAAAAAGGGAAACACAGAATATTTCCCCTTGGCCTAAGTATATTTTTCTTAGTCTTGTATTAAAGACTTCTGACACTGGAACCTCTTCCTATTTTCTTAATCTAATCCCAGCATTACTTACTATTTCAAACCCAATAGGTATACTTTCCACAAGCATGAACCAAGCTGGGCAACCAAACTGCCTTAAGTCAGTGACACCAGCAATGTTTGAAGCTCTGAACTAATTCAACATCTATAGGTCTTCCATATAACAACTCTTATATTTTCCTGTCCTCTACTTCTCATATACACTTATTTTCACCTTTCTCTAAAACATTCCCTTCTTTTCCTATATCCTTAATCTCTGCCATCATCCCCCGATGCCTTTAAAAGCCAATTTAAAACACTTAGATTGTTCTACATCCTACACAAAGAGATATATCATAAGTCAAGCAAAAATAGAATTAAAGGTATACAACAACGTCAAACTAACCAACCCTTTCCCTATAGAGAGTATGGGAGGTTAGGTTTCCTGTCTCTTCTCTCCATTAATTACATCATAATTCAAGCCACAGCCTGCTTTGCATGTTATTTCCTCTCCTTCAATTATTCCTTTCTGATCCATGGGACCCCATCCTGTATTGAATCTACCTACCCAAGATCCCCTAGCTTGTCTGAGGTGCTATGAAGGACTATCATGACCCAAATATAACACACAGGACTACCCGTTTTCCCTCAACTAGACTGTAAGAGGCTTAAGGGCAGGAATCCTGATTTGTTTGCCACTGTATATTATGTTTAGCCCAGTGTTTGGCAAAAAGGAGAATCACAGTTGTTGGATTGGTGAATGGACAGATGTATGAAGGTTTAAGAATAGAGAATGAATGGCAAGACTAAACAGAGGGGAAGTAGAGAGGGATAATATGATAAAAATAATACATTCATACCTCTCAACAGAAAATCCAAACACAGCCACCAGGCCAGGAACAACACTGCAGATGGCCCTCTAGATGACTCTGATTTCCAGCAGCCCCAAAAGAAGACACCACCCACATCAAAGTGCTTCAAAATTGTCTACAGGTGATGCTACATGAGTGTCCTGCACACCCTACCATAAGTGCTATGCTTTAAAATTCTATGAAGGACAAAAGTTAAATTATGACTGATTTGCCTAAGAGGCCTAAAGAAGACAATTAGTTACATTATAGACTTATCTCAACATATACAAAGGACCCTTGGAATTAAGCAAAAATTGGGGCAATATTTAAACCTGAGCCTTTCAGGAAAAGAAAGTTTTTTTACAAAACTTAAAAATGTACAATATTCAAATACCTAATCTGGTTGAATATATAATTTAAGTTAAACATTTCTCTCTGATATGAGAGGAGAAAACATCAACTTTCTGATCTTAAATTACATATCCATTTAAAAACACCTTCCCAGGGTTTAAGCATAAACCAGCACTTGTGAACTGAACAGTTTAGGAAGTCCAAAAGCTAGAACTTAGTTGGCTCATCATCTACGTAATTTGCTCAAAAGAACACTTTCCTACTGAAAATCCTCATTCATACAAATTAAAATGCTCAGAGAGCCTTATGCCTTCCTCTATTAAATCCGAGGTCCTTTAGGCCACTGAGATAGTATTTAATGCAGTAACAGTGTACTGATTTGATTTAATTTATTGATTCTTTGTAAAACCAGGCAAACTTGGGTAGAAAACAGGTGACAGCAGACTTCTTAAGAAAGCTCACACAGCCAGCCGCATACTTGTAATCCCAGCATTCTGGAGGCTGAGACCGGAGGATCGTGGTTCGTGGACAGCCTCAGCTACTTTAGTGAGGTCCTCTGTAACTTAGTGAGACCCTGTTTCAAAATCAAAAGAATAAAAAATAGGGCATGGGGTATAGCTTGGAGGTCGAATGCCCCTGGGTTCCATGCCCAGACCCACAAAAAATAAAAAGAAAAAAGAAAGCTCACACAGATAATATCTAAATCCTTTTCACTTCTAACACTAGAAAAAAAGGACTACTTCAAAGGCGGCTCAAGAGCTAAATCTAAAGACATACTCTAGAAAGGAAGGGGCTCAGGAGGGGGAAAATGGCATTAGTTCACACAAAACAAAATCATGGATCCCACTGGTCCCCTAAAACATGAGAACTTAGTGAAGATACATGCAGTGATTTACTAAAAGACAAATGAACCAGGAAGTGATAGTGCCCGCTTGTAACCCCAGTACTTGTACACTGAAACAAGAGGATAGCAGGTTCACAGCCAGCCTCAGCTGTTAGTGAATGAGGCCCTCCACAACTTAGTGAGACTGTTTCAAACCAAAAAATAAAAAATAGGGCTGAGGAGGTAGAATGCCCCTGGGTTTAATTCCCAGTACTGCAAAACAAACAAACAACAACAACAAAAAAAAAGATGAATTAATATACAGGTGGTAAAAGTGATTTTATGAAGTTCTCTTAACAATGCTACTTCCTTTCACAGTGACAAAGAATTTGGCTCATATAAGATGCAAATTTTTCAAGAAATGAATACACAAAACCATTTTTTTTTTGGTACCAGGTGCATTCTACCTCTGAGCTATACCCCCAGCCCTATTTTTGTTTTGAAACTGTCTTACTAGGTTGGTAAGAGTCTCACTACTTGCTAAAACTATCTTGGAATCTGTGATCCCCCCCTCCTATCTCAGCCTCCCAAATACTGGTGTTACAAATGTAATCGACCACACCTGGCAAATGCAAACTTTTAATCAAAACTTACATTGTTTCCTAAAATGGCACATTTGACCTAAGTTATACCAATTGTTTTTAAAAATGATATTTTAAGTATCTGTACAGCTTATGCTTTATATAACACAAGGGGGAATATTTGTAATTGTGGAACCAGAGCTATACTAAGGCACAAAAACAACGATAAATACCAGAATTAACCTATATAAGTAGAGAAATATCTTTTAATACAACAACTGAATGTGCTGGATAACATAAGCTAAACTCTTTAAGAGTAATGTGAAAAGCATCGCAGCTACACGTTCCACACATGTACCTTCTTAAAACTATTAAATAACTGAACATGGGAAGCCTTAGGGGTCTGCGTTTGAAAAAGGTAAATAAGTAACTGAAAGTTATATGCCTTTAAAATCTTTTCCGGCTTTTAATAGTCACTGTAAATATGCAGTCTAAAAAAAAAAAAAAAAAAAACTCCTCTACCAGCCTTCATGAAATTGCTTTTAAAATAAAAAAAGCTACTCTAAATTCAGACACATGCAAAAATAATAATAACTGCATAGAAAATATCTGAGTTTACTTTCCTAATACTCACAATTGCACCCCTGTTTCCAAAGCTCTGCCATTCACATCAGTGGGACTCACACCAGAAGAAAGAGAAAAAAAAAAAATCTTAGAGACAAGAGAAAGTTAGCTTCCCCAAAGAAAGCACATTGGTAAGAAGTATTGAAAAAAAAAATCACAATGTCTTCTTAATAACGCCCTTCCAAGCTTCTCTGCCAGGGAACATAGAAACAACTGGCGAAGCCTTGCACCTGGGGCTCAGCCGGGTCTGGCCCCGCAGTGGACCGACCCACCGCACCTCTGCAACCCGCATTCAACCAGTTGCATTCAACCCGCAGGGCGGTCGCCTTCGGAGCGCGAGCTGTCTAGGTGAACTCTGCGACTCCATTTCCAGGATCCCACTGTGGGCGCCCGGCCTTCCTTTCATCTCCGCCACCGGCTCACGGTTTCCTAGACCCGGTGCTGAGTGCACCGGGCGGGCAGCAGCGCGAGCTCCGGCCCCGGCTCCGGGGCAGCCCCCGCGATCCCCATTCCGCTCACGTCGCCCAGGATCCCCGCCAGCGCCTCCGCCTGGGCATCCTCCCAGCGGACCAGCGCCGCGCTGAACTTTCCAAGGAGGAAGGAGAACTCGGGTCCCTGCCCCTTGGAGCTTTTAATCTGATTGCCGGGACTCCGGGGAGCCGCACACACCCGCCCGGCCGGCCGGCCGGCCCTGGGAGCCGCGAGCCCGCAGGTTGCGCGCATCCCCGACCGCGCGCTCCCGCCCCGCCCGGCCGCCGAGCCCCGCGCAGCGCCCTCGCCGCTCTCCCCAACCAAACTCACTACTCCCGGCAAACTTACTGCAAAGTTGGCCCCGAGTGGAGACCGCTCTCGGGGCGCGCACCTGGGCGCCTCAGCGCGCCCCCGAGCGCGGGCCGGCTCTGCCCGGGAGCTGCCCGCGCCCGCGCGCCCACATGCTGCGGGATCGGCCTCGCGGACCCCGCGCCGCGCTCCGGGCCCCCGCCGCCGGTTCCGCGGCCGCACGCGCCCCAGTCCCGCCGAGAGATCCCTCCGCCGGCCACGCCCGCCCGCGCCGGCGCTCGTTTCTCCTGCGCCGAAACTCGAGCCGACTCTCTGCAGCCGCCCAGCTCCGGCCCGCGGCTCCCGGGCCTCAACGCCCGGCTCGGGGGTCAAAGCAGACCTGGTCCCTACCGAGGGCGGCCAGCTCCGCGAAGGGAGGAGGGCAAGCACGCGTGGTGATCTTGCAGCCCTGCAAGTTCTGGGCATGTTCTAATGCTGAGGTTAGTTATGGTCAGAAGCTGGGGTAAGGCAGGAATATGGAATGTTTCCTGCTAGGGAAGGGGAAATGTTAGCTTAGCTTCAAAAAAAAAAAAAAAAAAAAAAAAGGGAGGGGGAAGTTAGATAAGGCTTAAGAGAAAAGCTCCCCACGTAACCCTTGAGCATTTTTTAGAAATGTCCGAAAATTACTGAATCAGCAGCATTTGAAGGCGGGGGTTCAGCGTCTGCAACTGTTTGGGGGGTAAAAAAAAAAAAAAAAAAAAAAAAACTACAGGTCTCAAATGGAATGCAATTAGATCGCAATCTACTTCCTTCCAAAGTCCACACTAAGTCTTGGGAAAATGGAAATGTTTACTCCCCGACCTCTTTGTGTAGAGCTGATTAGACCCCAGAACCTCCCGGGTCGCGGTACCAAGCACCCAACGCCGACCTTCCCTGGAGGACACCCCAACCCTCAGGTCTGCGGGACAATGGACTGCAGAGCAGCCTCGTGCACCTTCCCAGCTTTCAGCCCGCCCCGCCAGGCCAGCAACCTGGGAATTTGGTCTAACACCTACAAGTTCCCTGGAGAGAACGGGGAGCCCCGGGCATCCAGACGCCCCACTCGGGGAACTCCCTCCTGCGCCCAGCGCCCAGTTTGCTCGTCCGCGGGCGGCGAGCCTTTCCCAGGCGCCGCCGAGCTCCAGGCGCCGCCGCAGCCTAGGGAGACTCGACTGAAGCCCGCCGGAGCGTTCCAGATCCTTAGGACCTTCGGGAAGTTTGTGTGGGGCTTGAACGTCTTAACACAGCGAGGGCGAAGAGGTCCGATTTCCCTGGGACCGGTGCAGAGGGCTTGCAGGGTGAACCGCGAGGCAGATGGGGGCGAGAGAGTCCTGTCTGTGTTCGGAGACTATTCCTTGGTTCAAAGTTAATTTAGTCACTTCATAAGCCATCTTAAAGAAAGTGACTGGGAAAAATAAATAAAGCTGCCTAGCGTACTAAGGCCGAGAAGGGGAAAATAAAATTATGCCAGCAGAATATGTGTGCTGATTTGGAGTACCGTCGTCCCCGCTCACTGTTTAGAAGGCACACAGCCTCTCAACGCTCAATCAATACCATCATCCAAACACTTGTTTGACTCCCTCTATAATAGTGCAAAGTGCTCCCGGAGTCACAGGTCAATTTCTTAGATGGAACACCTCGAAAAATAGGTGACCTGCTCTCCAGGCTCAACCGGTTTGCGCCCCTTGCCGAATTCCAACTCAACAAAACACAACCACACAGGAATGCCAGCCGTTTTGGGGGCTGGGGAACGGAGAGTACGAAGAAACCTAGGAGGAGAAAGAAAGGGTAGAAAGTACAGATACCGTTCTGTAACATAAGATTACAGGATTTCCTAACTGGCACAAAAGAATTCCTGGACAGAATTCTCTTCGTTAATAAATAAGAGCGCTTACTAGGGTTAAAATATCTGTTTTGAGAATCCCTATTTTTTTCCAGTTAGATTTTAATTGCCTGGAAAAAGTTGCACTTCGTCGCCGCAGGATCTGCCAAGAACCGGAGATACAGACTCCGGTACTGCCAGGATTTTACAGATGCTTCGGCCCCAACAGAATGAAATGGAGGTTCCTTTGCTGCTACCATCGAATTACCTTCACATAAGGGAGAAAAATGTGGCTCAAGTTTCACGTCTGTCCTGTAAATAGTAGACCCTCCCTAGCCGTGTCCCCAGAGCCTCCTGAAAATCAGAGAAAAAGGGGACGGTTCCCAAATCTAAAAGCCTTTTTTTTCTTCAGCACTACCTCTGCATCCAGTCCCCCTTTGCTTATTTTCGGAAACCGGGTAAAGTAAGGGCCGGGCGGATGGCTAAACGAAGGCTGGGGCAGTGGCCACAGAGCTCTGGCCCGGGTCCCTGGAGCGCCGGGCAGGTCCAAGTTCGCCGTCCGCGCGGAATCGGGCAGGAGCGCGCCTCGGCGCGGCCCGAACTAGAGGGCGCTGCTCGCCTGCAGATCACGCGGTCCCCCGAGCGCCCTCCCCGGGCACCATTTCTATATTAAGTTGCATTCGAAATCATGCACCAACGGCATCGCTCCTCAAGTTCTTTTGAACAGTGCTCTGTGTATTTTATGAGTTCCCAAAGCGATGCACACAGATCTCTCATTCCCTAGACGCGCACAGGCCGGAGGGGGTGTGCGGCTCCGTGAGCCCGTAAAACGCACACACACCCCACACTCGCTCAGAGCCAAGCACTCCACGTTATTTCGTTTACGTTTAAACTTCAAAGCCTAAAAATAAAATTAAAAAATAAAACAGACATACACTAACAAAGAACTCACCACTCTAGCCCGATGCTCGGGGCTCCGCTTCCCACTCCCGGCAGCTCGGTAATCCCCACGCGGTTTGGGTATTTGTTAAAGAGCGCCCTGTTTGAAGTATCAACTTTGCCTCTCTCGGATCTTCAGCATATCCCCGACCCGAGTGCGATGCGCCCGCGCTGCCGGGACCCGGGTGGCCACATCTCCAGAGGCTTCCGAAACTTGGGCACCAAGAGGAGGCAGAAGAGCGTGCGCCAGGGCCGGGGAGAGGCCAAGTTGGCCGGGACCTGTCCAGGCGGCCCGCCGCCGAGTTGGGGAGTTGCAGCGGGAGCTGCCTCTGGTCCCCACTCCTCCTCCCCGAGCGGGGGGAGGGGAGGTGACGTCACGCCCCGCCTCGCCGAGGCTGGGCGGCCGGGCTCCGGGGCTGGGCGGCTGCGGGGGCCCGGGCTGCCTCGGGCTCCTCCGGGGCGCGGTGGTCCCGGGCGGGCGGGCGCGCTTCTCCAGCCCCCCGAGTCCGCGGGACTCCGCCGGGCGCCCAGGTGCCCGGCACCTGAGCACCCCGGGGGCCGCCGTGCACACCTCTCGGGCTCGCAAGCCCCCTCCGGCTGCGTTTCCCACGCCTCGGGCTGCAGGTGATGCTCTCCCTCTTCTGCAGCTGAAATTCGTCGCGACGCGTCGCCGGCTGGGATTCTGCAGGGCGGAAGCGTCTCTGCAGATTGGACTGGACGACTTGTACTTTGGAGTCCTCCAACTTCTGAATGTGATATGTTTTAAATACTTGTGCTCTCGCGCTGTCTGTGGTCTTCTTTGGGTTGAGAATCACAGAGCCGTTGTTTTAATTTTCAGATCCTTTCCAATAGGTTCCTAGGTCTTTAGACCGAAGGCAGAAGCAGAGAAGGTTCCGAGGGGTGGGGGAAAGAGATGGGGGAGGAGCCAATTTTTAATGTGTTTTACTAGTCATCCGTAGCGATGGGGGCCAATACACCAATCAGCCTTCTACTCCTCGTAGCCATATAGATTTGGATAAACACAAGCCCTGTGGAAGTTTAATTTATAAATCAATGCGTCGGTTTATGTAAGCGTCCAGTCTCCAGGAAAATATCTGCTGTGGATTATTTCTAATGCCGCTAAAGTACAAAAATATTCCTCCTGAGCAGCATGAGATTCTGAGGGAGTCGTTTCTGTGAGTTAACACTGTCCCCAAAAGCTTGGCATTATAATTGGGAGAGCCCTGGAAAAGCGGGAGGTGGCGGAGGAGGGATCCTATCGATATATTTGCATCCGTTTGTGTAAAATCTATTGGTCAGTTTAGCTGATTGTTCTCTTTGAAAGGTAGCAAAGACAGGTGAGGAAGCCGGGGGTTAAAACAATAAAAGACCGAAAAAGATAAAGTGGTTGGAGTATTGTGTGTGTTTAGCCTTGAGAAAGTCATAAAGCAGCTCTAAGTTCCAGTGTCTTCTGTAATATGGAAATATGTTTCACATGGTAAAAATGTGTTTATCCGTGCCAAAAAGAACACCTATGGAACCCTCCTTTTTTGCCAGGAAGGTAACATTCGTGCGGGCAACTCATATTTTCCTAAACATTGCTTAAAGTATCTAACAAGTAGGTACTTAGCACCTTAGTTCTCTTAACTACCAGCCCCCTGGTTTGCAGCATTTCCCTTTTCTGGAGAGAGGGGAGGGCTCCAGGAAGCTGAGAGAGAGATGGGGGGGGGGGGCTATAGGAAAGGACCCTAGAAGCCCCAGCCGACCCAGGAGGCCCCCAGGAGGTGCCAGATTCCTGAGGAGGGAGGAGGCAGTCTGGAGGAAGACCTGCTTAAAAGGCCAGCGTGCCAGTGCCAGGGACCTTCTCAGGCTTCACCATATCAGCTACGGAGGATCACTCCTTTTATGTCAAGAGTTGCAATTAGAAAATGACCACATATTACAAGCCCTCAAGACAATGGCACATACATTCCCCCCACGATACTGCTGTGCAAGCTAATTTGGTTTTCTATAGTAGTCTATGGAGTTGTTCCAGGTAAACCAAGTTATTTCTGTTTAAAGAGGGAAAAGCACAAAGGAGAGGAACTTATGTACAATTGATGGTATTAAACAAAATCGCTATATTTAAAAGTGAACAAACACATTTAACAAAACCTTTGGGCCTGCACTGCCCAATATAATAGGTTAGTGACTAGCCTCATGTGGCTACTTTCACCTAAATGAAATTAAAATCTAATTCTTTGTTCTCTCTAGCTACCTTTCACATATTCAGTATCCACATGTAGTTAATGATTATTGTTTTGGTCAGAAGAGATTAAAAAACAATTCATCGGGACAGAGTTCTATCAGACAATGTGGACCTCTTTGAAACTTTGCTCTTGTGTTTTGAAAGGCTACCTCATGTATTAAAATTTCAGTGCCTTCAATTTTGAGTCACTTCTAAAGCATAGGGGTGGGGCGGAATCATGGAAGAATTCACTCATTCAGTAAATATTTGTCAAGTACCGACAATATACTAGGGAAAATTATGTAAGACTCAAAATTTAATGAGTTAGGTGTGTTTAGTGATTTCAGAAATATTAACATGGCCTTTTAGTTGCTTCAGATCTTTACTGAGTACAAAACCTAGGACAATCATAATTTAAAACAAAAATTCTAAGTCATTTTTAGGAATAGCCCTAGGAGTGTGGTGTGTGAGTGTGTGTGTGTGTGTGTGTGTGTGTGTGCGCGCGCGCGCGCGTGTGTGTGTGTGTGTGTGTGTGTGTGTGTGTGTTACTAGAGATTGAACCTAGGGGCATTCTACCTCTGAGCTACACCCCCAGCCCTACTTTTTTTTTTTTTTTTTTTCCTTTGAAACAGCTTTACTAAGTTGTGGAGAGCCTTGCTAGGTAGCTGAGGCTGGCTAAAAAAAAAACCCCTGTGATCCTCCTGTCTCAACCTCCCTAATACTGGGATTACAAATATGCACCACCATGCCAGGCTAGGACTAAATAAATCTACCGAGGCTTGACTGACTTCTGGCTTTCCATCCTCTCCGGGTTCCCTTTGGCTGTTTTTGCATCTGTGTGCATTCTTGATGCCTACACTTCCTGGAGGTGGCAGGAAGTGTCAGCTTTCTCCTTCTTCCCCACACATTGGAATTATTTACCTTTTGCTTTCAAACTCAACTCTTCTTTGTTATCTGCTTATATACTCTCCAAGGGGGTCGTTAGGATAGACAAGTAGTCAATCCAATGAGAATCAGTAATGGTTAACTATGGGTGTGAAAATCTTAATATTCTTCTCTCTTCCCCAGTATACTATCACAGGGACTTTCTTAAAACTAACCTTAATGATAAAATTTTATTTAGGTGCCATAACCAGTCAGTGGGGAAATAAAGATATATCTCTAAATTCAGCAATAACAAATCACCTCGTTTGGTTTTGAGAGATACCACAAAAAATGAGGATCATGACTACAGTATCATTATTCTGAATTTACCTACTATGGCTTACATGGTCATTCCTATCACAGCTATGAAACTTTGTAATATCAATATAAATAAGTAATATTTATTTAATTCAAAGTCATTTATGCTCCAGACTCTCTTCCAAGTTCTTTTTATATATTATCTCATTAATTCTTAACTGACTCATAGAAGGTATTAGCAATTAGTACCCTACCTCCGTTTTGCAGATAAGAAACTGAAGTTTATGGTAGACTAGATAATGCATACTGGGTTACCTTTTGTCCAGAAACCCATGGCTGGCTGGCTGCAAAACCAACATTCTTGTCTGCTATCATACACTACCTCTTTATAACTCACACCTCATTTGCACTCTGTGAATTGGGGCTATTTTACATGAAAGATCAGCAATGTTATGGTTTAAGAATTGGGCTAGAAGGAGAGCAAAAAGCTATCAAAATGATGGTAGAGAAAAAAAATGTTTCTTTCTAGCAGTTACACTGAATGTGGATAAATAATCTTTAGAAGTGGGTCCTTTGATCAGAGTGAGAATCTCACTGATTGTGTTTAGGAAGCGATATGTAATACATCTATTATCTGTTTGCGTTACTTATTTTTGTAGGTAGATATACATGTACTTAAACACATTTCTTTTTAATTCAAAATTGGTGTCTAAATTTTAACTTGTTTGGGCTCAACAGCAGAAAAATACATACCAGTGATTCTCAGTAAGTTCTGACATGGACTATCTCACAGGATTTCATAATCAGCATTTTGATTTACACTTTGCTTTTCCCTTTCCTGAACTGGAGTCACAAGTATTTTTTTTTTTTTATCTTGCCCATTCTCATTTATTATCATTATACTTCTCCACATAATATCAAGTAGTCGTACCATTGGAATATTTCTTCTATCTGTACTCTTTTGCTAGTAGATCTCATTCCTTTTCCTGGTAGAGTTATTTTGGTCATGAAAGCTAATCTTATATATAGGACCACCCTATTTGGGAAATGAGGTATACTCATACCCCTCTAGCATCTTATTGTCTACAGTTGATCCACATGCCCATGGCAAGCGGCATAGAAACACCATGAGGGCCTCTATCTCTTGTCATGGACATGCAGGTAAATTGTAGCTAGGGAGATGCTGGAGGAAGTATGCTGGAGGATTCTGAGGAAAACAAATCTCCCTCCTAACAAAAATCCACAGAAAACAACATTATCTCTATGGACATGTCAGGTCAGAATGTCATGCAGGGACTTCTATAGTTGTCTTGATTACTGAGGATGAGACCTAAACCAAGAAAGACAGATGACAGTCCTTCATGAAAGCATACATTTTCACACCATTTAAATGGGGTTGTGTCAGGATGTTTATTACTTGCAGCTGATCTATTACAGCTAGGTAATCTCTTTTAAAATGTACTAGGAAGCCTGGTGTGGTGGTGCACACTTGTAATCCCAGCGCTTATGAGGCTGAGACAGGAGGATCGCACAGGTTCAAAGCCAGCCTCAGCTACTTAATGAGGCTCTCAGCAACTTAGTGAGACCCTGTTTCCAAATAAAGTATAAAATAGGTCCAGGAGTATGGACCGGAGGTAGAAAAGTCCCTGGGCTCCACCCCCAATACCACCCCCAAAAAAATGGACTAGTAATTACTTAAGAGAAAAATAATAAGTTGACGTACTTCTTCAACCTATCAGTTAACAGGAATTGGAACCAATTCTAATGATAAGATCAAAAGATTCTTTAAGTTTTCCCTTAGTGGTGAATATATTATTTTGCATGGGTACCGTAACAAAATACCACAGCTAGGTAGCTTAAACAACAGAAATTTATTTTCTAATACTTCTGAAGCCTAGATGTTTAAGATCAAAGTGCCAACAGTGTTATCTACGGAGGCCTGTCCTCTTGGATTGTAGATGGAGTGTGCTTGAGGGATGCTCACATAGCCTTTCCTTTGCATTCAGATAGCGAACTATTGTGTCTTCCTCTTCTCATAAGGACTCTGGTTCTGTTGGATTAAGGCCCCATCCTTATAACCTGACTTAATCTTAATATCTTCAGAGTTACAGTGGAGACTAGTGCTTCAACTTATGGTTGGGGGCTAAATAGGGGGCACAATCCATTCCATAACAACGAGAAAGAAGGTTTCAGATAAAAAATTATTCTCTTGCAGACTGCCTCTTTTACTACCATAATGGCAAACAAAATTAAGAACACAAAATTTTATTTGTTCAACCAAAAGTTTTCTCTGCTCCCATGGTTCTTCTCAAATATCCAAAAGCTTTCAAGTATATTTTCTAATATTTAGGAGAAACTCTTAGGAGTAATTTCTTAGAGTCTACAGTGAATGTTAACCAAACCTGGATATCCAATAAATTATCAGTGGATAAACTAATCAGCTGGAAACACCTCTGTTAGCAAATCCATGACATTTGGAATTTGAATTTATTTGTACTTCCAGTTGCCAATACAAAATGCCAAGCCAAAGAATGAAATCAGCTTACATTCACTATGGCCCACTTTGTCCACACTTTGCTCTTTATTTGAAATGGAATCATCAAAAACAAAATTAAGACCTGTGCTGTGGTTTAAGATATGATTCTGTTTAAATGGCCTCTGTCGTTTTATAATAGGAAGGAAACACAGCAAAGATTTTGCCCTATCCATTTTCTATGCAAAAAGTTTCTTCAGAATTCTGTGTAGGTAGTTGTATAAAAAACAAATAATTAGTCACCTTTTCCTTTTTCTTGTTTAAATGCTGAGATAGACTATTGAAGACCATTGAGATAGCTGAAGGTACTACTGCAATGAGATTTTGCAGTAGAAAAAAGATATTGTGCTCTTTTGTATAGCAAATACAAGGACAAGAAGACTCAGACTCATGGCCAAGGAGTAGGGTGGGGTCAATGTATGGAAAATTAGGGGAGGTTCTGGCTAAACCCACTCACAGGATCCTGCTGAAGGCTGACCAGGTGATCAGCTATTCCCTGAGAGATGGTGGGAGATTAAGCAGTTTGGTCAGGTATGGAGGGTGGGGGATTATGACTAAACCAACTTGACAGGATTCTTTCTACAATGGGGCAGTAACATCTGATAAGAATACACACCAAGGTAAAAACCCAGGGGGTATGCAAAAGCCGAACTAGAGCTTGGTCAAAGAGAGAATCTTTGTCAGTAGAAAGTTCCTTCTATTCTCTCTATCCTCCTATAACCCTCCCTCTTCTTCCCTGAAAATGCAAGGAAAAAGAGTGTCTATTATTAATCAAGCTTCTGAGATCCTCTGAAGCTTAGCTAGTAATATTGGTAGGCTATTCAGGCTTGGTGGTGTATGCCTGTAATCTCAGTACTTGAGAAGCTGAGACAGGAGGATCGCAGGTTCAAGGCCAGACTCAGCAATTTGGCAAGGCTCTCGGCAACTTAGCAAAAACTTTCCAAATAAAAAATAAAAAGGACTGGAAGTATGGAGGTAGAATGTCCCTGTGTTCAGTCCCCTATACCCCCTTCCCCAATTGTAGATTAACATTAGCCTGTCTTTCTAAGAAAGACAAATTATTTGAGGGGGTCGGGGCAGCACCAAGATGTGGAAAGCAATGTGCAGAGGAAAAAAAGAAGTTAAAAGGCAGAGGATTTAAGGTCCAGAGCTACCTCTCACATTTCCTGGCAATATGGGCTTGGCGAGTTTCTTCACAGCCTAAGTGGCAATGTATTTAAGATGTGATCAGTGAGGACACTGAGATGGACACCAGTGGTCCCCACTGTTACCCTGTGTAGGTTCCTCTCATGTCTTACCAATCAGGTTGAAGTGTAGCAGTAGAGTAATCCAGAAGTGATGGTATGTCACCTCCAAGACTTGGTTACAAAACCCTCTCTGAGCTAGTGGTCTTTATCTCTCTATCTCTGTATCTCTCTCTCTCCTTCATATTGTCTTTCTCGTTGTTCACTCTGGGGCAAGCCAGAAGTCCACATGTCCAGGAACCTAAAGCGTCTGGAAGTGGATCCTCCAGCCCCAGTTCTGCCTTCACAGGACTACAGTCTCAACCGATATTTTGCAACCTTATGAGAACCTCTGGCAGATCACCCAGATTTGCTACTTTCAGACTCGTCGTCTTCAGAAACCAGGTGAGATAACAGACATTTATTGTTTTAAGCTGCTGAATTCTGTGGGTATTTTTTTACTCATCTATTGAGAAAGAAATTTAGGGCAATAGCTTTCTATCAATAATGTTGTGAGGAATTGGTAAAAGTGTGGAGGAGAAGACACTTGGTAAACAGTGAATGTCAGAGTATACAAATAGACTGGAAGAAAATATCTAGAGTAGCACTACCCAAAAGAACTTTATATGCTGATACAAATGTTCCATCTACACTGTCTTGTATGGTGCGATTGAGTTCTTAACATTTGGCACCTGCAAAATGAAGAACCTATTTTATTTTTGTTTAATTTTGAATCACTTGAGTTTAAATAATGCATATGTGGATAATGGCTACTATTTTGGACAGTTCATATATAGAGGTTTTCTACAAAGAAATTACTATTCTAAAACCAAGTCAAAGAGAACACAGTCCGCAAAAATCATGGGCATGTTTTTTTTTTTTTATCTCCAATTGTGACTTTTCTAAAGGAAGACTTGTGTTATTTATGAGGTCCACAAATGATGGATTGAGTTAAGTTAAGCGATTATTTCCTTCCTTCTATAAGAAAGAACAATGCGTTTTGTAAAACTGGGTTTTCTAAGACTTTTAATAGTTTTCTTTTGGTGTGTACATGTGCAATTTATCAGACATGAAACTATGGATTCAATTGACTTTCTCACACAAATGACTAATTTGCACGATTGATTGAAGATGCATGCAACAAATCGACTATACCCACAATTCCTTAACTACACAGGGCACTGCTGATCCTGCTGATCCATCCACCTGGTGGACTACAGAGCTAAAACCCAAGTCTTTCTTGGCACCACTCCAGTGATGTCATTTGGTAAGAATGCAACTCAAAGTACAGAACGAATTCACTAAGTTACTTGTGCTTATGGTTAAACCTGCCTAGAGATAAACTTCAGTGTATATAAAATTGTATGTTAGGGCTTCTAGGGTATCATGTATTTCATACTCTGACAGAGTATGTAGGCTAATCTGGATTTTCTTATTTTTTCTAAATGATATATGTTGAGTTGTAGCATGTAATAAAGCTAATTGTCACTTAAATACTGACTGAATCTCCGTGTCCCTTTGTCATGTCAGGTCATGCCTTTCATCCTCAAGCCTGCGGTCACATTCTTGCAAGATAATTGCAGCTGCTGTAGACATTGATCAAGATAGGATGAAGGAGAATACATTATCCTCAGCCAAGGAAAGATGGGAAATTGTACCCTTACTCCAGCTGTACAACAGAAGTTTTCTCTTGATGAATTAAAAGATAAAGCTATAAGGCTAATTGTTAAAAGATTTAGAAGAAAATAATGTATTTGGGGCTGTGGAAGAATTCACTATGTAAGACACAATGTTCTATACATGAAAAAAATTGACAAGTTCAATTACATGAAAATTAAAAACCTTTGTTTACCAAAAGACAAACAGGTAAAAGGTAAAAAATATACAAGCTGGGACAATATGTAGTTAATAAATAGAATTGATTTTTTAAATGATATCTTTTGATAAAGAAGTCTTATTAATGTACAAGAAAATGACTAAGTAGCCAGGTATGGTGGCACATGTCTGTAGTCTCAGTACTTGGAAGGTCAAGACAGGAGGATAACAGGTTTGAGGATAGCCTCAACAAACAGTGAGACTCTCATCAACCTAGAGAGACTCTGTTTCAAAATAAAAAAATAAGAGTAGGGCTGGAAGTGTAGACCAGAGGTACAATACCCCTGGATTTAGTCCCCAGTACCATAAAAAAGGAAAAATAAAACAAAATAAAATGACTTAAGTAAAAAAAAAAATTAATCCCAGAGTGGTGTAATTCCAGTACTTGGGAGGTCAAGAGAGGAGGATCAAAGTCTCAAGACACCTCAACAAAGTAGTGAAACTCTCAGCAACCTAGCAAGACCTGTTTCCAACCAAAACATAAATAAAATAGGGCTGAGGTGTAGCTCAAAAATAGAATGCCCCTGGGTCTAATTCCAGTACCACCAAAACTTAAACAAAAACAAAAAATTAGCCGAAATGGGAATCATTATGAACCCATATTTTAGGAAAATAAAATGTGAATGATAATTTGGGAGACCACTGCTTAATTGGTGGCCCCAAAAAATCTATGTTCATGCCTTAATCTCCAGAATTTGACCAATTGGAAGAGAGTCTTTGCAGATATAATTAAGTTAATAAGTATGCCGGATTATCTAAGGGAGTCCTAACTCCAAGGACAAGTATCTTTTTGTATGTGTATGTGTGGTACTGGAGATTGAATCCTGGGGCATTCTACCACTGAACTACACCCTAGCTCTTCCATTGACAAGTATAAGACACAGGCTGGGGAGAGACAGGAGGAGGAAGTCACAGGAAGGCAGCAGCAGAGACTGTGCTGTGACCACAAGCCTCAGAATGCCTGCAGCTCCTAGAAACTGAAGATACAAGAAAAGAGGCTTTCTTGGCGTCTTCAGGGAGCACAACCTGCCAATACCTTGATTTTGGACTTCTGGCCAAAAAGTTATAATGAGCTATGAGGGAATAGATTTTTGTTGTGTTAGGGTGCCCAGTTGAGGTAATTTGTTATGGTACCCTATGAAGCCAATACCCTCTTTAAGAGGAGATAATTTCATTAGTCATTAGAGAAATGAAAGTTAAAACATCAATGATATCTTCTTACACAAACAACATTGGCAAAAATTAAGATGTTTGGTTATATCAGAGGTAGTACGGATATGGACCAATAGGACCAGTATATAATAATGGGGAGCACTATAATTGGCACAACTAATTTGAAAAACAATTTGGTATTACTTTGTAAAAATTCTACTACTAGGTTTAGTACACACAGGAGGAAATCTATAATAGGTGAAGCAGGAAATATCTATAGGAAAATACATAGCAAAACCTACAAATATCCTACAACAGAAGGCTGGATAGATAAATTCCAGCATATTTACACTATGAATGTGTTATTCTCACATATATGAGTGATTCTTTTTTTTTTTTTTTTTTTTTTGGTACTAGGGGTAGAAGCCAGGGGTTTTCTCCCTCCAGGCTACACTCCCAGACATTTTTTTTTATTTTATTTGGAAACAGGGTCTCACTAAGTTGCTGAGAGCCTCATTAAGTAGCTGAGGCTGACTTTGAACCTGTGCGATCCTCCTGTCTCAGCCTCCCAAGTGCTGGGATTACAAGCGTGTGCCACCATCCCCGGCATGAATGATTCTTAAGAATATAATGTGGAGAGAAAAATAGGGAGTACATAAAACTTTCTCAAAACAGCAAAACTAACCATGTTTTGCTTGGGAAAATATACACAGGATATAGGGTATTCGTTTTAAGGCAGATACTGATTACTTGACAAGACTGTGGAGAATAGAATGAGAGACACTAGTCTTGAGATGTTTCTTATCAATTATATTCATTTTGAGCTTTATAATTTAAAACATTTTATCTAAACTCCATATACTTATTTATCCACTTATGTATTTATGTTTATAGTACTTGAGATTGAACTCAAGGGGGCTTACCACTGAGCTACATCTGTCCCAGCCTTTTTCATTTTGAGACAATGTCTCCCTTAGTTGCTGATGTTGGCCTTGAACCTGTGATATTCCTGCCTCTGCTTTCTGAGTCACTAGGATTACAGACATGAAGCCACTATGCACAGCTTAAACTCTTTTTAAATAAATTACTATTAAAATATTTAATGTCACATCAAAAAGTCACAGAAAGGAGAATGTTGGCAAACTAGACAAAATCACATGGAGGTCATCTGTAATCTGATCACTATCAATATGTCAGTTTAACACCTTTTTGACAAGGATTTGAAGAATGGAGGGGAGCAATAACAGATATAACCTCACATACAGAAATGGAAGAAAAAGACACTGCACATGTGTTGAAGTGAGAATAACTGTTCTGTGGGTAGTAGAGAAATGGGCCATAGATCAGAGGAAGGCCATAGTGCTGCTTAGATAAAAGTCAGATCCATCACAAGAAAGCTTTCTTAGACACCTCAAGGCATGAGAGTCAGGCTTGAGTAAAGATGAGTTAGTGTGATGAAGAAGGCCAGGCCAGCAAGTGCTCTTTGGGAGAAAAACCAAACGTCAAGTCATGGCCTATATAGCCAGGATACCTTCCTGGGCCTTTTAGCTGGTGTCCAGATGGACGTGACCTTGGAACCTGAGCTTGTGTCAGCCCTTTTCAATGAGTGCGCGTGGAGGTGGAAGGAATTCAGTTTCTTACCTGTGTGCTCAGGTCTTTAGTACAAAACCTTAGGGCCTAGAGAGGTTTGCACGTTCACTGATTGGATATGGGGATGTATCCTATTTGAAGTATGCCATCTGTTTCCAGTTGGGACCCTAACTGATACAAGCAGGCCTATTAATTATCTATCTCAAAGCAGCTGTTGGCAATTGTGGGAGTGGTTTCCTGGCAGCAATGGCCCTCTACTATTTGACTATATTTTCTGTAAACAATCAAATGTGTCTCAGACCAGCATCATCATCATTTCCTGAGAACATGTCAGAAACCCCAATGCTCAGGCCCCACCCAAGACCTACTGAATCTGAAACTTTGGGAGTAGGAACCAGCAATCTGCTTTAATAAGCCCTCTGTGTGATTCTGAGAAGTGTTAAGGCATCAGAACTGTTAGTATAGAGGAATCACAGAGGTCAGTGAAGCTTATAACAGTTAAACAGCTGGACATGGCAAGAAGGGGGGAGGGAAGAGACGGGTTTCTAGGACCAAGGAAAAAAAAATTGTCAAATTCAGCCACCTCCTCCCTCAACCTCCCATCTGGGATTCCCACTGAACTAAGGAGCAAGGAATTCCATGGATATAGCCCACACATCTCAGTCTCTGGGGAACGAAGCAGCATGAAGAAAAGTAAAAGGTAGACAGGGAAGTGGGCAGTATTAGGTACTTGCCACTTTGTGTCTTTTATTTAGCAGTTCTTGTCCTGTTTCCTGAGATCACACTAGGAAATGGCACCATCTGAAACAGATAACTGAGATTTATGGAATTCCCCAATATCATAGATGTGGAAGAAATTAGGAGGGAAGCTTAAAGACTAGCAGAAAATGACTTTGCTCTAGATGAATTTAAAATGTGGTGAGTCTCAGGAGATCATTATACCATCATGTTAAGTAACTGAAAGGCTATTTTAACAGTGTTCTCAGTAGATTACTTTATTGGAGATTAATGAACTGAGGGATCCTACTGAAGAGAGTTGTGTTAATGGGTCCATCATCATCTAATTCTATATACCATACACTCTCTAATTTGGTAATGAGGACTGGGGTGGGGGAAAGAAACCTGAAGTGACGTCAGCGTGTATGACAGTCACTCAAGTCTCAGTAACAGAGAAAATGTTGGCCGGGTCTGGTAGCTGATGTTCAAGAAGGAACATGAAAACTCACTGAGGAGATAGAGTTCATGATGTTAATTCTGTGGATGAGTTATTACCTAATACATGAAGCTGTGACAATCAGGAAGGAAATGGTCTTATCTTCCAATAGGATTTGCCATTTTCAGAAATGCTCCAGATTATCTCAGCTCCTCCTACTGACTTTCAGTGCTTCGTGGAGAAGTGACAAGACCACAGTGTCAGCAGGTGACATTATTGTGTTTGGGAGATGTCACGCGAGCTCTAATACAGCTCCCTGAAGTCCTGTGCATCTCAGGCAATGAATTAAATTGATCCTATAAAGATACAGTTTTGTCAGGACCTCATAAATTATTTATAGTACAATATCCCAGAATTGCTGCCATCACCCTGGCTTAGCTTCCAGGAATAATTGGGGTTCCGTTTTTAACGTCTACTGTATGGGCTTGTGCAGAGAACCTACGAAGGCCTCATTGCTCAATCTTTAGCTTAATAGAAGTGTCTGTTTCTTCACTTAAAACATCACTTGATGGGAGGCGGGAGTCTCCATAATCATGTCTTTTAAAGACTTTGAGATAAAGCTCATTTTGATTAAATAACTGGTCATAAAATGTGTTTACATGTGTTTCTTTTGGCACCGACTCCCTCCTATCATCTTGCTTGGATGTGAAATTAAAGCTCTGAAGATGAATTGAGTACTTCAACTATAGAAGCCTTAATGGCCTACCTCTGTTTATTTTTTGGCTTTTCTTTTTTAGACTTGTAACATTTGTCATCTTTAGTCTATTTATTTTCATTGTTAAAGTCTATTTATTTTCACCGAAATAAAGATTATAATGTGCATATATATCATATGTTAATATATAATTGCATATATTTATTTTATATGCTTTTAAATAACCATTTTCCTAGAAATGTTCTAGTTATGAGATGTTCTGTTTAAGTAAAAAGTTATAATATGCTTTTAGACTGTGTATATGCATTTTTTTTATATAGTCCTGGGGTTGGAACCAAGGGGCATTCTACCTCCAAGCTACGCCCCAGCCCTATTTTTTATTCTTTATTTTGAAACAGGGTCTCACTGAGTTGCAGAGGGCCTCATTAAGTAGCTGACACTGTCCACGGACCCAAATCCTCCTGACTCAGCCTCCCAAGTACTGGTATTACAAACCTGCGCCACCATGCCTGGCTGTATATGCATTTTGAACATGTTTAGATTTAGGAACATTCTAGGTTCCCTTTAGGTCCAGATATTTCTTGTTGAGTAGTTAGTTTTGGATAGTGCATGAATGTTAATGTGTGTTTAAAATATAGCAAGTGATTCTGTTAAGAGGGCTCACTTTTTGGCATATTTTAATTTGCAAATTCAAGTAAAGCCATTTCTGAACATCTTCAGTATGTACTGGAAGCTTTGCTACATTTAATGGTCTAAAACGGATAATATGTTCATGTTTGAGTTTCACTTTATGAGCAGCCTCTATTTGGTAGTACATTTTGTTATCAATATTAATTCTATGAAACTTACCACAACAAGCCATGAGGGCATTTCTAAAAGAAGCCAGAGTTGCAGTACAGCATCCCAGGGTGTAGACTGCTGAGTACCTCCTTCCTATGTGCCGTCCCTCCACAAGCTGTGTGTTTAGGACACGGTGACTCCGATCCTGGTGCTTCTTGGGAAGGAACAAGATGGGGCTGGGATCCAGGAGAGTGACCAGGAATGCTTGCTTGCTATGTTCATTAAGCAGCATTTTCATAACTAATTGTGCTGCTGTGATCATTATCTTGGCATGTGGCACCAATTCATTTTTTTAACAAGATTACACAGCCAAATGTAGAAAGCTCATCTGAAATACTGCCCTAAAAAAAAAATTTGAATGATCTATGGTGAATGTTTTTATGCATTTTTGTGAAATTACCTGTGAATTTACTCTTTTAGGCTCAGAACTGTCCCTGGCTTGATTATGTTTATATTGTGCTTTCCATATGCCAAGACTGCCTTTTCATTTGTAGAAACTTCATGGAAAGATAGTTTTTCTGAAGTACAGTAATAAATGCTAGTGGTAAGAACATGGACTTTGCTGCCAGACAGACCCAGGTTTGCCCAATACTTGTGACTTGGCACAAGTTATTTAATAGATCTGTGCTTTGGTGTTCTTATTTAAAAATGTACAGAAAATAGCTAATAGTTTAAAGTGTATATGCAGCTAGCAAAGTCAAATAGAGCAAGTATTCAAATACATTGTTCCAGTGTTCTCCATTCTTTATATATTTGTTATCTGTTAACTATCATAAAATGTATTTGAATTCTATTTATTTGAGCAATAACCTAAAAGTCTGTTTTATATCTTTAAAAGGCATAGATAAGAAAATTGTTATATAGGAAATTTGATCTTCTAGCATAATACAACTCCTCGAGCTGAACCCTAATAAGCTTTCTTCCATGGATGTGGGTCTTTAAACTATCTTTAGCCCTGTTATCAGTGTTTCAGATAGAGCCATTTGGATGCAAATTAGCCAGAAAATGAACTCCAGTAGAAGTGTTCATTTAGAGACCAATATTGTAGTACTGTGATCCGAAGAACTTCCTCACAAAATAGGATCACGCAAAGGTCAGTACTAATAAAACAAAAACATAAATCAAAGTAGATTCTTCTGATAAATCAATAGCAATATACTAAGTTATCACATCAATCAGAATTATTTACCAATATGTCAATGAATACATCTCTTGATTATGTTCATGTTTAACAGCTTATACAATTTGCAGATACTTTATAATGTAACCCTTTGCAATGCAGAATGGATCCTACTATTTAGGATCTATTTAACTACCTGAAAACATTAAAGAACAAATATTTCCTCCTCCTCTTTTTTTTTTTTTTTTTAATGCTGGTGGTTCTCAAACTTTACCAGGCATCGGAACCTATCTTGTTGAAACACAGGTTTCTGTACCCCCAACCCCACAAAGGATTTCTAAAGTTGGAGGACTTGGGGTCCTCCTTGTTAGAAATTTACATTTCTAACAAGTTCCCAAGTGAAACAGCTGCTGTTAGGGACCAGGCTTTGAAACTACGATTCAAGTCACCCAAGGTTTAGTTTCCTAATCTTGTAATTTAGGCATATAATCTGTGATGGTTAATTTTAGATGTCAATTTGACGGATTGAGGGATGCCTAGGTGACTGGGGAGACACTGTTTCTGGGCATGTCTCCAATGGTGTCTACAGAGGAGAGTGGCCTGTGAGCTGTAGACTACTGTGTGGGGAAGATCTGCTCTCAGTGTGAGGCAGCATCAGCTAAATACCAGGGACCAGGGAGGAGAGGTGAAATCTTTCTTCTCAAGCTGGAGGTGACCCCCTTCTGCCTGGGACATCAGCACTTTTGGTTCTTCAGCCTATGGGACCTGGGACTTGCCCCACAGATCTCCTGGGCTCTCAGGCCTTCAGCCTGGATTGAAAACTACGCCATGGTGTTCTGGGTTCCAGGGCTTTCGGCCCCAGACTGAGCCACACTGCTGCTTGCTACAGCTTGTGGCTACCTTGTAATAAAACTTTTCAGCTTCCATACTCAGGTGAGCCACAACCCATAGTCAATCTCTTTTCATATACCTATATATCTCTAAGTCCTGTTGGGTTGGTCCCTGGAAAATTTTGAAGAGTACATACTGTAGGAAAATTTTCATGACTTGGTTGGGGTAAGACAAGGCATTTTGTGGAGGCAGGAGAGTATGTTGGAAAATACTTTTGAACAAACTCTAGGGTAGGAGTGAGGGAGAGGGAGAATTCTAACAAGCTGTTGTAAATACTCCTGCCAAGGCAATATGGCATCACTGAACACAGAGTCGGGAAGAGCTGTGCTCAGTTAGTTCTCACAAACTGGTTGTTGCTAGAAGTAGCACTTTGTTGGAAAGAGGTATAGTATTATAAATGCAAGTGAGAGGATAAGATGTAATAAACATATGTTTCAACACACAAACACTCATAATAATTGATGTTTACTAGGCTACAAAGCAAGCCTCAGAAAAATCAAGCTATTAATAAACTACTGAATGTAGTTACATCTTAATATTTTGTAAATACATCAGCTATTGTTTGGTTATAAATAAAAATATTGTATACTTTAGAGCAAAGTGGTATACAGTCATAATTTTCCTTTGTATAATTTTATTATTATTGAAATTAATAGTTGTCTTTTTGTGGTACTCAGGATAGAATCCATCTATCTGCATTCTATTTCCAAGCTACACCTCCAGCCCTATTTTTTATTCTTTATTTTGAAACAGAGTCTCACTGAGTTGCAAAGGGCCTCACTAAATAGCTGAGGCTGTCTGTGAACTGTGATCCTCCTGTCTCAGCTTCCCGAATGCTGAGATTACAAGCGTGCACCACCACGCTCGGCTAGTTGCCTAATTTTCAATACTTGTATAACTTTCCATAAACCTGCCTTAAAAATTCATCCAAAAAATAGGCTATTCGTTGCCGGGCGTGGTGGCGCACACTTGTAATCCCCGCACTTGGGAGGCGGAGACAGGAGGATTCCACAGTCTTGAAGCCAGCTGTGCTGGCTTAAGAGACCCTGTTTTCAAATAAAAATATAAAAATAAGTCTGAGAGTGTAACCCGGAGGTAGAAGGGTTTCCAGGAACCCCAGTACCACCAAAAAAAAAAAAAATAGATTATTGGTTATTTTCTCTATACAATGCACTTATCAAGATAAGTTTTTCTTTATTTTCTATTTTTGTATTGGGAATTGAACACAGGGTCATTCTATCTCTGAGCCATACCCCCAATACCTCTTCTTCTTCTTCTTCTTCTTCTTCTTCTTCTTCTTCTTCTTATTATTATTATTATTATTATTATTGTGATTATTGTCATTTTTTGTGAAACAGGATCTTGCTAGGTTGCAGAGACTCTAAGTTGCTGAGGCTGATCTCAAACTTGTGATCCTCCTGTCTCAGTCTCTAGATACTGGGATACAGGAGTGTGCCAACATGCCCAGCTGAGTTTTTGAAACTTATAAAGGAGACTCTGATTTTAAGTAAGATGGGTCAGGTATACTCCCATCTTGTCTCTTGAACTGAACTGCAGCTGTCAAACCAAGACAGATTACATGGAGCAGCTACCTGAGGACTCTGAGAAGTAAATACTTTAGCAGCAGGAAGATCCCAGAGGAAGACCAGAATTCAAATAGTATTGAGCTGGGGGTGAGTTTTCAACACTCTCTTTTTTATTCTTTTCCCTCTGTTTTCCTTGGCCTGCCCAAAAGTAAAGATAGAAGTTTGGAAGTACACTCTGGTTTCAGCTTACAGAGTAGGAAAGGGAACGTATAATGCTCAGAGAGTGTTTTAAAATCCCCCCTTTTTTTCTCTAGTCCCATGCATCCCAGTCTTAGAGTGGACAGTGAAGCTACCACCAAGCCACTGTCCCACTGAGAGAGAAATATTTTGTGTTGTAAGCCTCTGAGATGTGAATGAATACCCATCAATTAACTATGACCCTGCTTAATTGTGGCATTTGAAAAGAATCTAAATTTACCCATTTAAAAAGTGAATAAATACATTGTGGATTATTTGGACAATAAAATAAAATGTAGCAGTTAAATTTAATGAACAAAGGTCATATTTATATATGTCAATATAAAAATTTAAAATTAATGTTGAAGGGCAAAAAGCTCACTGTGTAAGACTACAAAGAGTATAATGTAATTTATATGTTTCAGAAAATCCCAAATATCCTGTATTTCTTATGGGTACATATGTAGTAAAATTATTAAAATGGTGAATAGAAAAATAAATTCCAAATTCAGAAATGTGATGACATCTCAGAGGAGAGAAGAATGAGATTGCTGAGGTGTTAACAGAGCTGCTTATGTATCTATAAAGTTTTGTTTCTTAAGAAAAAACAACTAGGAACAGATGTCAAGATTTGACAAAGTTGGTTGTTGGCAATTGGGTGTCTTAATCTAGTTTGTACACTTCTCTGTAGACTAGAGTTGTTCATAGCACAATGGCACATTTATTTCACAGGAAAGAGTTTTCTGTAGTCATGTTTTGCTGATAATTCATTAAGTCCTGCAGTTTTAGCTGTGAGCAGAGGAGTGAGAAAAAGATTTTCAGTTTCACAGATTAAAAATCAAAGCAATGGAATTTAGAGGTTAAAATATTTACATCTTTGTATGTCAAATATGCACACAGATATCAAGATGTGTAGTGACAAAAAGCATTTAGTTCTGGTTATTTCCTTTTTCCTGAATGCTCGATTCACTCACTTAGTTGGAAACTTTTATTTGATTTCAGTAAAAATGCTTCAATAAGCTTTGGGAGCTTCCACGTGAAGTCCAATTTCCCTTTGCTTTAAAATTTATTTAATTTTTTCCCTAGTACTTGGCATTGAACCCAGGGGTATTTTACTGCTGAGCTGTATAGCCAGCCCTTTTTATTTCTCATTTTGAGACAGAGTCTTGCTAAATTGCTCAGGCTGGTCTCCAATTTGCAATCTTCCTGTCTCAGCCTCTCGAGTAGCTGGGATAACAGGCATGTAGTACCACGTTCTGCTTCTTTATTTATTTTTTTTTAAATGAAGCTAAGGACATAATAAGTGAGGCACGTGTGGCTATTTCAAGAGTTCATCCACTCTTTTCAGGCAAACATGGGGAGTTGCTTCTGAAACCTGAGAGTCCATCAGAATACTCTAGAGAGCTTTAGTAATGTACAATTTTCCAGGATCTACCTCAGATCCTACTAAATCTGGATTTACCAAATATGAAGCAAAGGATCTTTATGTCTAAAGACTTTCTGCAGTTACCATTAACTCCAAGGGGTCCCAAGCCCCCAAACCTCTACCACCTGAGGGTTTCTCTCTGTGACCTGCCACTTACTGCTGGCTCTTGTCCATTTTATCCACTATATAAAACCATAACCAGATGCTGAAAATAGGCAAACTAAGAAATATAGAGAGCAGTAACATTATCTTTACATTAATCTGTGCAACTGTTGTAAACTTCCATGACTCTGGTAGAGGAAAACAATCCAATTAAAGCATTACCCTACTACTAAGCCTAGAATTTTAAGTTTCAGTTAAAAGTTGGTATGTGTAAAATGCTCCATGGTAACTGCTATTCTAAGAGTGTTTGTGTTTCGCTGGGTGTGTAACCCTTTTGTCACAAGTGTGCGTCATAACTCTTCTGTTCAAGGTATAGTGGATAAAAATGCAAAGCTTAGAAGAACATTGTCAGCCAGTGGTCTTCAAACTGAAATCACTGTAACAATAAAGATTTTATAGATTTTCTTTGAAGATATATGTGTGCTCTTATTTGACAATTAATGTATTGTTGCTCCTCATTAAAATATTAATACATATTTTTCATGAAAATCTCTATGGTAACTTTTTGTGTGTATGTGGTACTGAGGAGGAACCCAGGGGCCTTCTACCTCCAAGCTACACTCCTATTTTATATTTTATTTGGAAACAGAGTCTCTTAAGCCAGCTGAGGCTGGCTTCAAACCTGCACACATGGTAACTTTTTATTGGGGCACATACGTGTGGGGTACAACCTCGGTGAAGAAAGAATGAGCATAAAAGAGAAAAGAGGCAAGAGGGGAGCAAATATTAGGTAGTGTATCATTAACTAGCTGCGGTTCTAGAAAGCACAGCTGGCTACCTGCTCCTGAGAGATACCATCGAGGAGGTTACATGCAACAATGCATTGAGTTACATCCTGGAACAGTGTCAACAAGAGGAAAGGGCAAAGAATGTTCTCTCCCCTTCTCTTCTCCCTTCTCCTTTTGGTCAAAGTTTGCCTTACTTCGGCCTCTTTTCCTGAAGCCCTCTAGGCAGTGTAATAGAGTCACAGCTTGCAAGGCAAACTGGTGAGGAGAAATGGGTTATGGCACTCTTCCCTGCGGGCTCTTGCCTGGAGGCGAGGTAGGTGAGAAAGTGCAGTTTAATAACGACCTAAAAGCCTGGGAGTGGGGGTTAGAGGCATGCAGTCTGAGGCGCTGTGGGGTCAGGTTGTGTGCAGCACAGAGGACTGGAAGCAGCTGCTTTGGTGAGCCTCACTAGCCAGGGAGGAGGGTGCTACAAAACACACTGGCTTCCGTCAAAGGTGGTGATGAAACTTAATGAGCCTTTCTTAACCAAACAGCTCTGTGGATGTGGTTGGTGCCAGTTGGCCTTGTTGGTGGGTCTTCTATTACACGGAGCACAAAACTATGGCCAAGCAAACCCAGAAAGACATATAAACCAGGTCTGGTACACCATGTCTGCACTGTACATTACATATACCATGATTCTGGGTTGAATTATTGTTCCAGAAAGCAAGGAAGCTGCTAAGCTTGGGTCATGTCAAAAACACACAAATACCAGTTTGAGAACTTTTGTTGGCCAAAGATGGGATATTTTCAGCAACAAAAAGAAAATGTAGTTGATTGTAACATATCACATACATAAGAAAGATACATGAGGTTATAGAGATGTTCCAAGACATGAATTGAAAATGAAACTTTATAAGGGAGGAAAAGGCATTATCTTCCCTCTCCTGGGTTGACTTTCACTATTACCAGATAGTTAATGAGCAGGATTCCTTCCTTTTAGTAGATTTCCAGCTTATAAATGCAGAAGAATGATAGAATTGAAGAATGTTCATTTCGCAAGCTGTACTAGTGATTGATAATCAAAGTCTCTTAAAACCATTAGCTAAAAGCTTGAAGGGAAATCTTTATGTGGGACAGAGCAGTCTGATAACTTTCGAACTCACTGATGAATTATATATATTTTTTCTTTTGCACTATTGGAGATTGAACCCAGAACCTGGCAAATGCTAGGTAAGTGCTATGCCACCAAGCTACATCCCAGCCTTTAAAACAATTTTTGAAACAGGGTCCTAGTAAGTTACCCAGGCTGGCCTCAAACTTATGATCCTCCTGCCTTAGTTTCCTGAGGAACTGGGTTTATAGGTTTTACAGGTGTGAGCCACCTCTTTTAAAAACTCCACTGATTAATCTTATCACTAATGTGAAAATTGAATCTGAACCTAATTAAGCATCTTGATTTACCAGTGTATTGGAAATACAAGAGATGAAGGGTCATATTACTTGATACCCTGAGGAACTGCTTTGCCAAATAAGGGAAGTCCTAGAATACAAACTAACTAATTTTTCAACAATAACCAACAAAATCTTCATAGGAAAAAATGGGAGTGGGTGCGGGTGCAAGGAAGAAAATAAATATTTAAGGAGATTTAAAGCACATTCACTGAACACAGTTTTAGGATCTTACTTAGATTTTAATTTAAACAAACCAATTTTAAAATACACATTTAAAAGCTGGACATGGTGTTATATACCTGTAATCCCAGTACTTTGGGGGGCTGAGATAGGAGGATTGCAGCAATTTAGTGAGACCCTCCACAACTTAATGAGACTCTGGTTCCAAATAAAATATAAAAAATAGGGCTGTGGGTGGAGGTCAGAGGGAGAATATTCCTGGGTTCCTGGGTTCAAATCCCAGTACTGGCACTTTAAAAAAAAATACATTTAAGGGGTATGATTTTAGCTCATTGGTAGAGTGTATGTTTAGCAAAGTATTAAAACCTGGGTTTTAGCCGGGCGTGGTGGCGCACGCTTATAATCCCCGCGCTTGGGAGGCCAAGACAGGAGGATCGCGCAGGTTCGAAGCCAGCCGTGCTGGCTTAAGAGACCCTGTTTCAAAATAAAAATATAAAATAGGTCTGGGAGTGTAGCCCGGAGGGAGACGGGCTTCCAGAAACTCCAGTATCACACACACACACACACACACACACACACACACACTAAAAAAACAAACAAACAAACAAAAAAACAAAAAAACACCTGGGTTTTATTCCTAGCACCTCAAAAATTTTTTAGAAAACCTGAACACAAATTGGGTGTTAGATAATATTAAGGATTTGTTGTTAATTTCATTAAGTGTGATGATACATTCTGGGGTTTTTTAAAAGTTCTTTGCTAAATACACATATCAAAGAGTTTATAGAAAAATTTTATGATTTTCTTTTTAAAATCTAGAAGATGGCAAAAAGTAGGGGGAGGGGATAGGCCAGAAAATATAGACAAACTATTGCTAGTTTGTTGAAGTCAGGTAGAAAGGTATACCATTCATCATACTGTCATTTGCACTTTTTTGATATTTCAAATGTTTATAATAAAAGGACAAAAGTCCATTAAACACAGGGTAGGGCTCTGGCAGGTACTGTGGATCTTTGGAAGGTCCTTACATCATCTGGAAATGTTCCCTGGAAGGGGAATGTAGGATGTTGGTCTCTTCCTATTCTCTTTCTGCTTCTTGGTTCATGAGTCGAGTATTTTTCCTGTCACTCAAGCCTACTGTGATGGGCTTTCACCAGAGACCCAAAGAATGAGGCCACTGAATCTTGGACTGGAACCTCCAGATCAATGAGCTTAAATAACCCTTTTCTAAGTTAATTGCCTGACATATTTCATTATCGTGATGGAATGCTGACTAATACAAAGGTTAAAAATTAAAGTACATGAACAAGTTTTTTTGAAACCAACAGAACAATCTCCCCAGTGAAATCTTCTAGGTAGAGAAGACCTTGGAATGAAGGAGATACAAGTGTGGAGAAGCTGGTACCCTTCTCACCCACCACACACCCTGAGACTATCTACCCATACTGCTCACAGTTGCTTCAACACTCCCAGAGTATTCTCAAGGGCTCGAATCTTCACAATCACTAGATGGTACAGAAGAATTGAGGATACAGGAGAACCAGCTTAATGTTACCTAGTACCATTAAAATGTCTCCTCATATATAAGTAAAATATGAGTGAGAATTAATAGTTTTCATGATAAAACCTGTAAAAAAAATGTTAGAAAGCATCTATAGCAACTAATCCAGAATATAAATCAAGTTAGTCACTACTGATATGCATTACAGTCTAAAGTAAGATAAATATTTTTCATGAGTGGCTAGCTTGAGAATGGAAATTTATGGTGTGTTTTATGGCAGAAAATTTACTATTAATTATTCCAAAATTCATTTAGCTTGTATTCTCATGCAATGTATAAAAATAGTGCTGAGCTGGATGTCCCGAGACCCAGGTCTTGATTTTGGACCTGCCACTAACAAGTTGTGTGACTTTCTTCAGATTGCCTTCTCTGGGTCTTACTATCCTTCCATCCATCCTTTCCTTCTTTCTTTCTTTCTTTCTTTCTTTCTTTCTTTCTTTCTTTCTTTCTTTCTTTCTTTCTTTCTTTCTTTCTTTCTCTTCTTTCTTTCTTTGTGGTACTGGGGTTCCTGGAAGCCTTTCTACCTCCGGGCTACACTCCCAGACCTATATTTTACATTTTTATTTTGGAAACAGGGTCTCCTAAGCCAGCACGCGTGGCTGGCTTCGAACCTGCGGGATCCTCCTGTCTCTGCCTCCCAAGCACGGGGATTACAAGCGTGCGCCAACACGCCCGGCTACTATCCTTATTTCTAAATAGAAAACAGAGATGTCTGAGAGCCGTTTCACTTTAATATCCTATCTCTCCATGAATAAAAGTGTAGTTAGGCATTCCTTTGCATGCACTATTTATTTTTAATTTTATTTATTTTTGCAGTACTGGGAGTAGAACCCAGGGGCATTCTATCTCTGAGCTACACCCCCTGCCCTATGTTTTATGCTTTATTTTGAAACAGGGTCTCATTGAGTTGCAAAGGGCCTCACTAAGTAACTGAGGCTGTCCGTGAACTGTGATCCTCCTGTCTCAGCTTCTCAAATGTTGGGATTACAAGTGTGTGCCACCACACCCAGCTTTGCATGCACTATTTAATTTGTCTAACAGAAATCTTATGAGATAGGTAATTTTATTATTCGTACTTGACAGGTACATAAATCAAGAATTAGAGAGAGAATGAATGAATTATGTGATGAAGTAGATACTCAATAAATGTTGAATGTGAAGTTTAGGAATATATCAATTTCTATTCTCATGAAAATAAATATCCAGCCAGTAACATTTCATGTGTGCTATAAAAGCTATTGTTAGTATTTGAGGCTCAACAGATTACACATTTGAAGTCTGTTGAAACTGAAACATTAGAAAAATTTGTTTTTTCTAAACATTATGAAAATTTTGCATCTTAGTATCCAACTATCATTTGTAAATATAAGAGCATTTCTACAAATTGATTTCTTTTCAGCTGGGTTTGTGCATGTGCATGCACATGGGTGTGTGTATATAAAAGTTACTCTCCTAAAATTTCAAGAGGGTTAGATGAATAAATATTATGTCTTAAGTATGAGATATCATATAATAAATAGACTATAAAATTTAAAAGGTCAGATTCATTCATCTAAGAAATATTTAGTGAGTATCGTTATAGTTTCTTTGGTTCTAAGGGAATTTGAATTTCTAGTATTACCCAAGAACTATCTAGATGAAATTACAGCCATTTCTATTTAGGTGTGTCAAGACAGAGCACATTACCTGACTAATTTCCAAGACCATTGCCCTGTCAGACCACGCAGAATGCATTTTGATTTATTTTATTTTTGGTACTAGGAGTTGAACCCAGGGATGCTCTACTGTTGAGTTATTACCTCAATTCTTTTTATTCTTTATTTTGAAACATGGTTTTGCTAAATTGCTGAGGGTTGCCTGGCTCTTCCTGTCTCCGACTTTATGTACTGGGATTATAGGCACGTGACACTGTGCCTGGCTTAGAATGCATTTTGATCCTACAACATCTTGACTTCCATGAAGAAAGTTCAAACTGCCAAACTACATGTGGCACATAACATCAAACTCTACATATAGTGTAGATACTTGAAGAGTAAGCATTGAATCAAAGCTAGCATAAAAATATGCTCCTTCAGAAAAAAAGCAGGCAAGTGTAAGGCCATTTTACCTAGTGAGATTTCAAGTGGAAATAAGTCATGTTAATATTATAAGGCCAATAAACACATGATTCTTTGTGGTTTTTCTTATGCCCTACCAGACCACTGCTTTCTTAAGGGGTCCAATTTCCTCAGTGACAATGAGAGTAATGATGCTTATTTTTCACTTTATGCTTCTCTCTCTCCTTTTCTTTTTTCTTTTCTTTTCTTTTCTTTTCTTTCCTTGCAGTACTGGAGGTTGAACATGAGATAACTCCCCCATGTCCACTTTATAATTTTTAAAGCATTTTTTGTGGTACTGGGGATGGAACCCAGGGACATTCTACCTCCAAGCTACACCCCCAATCTTATATTTTATATATTTTATTTTATTTATTTTATTTTATTTTTTGCGGGTCTGAGGATGGAAGCCAGGGGCATTTGACCTCCTGGCTACACCCCCTGCCCTATTTTTTATTCTTTATTTTTGAAACTGGGTCTCACTGAGTTGCGGAGGGCCTCACTAAGTAGCTGAGGCTGTCCATGAACCGTGATCCTCCAGTCTTAGCCTCCCGAATGCTGGGATTACAAGCGTGCACCACCATGCGTGGCTTATATTTTATTTTGAAACAGGGTCTCACTGAATAGCTGAGACTGTGCACAAGCCATGATCCTGTCTCAGCCTCCCAAATGCTGAGATTACAAATCTGGGCCACCATGCCCAGCCTTTTAGAAAGCATTTTGATTATGTTATCTCATTTGATTTTTATGTCAACTACTGAATGACACTTTCATGAGTATACTAGTTTAAATCGTGTGTGTGTGTGTGTGTGTGTGTGTGTGTGTGTGTGTGTGTGTGCAATACTGGGGATCGAACCAAGAGACTCTCTACTACAGAGCTATATCCCTACTCCTTTTATATATTTTATTTTGAAACAAGCTATCACTAAGTTGCTCAGGCTGACCTCTAACTCACAATCCTGCTTCTGCCCCTTCAGTACCTGGGGCATATGCCTTTGTACCAGGCCACTGGCTTAAGTCTTAGTGAAAGATGGATAAATCTTTGTGTGTATGTGAGAGACACTGTCTGCATGCTAAAAATAATGGTTATTGTTACAAATAAAAAAATATATACTTTGGGGGCAAAACTCACTCATACATTTTCCCATTTTTCCAGCAGTGTATAGTTATAATGCTAACATTGTTGGCTAAAAAGATGCCCTTTGGGAAAAACTTCTCTCCTACTAATGTCACCTTTTTAAGTCTGAATGCTCCAGTGAAATGGAGGGGAACTTTGAGGGAGGTTAAATTAAAAGGCATGTTGCCCTGTTTTAAGTTGTATGACCATGAAAATTATAAGCCTTTACAAAATTGTTTTTCTAATTTACAGTGCATTTTAATAAGCATAACTTTTTGGTGTCTAATTCCCAGTAGCATTGAACAGAAAGCAACACTGTAGGTGGCCGATTAATATTTTATGTTTATCTTTAGTAACTAACCATGTCAATATGTAAAGATGTTCTGAAAGGAAAAACATGTTCAAAACAGACTTCCTTTGCTATGTAATTTCCTAGAGATATTTCATTTTTCAAGTGTTCATATTAAAGCTCTTAATATATTGTACAACTTATCCAAATGCTCTAAGTACCTCACATTTAGCAAAATGTATATACAATTTAAGGGTAGAAAATTATTGGCTCAACAACTGTTTAAGGAAAATTATTTTCCTAATGTTACCTATTATGTTAAAATATTTTTGAGTATTGTTAAAAATTTTATTTATTTATTTATTTCTTTATTTATAGTGGTACTGGTGATTGAACCCAAGAACATTTAACTTCCAAGCTACATCCCCAGCCCCCCCCCTCCTGTTTTTTTAGGTCTGGGGATGGAATCCAGGGGCTTCGACCTCTGAACTACACCCCCTGTCCTATTTTTTTATTCTTTATTTTGAAACAGGGTCTCACTAAGTTGTGGATGGCCTCACTAAGAAGCAGAGGCTGTCTGTGAACCACGATCCTCTGGTCTCAGCCTCCTGAATGCCGGAATTACAAGCGTGCGGCACCATGCCCGGCATCCCCAGCCCTTTTTAATTTCTGTTTTTTTGAGGCAGGGTTGTGCTGGGTTGTTGAGAGTCTTGCTAAGTTGCCAAGGCTGGTCTACAAAATTGTGATCCTCCTGTCTTAGTCTCCCAAGTACTGATATTACAAATGTGTACCACCACACCCAAATTAAACTTGTTGTTGTTGTTGTTGTTGTTGTTATTATTATTATTATTATTATTATTATTATTATTATTATTATTTTGTGGTACTGGGGGTGGAACCCAGGGGCTTTTCTACCTCTGGGCCAGAAAACTCCCAGACCTGTTTTATACTTTATTTGGAAACAGGGTCTCACTAAGTTGCTGAGAGCCTCACTAAGCAGTTGAGGCTGGCTTCGAACCTGTGTGATCCTCCTGTCTCAGCCTCCCAAGCACTGGGATTACAAGTGTGCGCCACCACACCCGGCTCGAATTAAACTTTTTAAACCTTAATATACTTTTGAGTTAATTAAGTTCAGATCATTTTTTAAAAAATTCTCCAAACTTTTTCCAGATTTTCCTTTACGTTTGCAATAATCGAGTTGCTAATTTTGTCTTCTACCATCACCTGCTTTTGAATCATATTTTCCTAACTCCTCAGAAAAAAAGCTGAATGAATCAAGGCTTTATTGATCTGGTGATAAATATTATATAGTAGAACATTTTATTGTTCTTAACGAAAGTAATTTCAGTTGGATTCATCATTGAGACGATCAAGGTAAGCTCATTAAAGAGAGAGACCATATCTTACAAGTATTTGGGGGCAGATATTAACCCTTTGGTTGCTGGCCCCTAGAAAGGACTGGACAGAGGGAGAGGCAGAGGAAGAATGAAGAAGCTCCTGAGTGCTTATAATCTTCACTACACACCAGGGGTCCTCAACCCGGGCACTATTGACATTTTGGTGACCAGTAAATTTTTTGTTTTGTTTTGTTGGGGCTGTCCTAAATTAGGATGTTGACCTATGGCTTCTAACCACTAAATGTTATTATCATCTCTCCCCTTTTATGACAAATGAAAATATGTCCAGATATTTTCAAATCTTTTGGGAAGCAACATCACCCTAGCTGGGAATCTCAGATACAGCAATACATCAAAATATGTTAATAGCCATGTCATTCCTACCATGGTGTCTCAAACTGATATACTTGCTTTATTGTGCACAGGAAAGATTTGTTGAATAAATGAATGCTCCAATCAATCAATCCACTGGGAATAACCTTTTAGGAAAATAGATTCACAAATTATCACCTGTATTTTGACTATGGGGGCTTCTTGAGTTATGTCTAAATAGATGTTTATCAAGGCCCTTGACTCATTGACCACAGTGTTAGACATCATAGTGGCTACTGGCACATGAAGCCCAGAATTTATGGGTTGCAACTCTTCTCTCTTTCTAGACCCTCTGTTCTCTTTTTCTGCTTTCATGGTTTTTACTTCTGTGCAGGTAAATTCTATATTTGCATGTGCCTCCCTCAGTCTCTCTCTGAATTTAAGGTGCATCTCTGGCCACGTATATATTATACCTTACACATGGGATGTAGAGGCCCGCACTTGGCTTTTGCCTCACCTCACCACAACGGGATAAGCTACACTTCCTGTCTTATCTAAATGAATTATATAATTACCACCTTGCTCCTGATGGCAATCTACAGAACTTTCTCCTGCAACTCCTACATGCAAGCAATAATCACCAAGGCCAGGTAACTTAACCACCAGATCGCTTGAATTTCATTCCCTTGTCTGTATTTTCTGCTCCAATGGGCTAAGTCTAGGCCCCTGACTGGTCTTCCAGACTGGTTTTTTCCCTCAAATCCAAACTCTACACTGCTTTCAGCATTATTTATTTATTTATTTATTTATTTATTTATGTGGGTCTGGGGATGGAACCCAGAGGTATTAGACCTCCGAGCTACACCCCTGCCCTATTTTTTATTCTTTATTTTGAAACCGGCTCTCACTGAGTTGCACAGGGCCTCACTAAGTAGCTGAGGCTGTCTGCGAACCGAGATCCTCCTGTCTCAGCCTCCCGAATGCTGGGATCACAAGCGTGGGCCACCACGCCCGGCTAGCACCGTCTATTTAAATGGCAACTAATGCCTACGGAAATGCTTTGGCTTTGTAAAGTATAAAATCTAAGCTGTGTAGCCGTTTTCTAAACCCTCTCGAACTTGCGCTCTGCTCAGTCTTGGAGCTTTCAAGTTGGAATTCCATGCTCTGGCGATTTCGAAGCTGCTCCTACATCGTTATCTTGTGATCAGCTTGTTCCTTCTCTTGGAATGGCCTCTTCACCCTTTGTTACCTAGCCAGCTCTTCATCCTGCAATTCAGCTGGCACCTGCTCCAGGAAGCTTGGCTGGCCCACCAGGAAGCTTCCAGGAAGCCACTGCCCACTCAGGAGCTCTCTCCTTTGTAGTACTCTACTCCTCAATTGTAGCGTTTGACCCTCAACTGCAATGATCTGTTTAACCATTGTGTGGATTGCCAGGAGGGCAGAGAATGCGTCCTGTTCATCTTTATATCTTCAGTATGTGACACAATAAATGCTGAATAAATGCTTCTTGCTTGATCTCAATTTTGGAAAAAAAAATACAGATAAAGAAAAAAAGACTAGAAGGGTACCCATGTGGCATGACTAGAGTCTGTGCCTCTGTCAGTTTGTTGGAACTTTCTCCCTGTTTGGCCACAAGAAGTTTCAGTGTGTGGCTTACTCCAGTTACTATATTACATACGGAAAAGACAATTGCTTTCCCAATTTAGGGAAAGGCTGAATGGAATGAAGTAAAGGAGGAGATAAGGGAGAAGGAAAGAACACAAAGTATAAGCTTTGCTAATTATATAACCTTAAACCTGTACTTTCCAAATTTATAATCCCAGTACTACTGGCAAAAGGTTAAAAAGCAAAATGGAATGGAAGTCCAATTATACCAGTTCTTCTGACTTTCTTTATAAACTATGAATACTGCCCACCCCTCCTTCCATACCATTCTTTTCAACATCTGCTTTTTCTCCCCCAAAATGTATTAAAATAAAAAGTAAGGTTTATGATATACATTTTTTTTTCTGCATGGTGCTTTCAGGACTCAAGCTCAATGAAGGCCATAAGGATAGCAGATGGGCAAAGTTTTAAAGAAGTTATAATATTTGCATTGAAATTCCCTACTCTGTTAATTATGGCCTTGAAGACGCCTGTCACAAAGGCAAAATTTCACAACCCCCTGACACTAAGAATGTTGATATTCAGGCTGTAGTGTAGCTGCCTGAACACGAGGCCAACAGATGGGCATACTGTTAAAATAGGGAGAGAGAGAGAGAGAGAGAGAGAGAGAGAGAGAGAGAGAGAGAGAGAGAGAGAGATCGGGTTATATTAATGTTTAAATGCTCTAATCCAATCACTGAGGCTCAGGAATGTCACTGTGTAAAAAGGAGCATTGTTGCTTCTTCATTTGAAAAACCTGGTGGTCTTTTTTTGCCTTTCCAGTCCCAGCCCAGCTCTGTACTTAGAGCCACCGAAGACAAGTATTAGAAAGTCAAAAGTAGCCAGGCATGGAGGCCCAAGTCTATAATCTCAGTAATTGAGAGGCTGAGACAGAGGATTACAGCTTAGAGGCCAATCTCAGCTACTTAGGGAGACCCTTTAAAAAATAGAGCAGGGATTGTGGTTCAGCGGTTCAAATCCCAGTATCATTAAAAAAAAATAATCACAACTAAATGTGTCATGAATACTTTCCTGTGCTTGGTTTATTATCAGGTCTTAAGCCTTACCTAGTGCTAGAAGGACACTTAGGACTAAAAATAAAGAAAAACAGAGGATTATCATATTATCATATTCTTTCTTAAGCATCAAATTTACAGTCAGTCAACACACATGATAAATGCTATAGACCCTTTTATTTATAATCACCTTTTAAAAAACATTTCTTCTCAATCCATGTCCAATTTCATCAAGCTTGGTGAATGTCATGAAATATGGGATAATGGATATATGGTGGACTCTCTATGACCCAAAGTAAGTGGAATTTGATAAGCTATTCCTGATATTTGGCAACATGGTATGATAGAATGAGCATCACTTTTCAGCCAGTCAGGTACAAGTTGAAATTTTTTCCAGTAATTACTAGCCATGGGACTTTAAGCAAACCATGCCTTTCCCTGAGTCTCAGTTTATTTACATGTAAAACTAGAGAAATAGTAACCACTGAAGAATCTGATTTTGTTGAGCTCAGAATTCCGAGCTTAAGGGATTATTGCTTAGTCACTGGGACCTTCTCCTGAGGCGGATTCAGTTTGTTTCTCTAAAATGCATACCTGTATTTCGCAGGCCCTACACTCTGCCCTCAGGCCTTAACAGGCCACTTGTCTCACATCCTGTCTCCTGGGACTTCACCAGAGTGACATTCATTTTGCAGACCTGCTTCAGCAATCTTTTTGTAGGTTGAAGGAGGAAGAGGTTTTGTTTTGGAGGGAGTGAAATATAAGTAACTAAGGCTTAAATTTTACCTTAATATTTGCATGGAGATAAATGTCCTTGTCTCATACCTGATACTACTTTTTTATGGGAGTGGAAAAGCAAGCTACGAAGAAAGTGCAAAGAAATTAGAAACCAAAGATAAGCTTGGGATTGTTACCAAAATATTAATTGGACATTGATTACACTGATCTTTGAGACTTTAAAATGTACCAATAAAAGAACCTCTTCTTGGCTTACTAAAGTTGGACTACCTGTTAAATGGTTCCAACGTTTGTGGGTGGCCCAGTAATGATTGCATTAGCAATGAGGAATTTAGTGCAAAGGGCAAAAGGACACTGAGGTGAACCCTTTGTTCTTACTAAGTGGTTATGGAGGAACAGGCTGTGGGCGCCCCACCGGCCCATCTCAAGCCTGGGCTTCGACTCGATTACAGCAGAGAGAAGAGCACTTCCTCACTTTTCACTAGTCACCCATCTCGGGAGGCTGTGGAGTTAGCTCAGGGGGCTTGGTAAAGGGAAGGTGTTCATAACCCTTCATTTCTCTTGGCTCTTGTTGACTGACATTAACCACGGAGATCTACTTTCTGGGTATTGTTGCCCTTTCTCCATGGTGTTCAGGGAAGTGATGTCACTTTCATCCGTCTTGTCCCTAGAGAGTGGACTACTAAATATAAAACTATGTTTAATAAAACTATGCCTTACAAGACAGAATGTTACCTAGTTTTATGCCTTGGTACTTCCCTTTTATCCAACCAGTATTTCTGTTCAGGCCTAAATGTTCAAAAAAATTTAAAGACTGTGTAAGCCGGGCGTGGTGGCGCACGCTTGTAATCCCAGCATTCGGGAGGCTGAGACAGGAGGATCACGGTTCGTGGACAGCCTCAGCTACTTAGTGAGCCCTCTGCAACTCAGTGAGTCCCGGTTTCAAATAAAAAATAAAAAATAGGGCAGGGGTGTAGCTCGGAGGTCAAATGCCCCTGGGTTCTATCCCTAGACCCCCCCCCCCACACACACACAAAGACTATATAATTGTCTTTGGGTTCCTATCCTCTATTTTATTTTTATTTTAGATTCACTCATTGTCTCCTCTGTGATAAATTACCCCCACTCCACCACCCTTAGCTCCACTGTGTTTGTGCTATTCACTGCTATTAAATATTCTTTCTTGGAAAAATGTAAAATATTTGAATGTTAATGTCAAAAAGGATCAGAGGGATTCAAATATTATGCATGAGATCTTATTGTGAAATGGAAGGTTCTTTTCTTTGTTGATGGGATCTTAGTCTCTACCTTAATGGTATGGAGAATTTTTTTTTTTTAAACCCACGGGCATACTACCTCCGAGCTACACCCCAGCCCTATTTATTTTTTATTCTTTATTTTGAAACAGAGTCTCACTATTTGCGAGGGCCTCACCAAGTAGCTGAGCCTGGCCACGAACCTGTGATCCTCCTGTTTCAGCCTTCCAAGTACTGGAATTACAAGCATGTGCCACCATGCCTGGGTCTGGAGAAATATTTTATATTAGGGTGGTCGAAAAGAGGTAACATTCTAGTACAGCAGGAAATTGTACCCTGTTTAAGCATTAATGCCAAATGTCCAACCCACCAAGATTATAATACTGAAATTCTACTTTCTGCAAAGCGTGAGGCATGTTCTAGAACACATGCATGATAAGGTCCACCCATAGCCTGTCCTCTTCTCCTGGGCAGCCCAGACCCCATGTAAGCCAACAACTCTTTGTCCTTGGGGACACTGGAAACATCTGGTGCTAAAATAGCCCAAAGTTCCTGATTTGCACAAGCCAATAAACATCCTTTCTAGTTTGTTTGTTTGTTTGCTTGTTTAATTGTCTGCGCTTTGCAGTACTGGGGCTGGAACCCAGTGGAATACTACCTCCGAGCTAACCTCCAGCCCTATTTTTTATTCTTTATTTTGAAACAGGGTCTCACTAGGTTGCAGAAGGCCTCACTAAGTAGCTGAGACTGGCTGCAAAGCACAATCCTCCTGTCTCAACTTCCCGTGTGCTGGGATTACAAGTATGTGCCACCATACCCTTTGTGTTTAAGTTGTGTTTAAATTGAACCTCTTGGATGTCTTGGCCTATATCTAAGACAAGGACCCAGAAGTTGATGGGTTCACATGTACATTTTTATGTTTAGGTTTGATGATGAATGGACAGCTGTGTAGAAATGTGATTGGACAGAAAGGGCATGATGTAATACCTTAGGGTATTCCCCCTTAGGGGGGAAGCCCAGCAAGCCTTTCTGTGTAGATTCCTCTTGGTCTTTCTGTTCAGCATTCCTTCCTCCTGGCTATGCAGTTGTACCTCTCTGGAATGAGAGCCTTCCAGGGAGAAGGGAAAGTGGGATAGAGTGATCTTTTTAGTTTTTATGGCTCACTTTGGGAAAAGAAAGGTTCTACTGTCCATGACAGGCCTTGGAGAAAGAGGAATTCTAGTTGCTAAGCCTCACATCAGGGTAGCAGGAGGATAAAGAGAGAGGAGACAGGGGAAGGTCAGCGAGAGTTTCAAGTACTCCGCATGCCAAAGTGCCATACTTTGGGGCATCATTCTCTGAGCCCCAGCAATACTTAATCTATATGACAAACCTAGACTGAAGGTGCTAATAGTGTATGAGAATGGAATTGCACAGAAGCTTACACCAATCTTAAACTTGCCTAAGAAGATGCCAGGTTGAGTGTGTGCCTTTGCCTCAGTCCAAGAACAGTGTCAATTTTCTGGCAACCAAGTGCCAATATTAATCCCTGCAAGGACTGCTACCAAAGTGTGACCAGGGGCCAAAGGCAGGTAGGGATTTATGAGAGATCATTTAATTATATTCATGGGAACTGAACACATCTTTCTTTGAGTAAGAACAATGGATTATGGTAAGCAAACATGGAAAGTTAAATCAGAACCAAAAGTTTCATAAAATAATTCAAAACTAAATCTGACCTGCTGAGGGCCAAATATGTCTTAATTAATACTAAATGAGTGTCTGCAACACATTTCTGAAGTATGTTTTGTTTCAGTGTCCTCTGTAATTGGATTAAATTCAGTACTGTGATTAACATTTGCTGTTGTCATTGTTTTTAATAAGAAAGGAACTGATGTGTCAGGAGTGGTTTTGTTTTGTTTTGTTTCATTTTTGAGATGCGGTGTGTTTCACTTAGTTGCCCAGGCTGGCCGCCAACTCATGATCCTCACACTTTAACCTCCAGAGTAGCTGGGATGACAGGCCTGCATCACTGCCCGTGGCTCCAGCGCTTGTTCTAGTGAGTATTTCCACTTAGTGTTTTGCTATTATAAAGCAAGTCATTCAACAAAATATTTAGTAAACAGCATAAATTGCAGATTTTATCATAAGCCAAAGGGACTCTAACAGTGCTTGCTCACTGTTCTTCTGCTATTTAAACTGTATATTTTTGCCGCGGGCAATCTGATCTCCACCTGCACACATGCTCAGTAGGAGGATGCAATCTTGGGGAAGGAGGGAGATGAATTTAAGTAACTTCATAGAGACTTTGACTCAAAGGAGTGAACAGGTATAAGTGGAATTCATGGTATGAACTAAGCAAAGGTTTGTTAAAGACTTTGAAGCCCAAGATTTGGCTTCCCCTCGTCACGGCTAAAGAATGAATTTTCCCTTAGCAAAAACATATTTGGAGTGATAAGATAATTTTGATTGATCTTCACCACCAGCCTCAACTCTTTCCTACCCATACAACAATCCTTTTGAAGTCTGCAGAGGAAAACTGGCCAATTGTGGATCGTGATTTAATTATTCATGAGGTATATGAAATATGTCAAGGAAAAGGATCACACATGTTTAATGTATTCTGCCGAGAGACAAATATTAGCCTGCCATGATATTTGTCATTATTCAGAGAACATAAAGCACATAATAGTCATGTGTTCTGGGCAATGAAAGCAAAGAAATATAAGTTTTGTCTTAAGGGCTGAGGGATGCTTTAAGATAGGCATTTGCAGGCCTGTCAAACAGAGTGCTACCAAATGTTGCCTAAAACTAAAGAGCAGAGTGGATTACTAACTTTTATCCCTTCTGATGAACCCCTGGCATTTGGAATATTTGCCAAGGTGCAGTTTCTATTTGCAGGTGAACTTGAAATTTCCACAGTTTGAAGTTTAGAGTATTAGAGACAACATAGTCTAACTTGAATAAGAATAGGAATATGGTACAAAGTACTTAATCTGGTAGCACACAGAGACATGTTTATCTGGATTTTTGACTATGATAAGCAGACTATGTAGCTTTGGGTCTTGTAGAAATACAATAGTGTTAGCATTTTTATCCTAATAATTATGATTATAATAGTAATGGCCAGCATCAACTGGGTATTGCATTCCAAGCAGTATAGCAGTGGGTAGGTCTGTGGACCTGGTTCTGGAAGAGTTTTCCTACAAGGAGTCTGGGAGACCAGTAAACCCTTTGGAGTCAGTCATTCCCTATCCGATAGGAAGAGAAATGTCTAAGGTCAAAGGCTTCACATATTTATATAGGGGAGTTATAGGTTGTAAAGTTTTTCAAAAGAAAGGAAAATTTTTGAAGTAAAAAAATAATTGCATGTTGGAGCCGGGCGTGGTGGCGCACGCTTGTAATCCCAGCATTCGGGAGGCTGAGACCGGAGGATCGCGGTTCGCGGACAGCCTCAGCTACTTAGTGAGGCCCTCTGCAACTCAGTGAGACCCGGTTTCAAAATAAAGAATAAAAAATAGGACAGGGGGTGTAGCTCGGAGGTCAAATGCCCCTGGGTTCCATCTCCAGACCCAGAAAAAAGATATAATTGCATGTTGACTTAATTATTAATCTTGATGAAAAACTTGATTTGAACTATGTCATTTCCCTTTTAGGTAAGGTGAAAATGAAGTACTTTCCCCAGTCTCTCTGCATGAGTTGTGCATTATAAATTTCTAAATACCAGTAATTTGACAGCAATGAGCTGAACAAAATAAGTATTTTGATCTTTAATCAGAGATATGAACACCTGTGAGCAGAAGAATAGAAAGAAATTTTAGGATTCATATTCCCATAGAATATAACTGTGGAGGGGAAACCCATAGATAATTGCTACATATCAGTGTTCATCTAATAGGTTCAAAATTGTTAAATTTTGTTTTTAGTATTTTGTCTGGATATGTTTTCTTTTTAAAACAGATAATGGAAAAAGAGAACAAAGCTTAGAAAACTCCAGGCCAGGTAGAGGGAAAGAGTCCTTCATTTTGTTGCAGTGTTTTAAAAACTGTCTAGATGTATCCTCCAAAAAAAAAAAAAAATAGAGAAAGGGTGATATTAGAAAAAGAGAAATCAGTCCTGAGGTCTGTAATTATTATGAAATATGACTCTCCCTTAAAGCTTTGCAGAAAAAATATAAGAAGTAGTAAACACTTCTAAATTATTTATGCTTTCTAATGTGCTCTGACTTTTCATTTCTGCTTTCATAAACTTTGGTTTTATAATCTGTTTATTTTTATTTACTGAATTATGGAATAACAGACAAATATTATTATACAAGTGACTCAGACAATAACAAGCTATCCTTTGGTGATTGTTGGCATATATATATATATATATATATATATATATATATATATATATATATATATATTTCTTTTTTTCAGTACTGAGGATGGAACCCAGGAGCCTTGTACCTCCAAGCTATATCCCCAGCCCTAGTTTTTAGTCTTTTTATTTTTGAAACAGGGTCTCACTGAATTGTGAAGGGCCTCACTAAGTAGCTGAGGCTGCCCATGAAACGCGATCCTCTGGTCTTAGCCTCCCAAATGCTGGGATTACAAGCGTGTGCCACCACGCCCGGCTTTTCAGTTATTGTTGGTATATTTCGACATTTTTGAGAAAAAGGTGGGAGTGGAGGCTCAATGGATGAAGTTGTAAGTGTTTTGTGTCTTGTTGTCTTTAGTATTTCAACAGTCCTGGATATACTCAGCTGCCCTCCCTACACCTGTGGATTCCTGAGGGTTCTTTGCAGCGGCTGTTCTTAGTAGTGTGTCTGCCAACTTACTGAATATGTGTGTGCTGGCTTGTCTTTCAAACCTTTAATCATGCCCACAGATGGAGCTGGGGAAACCAGGAAGGGGCTCTCCAAAAAGGCACTGCAGATGCTTGTATTTGAATGTAGTTTGCATTCCATTCTAACTCAGGCCATGCAAGTCAGGAGGGAAGCCATTTTCCACTCTCTTACAAGTTTGTGTTTTCCTTTCAGAAAAAGAACATATTTTTAGTTCTTCTGTAGGCTTTTTATTTATTTTTTTTTAAATGCAGCACACCAAGAGCAGCCATTTCCCCTGTTTTTAATGATCAGCGTGATTCACTGCATGATTGACAGAACTCCATACCCTGTTTGTTCATCCTGAAGACAGTCAGAGCTGAACCTGCCTACCCACTTGTTCTTCACAGCATCATGGGGCCTGGTTAGCCCTTTGTCTCCGTCAAATTCCAGTCTTTCTTTTGATGTGCCAGTGTGTGCTGTGGCTGGCCAGGAGGCCCCAGATTTACTGTGCTTTCCAAAAATTCTCCCTGCGACCAGCAGAACCAGGTCTTTGTGCCTCTGCGTGTTCCTGCACTCTACCCCTGCCAAGGGTCAGGTTGGAAAATGACTCGCATCCTTGCACCCAAGTTCATTAAAAGCCCTTTCCTCTTGCCTAATCAACACATGCAGTGTCTCATTGATCAGTCTCGAGACTAATGGAGCAATTGAAGAGAAAGTCATTTTGTCCTCAGGCTTTACAGTATTTGGAAATCATTGAGTAGGTACTTCCTCTGTTCATAATGAAAGGCAGAGCGCCTGCTTGGTGGTGGTGATGGTGGTGGTACGTTGATAAGGATCTATTAAATAAGACTGCTCTTGGTCACTTCTCTAGCAGTAAAAGAAGCTAAGAAACAGTAGACCTCTCGCAGGGAAATGACTGAGGACAGTAGCGTTTACCTTCTCAGAGATCAGATCTTGTTAGGGATCACACGGCAGGATCCCATCTTACTTGTTCCTTACTCAGCCGGCCACTCTAACGAGTACGAACCCCAGCCCAGTGAGGAGACTGCTGTTTGAGTTAGGGGGTATGATCGAAAAGAGGTCTGCATACCTAGGTGGGGACATGGTGATCTACATGTCTGCAAAGGCAGAGGACTCAGACAAATGGGCGGCGGGGGGGGGGGTGTTGTTTACAAGATGGTATTGGAAACTTTGACTATGGGAAGTCCTCTGTTGTTCAAGCAATTACTTAAATATATTTGAGAGGCTAACTCCTATTGTGCATCGACTCAATCACTGAATGGCAGTGTTGGAACTAGAAAACCAGAGGTAATGCAGCAGCTCAAGCTTTGATTCCTAACTAGCAAAATCAGCTTTGCTTTGTTTAGTTAAGTAGACTGTAGACTGTGGTTAAATGTATTACACAGGTATTTCATTTAATGTATCATAATAGTGTTATAAGAAAGACCTTACCTATCAACATTTATAAGAAAAAAAACTTGGGGAAGGAACTTAGCTCCTGTGTAAAGCTTTGGCTCTCATCTTGAATGGGGGAAGAGAATAAAGCAAAAATATATTGGGACTTTATTTTTTCTTTAAAAAAGATTTCACTCTTTAGCAAACCAAATGCGTATATTTTTTATACACACTAAGATACTGTATATAAAAATATTGGGCCCCAAAATAGCAAAATGTGTTCTGCTCTGCCCATTCTCTTCTTAGCACTCCAAAACTCCTGCGCAGAACTATTCTGAACTTTAAGGATATTAAAGTTTATTGCTATTACAATTATAATTTTCAGCTTCATATTCATATCATTTTAGTTGATATTTGTCAGCAGAACTCAATGATTAAAATTAATTAAAAAGAACTGTTGTGGTGGCATGCACCTATGATTTCATTATGTGGGAAGCTGAGACAGGATTGTAGGTCTGAGGCTAGCTTTAGTTACTTTTAAAAATTAAAAGAGGGGTTTGGGGTGTAGATCAGAGGTAGAATGCCACTGGATTCAATTCACAGTATGAAAAAAGTTTGATAATCTAAGGCTTTGAAAACTACTTTAAAAAAAATATATATATATATATATATATACTTATTTATTCCCTTTGGTGCTAGGGTTTGGCTCCAAGGGCATTCTACCTCTGAGCTATACCCTCAAACCTATTTTATTTTGAAACACGGCCTCACTAAGTTGCTGAGGCTGGCTGTGAACCTGTGATCCCTCTGTCTCAGCCTCCCAAGTAGTGGGATTACAAGCATGCGCCACCATGTCCAGCTTTTAATTTACTTTTATTGGTGTATTATAGCTTCACATCATAATGTAGTTCAGAATGATAGGGACAGACAAGCACAGAGCCCTTGGTGACCTTCCCCGCATTCCCACCCCCTGCTTCCTTCCCACTCCCTCTCCTGCCCCATACATGAAATGGAGATTGGCAGTGATACTTTCACATATGTACATAATGTCAATGGAAGTGTTTCCTCTAATCTCCCCCTACCTACCACTCTCCCCTAGACCTCGCCCTCACTCTACCGAGGTTTCCCCTCCATTATGTTAAGTCCTTCTTGGAACACAGGCTTTTCAATAGTATCATAAAGCAATGAGAATCACCCATAAAGCACTAGATGCTGAGGCATAATGATTGTTTTGAAGAGAAACGCTTGCACAGCATCTAAGCTGAGGATGCAGCCGGCTCACTTATTTTTTTTTAAACTTTAATACCATTTTTACTTGAGAAAAAAAAAGCAACAACTGATGGACACACTTTGATTATTCAGACTGGGTAGGCAGCAGATGTTTTCTTGAAAATGAATGAAGGCTGTTTCTTTAAGGAAAACAACTGACAGTGTTTCTTACCAGAGATAAAATGTAAGCACTAAAAGGAAAATTAGAAGTGGAAAATTTGTATCTACCACTATGAGGTTGATTGTGTCCCAATAGCTAAAGACTTTTCTGATGAGATTGGTGGTGGTACTAATGAAAAATTTTTAATATTGCATAATAAATTTTCTAAAATCTCCAAGGTATGAACAGTTTAGTAAATTGCTATTTTCCAAATGATGAATTTATGATGTTACAGAATCATTCACGTGGAAAAGACCCATTTAAATTGCAACACAGACTACTAAATTTTCATGTGACAGGACACAAAAAGTTCCTCCATATTGTTTCAGATTCTGCATCGCAAGCAACCTTTGAAGACCTACCACTAATTAAACTTTGGTGCAGCAATTCACAATAACCAAGTTATAAAGCCAAGCTAGGTGTCCTTCAACAGATGAATAGGTCAAGAGAATGCAGTATATGCATACAAAGGAGTTTTATGCAACCATAAAAAAACAAAATTATGTCATTTGCTGGGAAAAAGATTGAACTGGAGAACATCGTGCTACGTGAGATCAGCCAGACACAGAACATTACAGGCTGTGTGCTTTTTTCTCATATGTGGAAGCATTAGCAAAAGAGAAAATTAGGGGAGAGATCAGTGAAGTAGTGGAAGGGGATGGGGAAATTAGGGGAGGAATATTCTAAGGGACAGAAGAGTGCTACGTTTAGATATATTTTTGTGCCCTAAAAGGTTTATAAGTTGGAAACTTGGAAAGAAAACTTACCAAATAATGCCATGTGCATAAATGAATGTATCACTATGAATTTCACTATCATGTGCAATTACAGTGCAGCGATAATTGTTTTTTGCATTCAACCTTCGAGCTACCCCCCCGCCCTATTTTTTATTCTTTATTTTGAAACCGGGTCTCACTGAGTTGCAGAGGGCCTCACTAAGTACCTGAGGCTGTCCGCGCAACGAGATCCTCCGGTCTCAGTCTTCCAAATGCTGGGATTACAAGCGTGCACCACCATGCCCAGCTGTGATAAAATATTTTTAAAAATTTTGGTGCAGTATTAAGCACACCCACAACTATCTGAGAAATATATATATTTCTCAGATATATATATATATATATATATTGCAGTACTGAGGTTTGAACCCAGGTACATTCTACCTCTAAGCTATACCCCCAGTCCCATTTTTTATTCTTTTACTAAGTTGTGGAGAGCCTCATTTAAGTTGAGGCTGATAGTGAAACTGTGTTTCTCCTGTTTCAGCTTCCTAAGTACTGGGATTATAAGCATACACAACCATGACAGGCTGAGAACTCTTTTTAAAATAATCCTCTTTTTTTTTTTTTTTTACAAATTTATGAAAGATTTATATGATCTGGTGGTACATGCCTGTAATCTCAGTATTTGGGAGATGACACAAGATGATTACAGGTCCAAGACCAATCTCAACAGTTTAGCAAGACCCCAAACAACATAGCAAGACCTTGTTTCAAAATAAAATATGAAGTAGGGTTGTGGGGGAGTCTAGCTCAGACATAGAATGACCCTGGGCTCAATTCCCGGTACAAAAACAACAACAAATATGTGATCATGTGAAGATATACTGTCTTCACTCACTTCAACCAAAATAACACATTACAAGAGAATGCTGAAGCTGGTATGAGAAAACAGATTTAATTAATCCAGTCATTGAAGAGATTTGCAAAATGTAAAACATGCCACTCTTCTCACTAAACTTTATGTTTTGGAAGGTATAGTGTATTTTTCATAAGTGTTGTTTTATGTTAACACGAGTGACTTTACTAATGTGTATGGTAGGTTGAGTAATGGCCCCTCAACGATGTCTATATCCAAATCACAGGAACCGTAAATTTGTTAATTTATATGAAAAAAGAGATTTTGCAGATATGATTAAGGATCTTGAGGTGGGGAGATATTCTCAGTCATCTGGGTAGGTACAGTATAATTGCCAGTGTTCTTAAAAGAGTGAGAAGCAGAGAAAGAAGTGATGAAGGAAAGGGAGGCTGAGTGAGGAGCCTGGAAGACTGACCTAGGGGTCCTAACTCAAGTCACATAAGTAGCAGCTGGAAGCTGAACAAGGCAAGAAGACAAATTCTCCCTTACAGCCTCTGGAAGAAATGCAGCCTTGCCATTACTTTGATTTCAGACTTCTGGTTTCCAGAACTAAACAAATAATGTTGCATTATCTTGAGCCTCTAAAGTTGCATTAATTTGTTATAGCAGAAATTGGAAACTAAGTTACCAGACCAGACTCTATGAAGTTGTTAGAGGAGGGCATAAGGTTTAACACTCTAACATATTTATTATGCACAGGTAGAAACTTCCTCAACAAGAACCCAAAAGCTCAGGAAGTTAAAGCAAGAATTTCTAAGTGGGATGGCATCAAGCTAAAAAGTTTCTGCTCATCAAAGGATATAATCAGGAATCTAAAATAAAAGCCTACAGAATAGGAGAACTTTTCCAGCTATCCCTCTGATAGAGGTGTAATAGAATATCCAAAGAACTTTAAAAAATTACACTAGAGAAACAAATAATCCAGTCACAAAATGGGCAACTGAATTAAATAAATACTACCTCTAAGCTACACTGCAGTCCTATTTTTTATTCTTTATTTTGAAACAGGGTCTCCTTAAATTGCGGAGGGCCTCACTAAGTAGCTGAGGCTGATGGTGAACCCGAATCCTCATGTCTCAGCTTCCCAGTACTGGGATTACAAGGGTATGCCACCATGCCCGGCTGAGGCCTCTGTAATTTTTAAAAATGCAATATTATTTCAAGACAAAGAAAATCAGGAGTTATTGCCCTAAGGGGTAGAAGAGTGCCATGACTTAGATATGGCTTGTCCCCCAAAGGTTTGTGCATTAGAAATGTGTTTTCTAGTGTGAGGTGGTGGGGCCTTTAAGAGGCGGGGCCTGGTGGAAGGTAATTAGTACATGGGAACTCCACTTTCATGAGTGGAACCCTGTTGTCTTTCAGGAGTAGGTCAGTTATGGAATCAGATTAGTTCCTTTGAGAATAGCTTATTATAAAGTGAAGTCACTGCACACAATTGGCCCCTTCTGCATGTGGCCAGGTCTCTTTCTGCCTATTTACTATATGTGATGCAGCCAGGGAACCCTGGGCAACACTGTGTTGTTTGCATATCCTAGCCACCAGAATCATGAGCCAAATAAATAAATCTTTTTTCTTTATAAAGTTCTCAGTCTCAGGTACTTTGTTTTAGCAATAATCCCTAGAGAAACAAGATGGAAGGAGCAGTGGTCCCTGAATGATATCATAAACTTGGTTTTCTTGTCAGGTTGGACTTTGTTTGCTGTGTATTAGAAAAATAAATGTATATCTCATTTAAATGCATTTGGAATCTCTTGTTACAGAAATCCAGCTGTACCTAACCAACACAATTAATCAATGCTTTCCTTAGATTCTAGGTGTAGAATCACAATTCAAAATCAACTAGCAGTTGATTTGATAAAGATCTAAAAATTTGATTTTTCATGGAAAAAAGAGGGGGGGGGGACAAATTAGCGACAATTTTAGCAAAGTTGTCTTTTCTTCATTAAATCCTGTTTCTTCCTAATATTGATATATACTTTTATCTATCTCACAAAAGGCCTAAGAAAAAAAGGCTTGATATAAATTTTTAATCCTTTGAGTAATTTGACATTTTTTGTGATTATTGGTATGATCTTTTGACAGCAACTCTTTTGTTAATTCTTGCTACTCTTTAGCTCTATCCATAAATTAAAATCACCTTAGGAAATGAGAATTATGGTGTGTATGATTTTTTTCTTTTAATATACCTTAACAAGGCAGGCTGGAAAAATACCGTTTCCATTTGATCAGAGAAAATGCACCAAGAACCTAGAGAATATAAGAGATGCAGCTCAAGTGAAACAATTATCTCGTGGTAGAGACACCCAAACCAAAATTTCATGCTGACCTATTAAAAAAGTATATTGTTATTGACAACACACAAATGGTTGTTTTCAGACCACTTCATAGGTTATTAGCTGGTAACTATTTGAATTAGAAAGGACCAGTTTCTCAAATATCCAATAATATATCTAAATAGTTTTTAAATGGGTCGCCTCATTCTTAGAGAAATTCCAAGACATGATCGAGGCAGTAAATATAAGTAACTGTCATTAGAATTACAACTTAAGCACATTAGCAAACAGTGCCACCATGCCCTTAACTGTGCTATTTACCTAAGAAAATACTCAAGGCCAGGAGCAATAGGCGAACATTCTGAAGCCCAGAAAATTACGTCAATAAAGTAAAAATAAGCCAGAAGGCTTCCATAGCTACAGAGACCACCAAGAGTGTATATAGGAAAGGCTGCAGTGAGACTAGACAAGATGTCACATCACAGGGCAGATCCTTTGTGCGGAAAAAGCTCAGAAATTCAAAACAACAATGTTTGAAAGAACTTGCTTGTATTCACATGGCACATGACATTATGATTATTTTCTTCTGACAGAAATAAGTTATATAAATAGGACATCAAAAGGAGTACGGAGCTTTGATCTCATTTCTAATTAATTGCACCCGGAGAAGATTCAAATCACATACGCGAGGGATAGTAAGTGTTACTTATGTAAATAATTAATAAGCATCTATGATCTATTAGGCTTTTATCTGTCTTTCCAATGGGGGAGGGAGTTATCTACAGCTCAGCCAGTAAGAAATAAACTTGTCATTTAAATCTCTTTCTGGGCTTACTTTTTGGAGGGATTTCCTCAAGAGCAAAGCCATTTTTGTAATCTAATTTGGAAGTGTGTGTTCTAGAGCACAAGCCACAATTAAGAGTTTCTTTTTAAAGATACTTGTGGAAAAGGCTTTTTTGTTGTTCATCACTAGCATCTGTTCTCTTCTTCTTAGAGAAAGAACTGGAGCTGGGAGGGATTTACGCAGAAAGGGACATTTTCCAAGCCTGTAGCGATGAAGTGTGCTCACAGGACACATCAAGGGGATGTGAATGAAAAGGAGGTGTTTATTTTCCTCTCACTTCCTTTCAGCAGAAATTTTTTCCCCTGGGAAACTGGCAAATCCCAGAACAATCGCGGAAACGCCATGTGAAAGGTGGGTGCCTGGCCAGGTGTGTGGCACATGCTTGTAATCTCAGTACTTGGGAGGCTGAGACAGAAGGATCACAGGTTCAAGGCCAGCCTCAGCAACTTAGTGAGGCCCTGAGCAACTCAGTGAGATCCTGTTTCAAAATAAAAATAAAATAAGTCTGGGGGTGTAGCCTGAAAAATCTAAGTAGAGTAGACTCTTGATGGGACAACTGATACTTACCTCAGACCATAATCTGAAGGAGCAACACACTTCTTTGTTCTCTGCAAAGCATGGTACCACATGCTTGTAATCCCAGTACTTGGGAGGCTGAGACAGAAAGATTTCAGGGTCAACAGCAGCCTCAGCAATTTAGGGAAACTCTGTTTCAATATAATAAATAAAATAGGGCTGGAGGTTTAGCTCAGAGGTAGACTGCCCCTAAATTCTAATCTCCAGTATCACACCCCCCAAAATGGGACTATGCCATAATAATTTAGGTTGTCAATGCATTGGTGAAGAAATTAAGATATATAGATTAGGGTTTTTAATTTTTTCTAATCTTTAGTTATATTTTTCTAGTATAATCTAATTCTGCCTATGTGAAATAGGTAAAATTTGACTATGTAATTGAATGTTGGTGAGGAGTCAAATCAAGGTGATCCAATTCCCCATTACAGAGAGTGATACACTCTCTGTAGTCTAAGGCTGGGTGGGGAAGGAAGCAATAAAAATTGGGTTCATCTTTTATGAGCATCTTCAAATTCTTTCTACTTCGAAGTTTCTCTCTAAATATAGCTTCTCAGCTGGGCATGATGGCATGTGCCTGTAATCTCTGTATTTGGGAAACTGAGATAGGAGGACTGTGGGTTCCTTTGAGGCTAGCCTCAGCAACTTAGCAAGGCCTTCAGCAACTTAGTGAGGAACTGTTTTCAAATAAAAAAATAAAATAAAGCTGGGTGTATATCTCAGAGAAAAAATGTCTTTGGGTTCAATCCTCAGCACCAGTAATAATAATAATGATAGTAATAATAAATATAGCCTCTCTATATTCTTCTCACCCAAGACCTTTATATTTATATAAATATATATTTGTATTTATAAATATGTTTATAAACTTATAAATATATAAATTTAAATTTATATTCTTCTCACCCAAGACCCTTCAGCAACTGGCTCCATTGGGTTTTTCCCCTCCTCTATCTTAGATATTGTCTTGTCTTTTTTGCTCTTTTTCTATTTGCCCTAAAATGTACTCAGCTCTTCCATAGGCTATAAAACCTCTTCCTTTAGTTGTATTTCCATAGTGAATCACTACTTTACCTTTTTTCCTTTTCTTATCTTTCTCCTCCTTTATCCTACTTTAACTTCCTCAAAACGGTACAAAGACCATTTAACCTTTACTGCTCCAGTTCCACACAATTTGATTGCCAACCGTGCCTTTACAAAAATTCTCCCCTTATCTACTAATCACAAATCTAAACACGTCTTGTGCCATTCTTTGAAAAGCTGCGTATGCTTATAATCCCAGTACTTGGGAGGCTGAGACAGGAGGATGGCGGTTCACGGCCAGCGTCAGCTACTTAGTGAGGCTCACTGCAACTCAGAGAGACCCTGTTTCAAAAAAAAAAAAAAAAAATAGGGCTGGCGATGTAGCTCGGAGGTAGAGTGCTCCTGGGTTTAATTCCAGCACCAAACCAAACCAAACCAAACCAAACCAAACCAAACAAAATAAAAGCCTGTACAATACTGACTGCAGCGCTCTTCTTGTTCTACCTCTGTTCTTCTCTTCTGGTTCTCTGACTGCTCCTTCCTTGCTCCACCATTCACTTCTACAGGCAGCCACTGTTTCTCATTTCATTTCAACCCCACCTCGCTCAACACATTCCCAACTTCTGTCCTGGAACTTCTTTTCTCTGTCATGCTCTCCCTGGATTATTCTATCTGCTATCACGGATTCTCCTATGTGGGTGGGTAAACCTCAAATCTATCATGTATTCACTTCATGTTTTTACATAGATGCCCTTCTGGCCACTCAAGATGCAAATCCCCTCTCACCTAAATGACCGATACTTCTGATTTCTTTTCTGGTAACATTGTTTTCCCCACATATGGACTTGAAAGTTTGGAATAAATTTCCAGCAAGTCTCTTTTCTTTCCCAGTACTTAAGTACTTGCTATGTCTTCTTGCTTTTACTTTATTTATTTATTTTTTTAAATTTATTTTTATTGGTGCATTGTAATTGTAATCATACATCACATTGGAATACAAGACTTGAGAGGATATACAAGTACACATCATCCAATTAGCCCTCATCCAGTCCCCATCCCATTCCCTCCCTCTCCCTCCATCCCATGCTTGTTTGGTGATTAACTTTGATACATTTGTTTATGTACCTCCTGTGTTTTAAGAGGCTCCATCCTCCCCTATTCCATACCTCTGATTGGTCACCTTAGTTGCTTCACTATAGGGCCCTTTCTATAGCTTGACCTCTTCCTGTTGCCACTTTCCTCCTAGTTATTGCTGATTAGGGGAGGCATCTGTTTTTTTTTTTTTTCTGCGATATTTCTCTGTGCATGCCGCGTTGCAAGTACCAATCCCACTCTTGACGGCCCCAGTAGTGGCCTGGCTACCCAGTGGACTGATCCAGACCTTGCTGGCTCAAGCAGCTACCTTGCCTCATGGGAGGCACCGATTCTGGTCTCGCTGTCCCCGACACCGGCCTAACCCCTCAGCTGGCTCCGATCCCGGCCTCGGTGGCCCCAGCACTGGTCTAGCCTCAAGGCAGGCTCCGATCCCGGCCTCGGAGGTCTCAGTAGCGGCCTTGCCTCACGGCAGGCTCCGATGTCAGCCGCTGGCCTCGGCACCGGCCTAACCCCTTGGCAGGCTCTGATCCTGGCCTCAGAGGCCCAGGCAGCGGCTTTGCCTCATGGCAGGCTCCAATCCCGGCCTCGGAGGCCTCAGCACTGGCCTTGCCTCACGGCAGGCTCCAATACCGGCCTCAGAGGCCCCAGCACTGGCCTAACCTCTCATCAGGCTCCGATCCTGGCCTCGGAGGCCCCAGCACCGGCTTTGACTCACGGCAGGCTCCGATTCTGGCCGCTGGCCCTGGCATGAGCCTAACCCCTCGGCAGGCTCCAATCCCGGCCTTGGAGGCCCCAGCACTGGCCTTGCCTCACGGCAGGCTCCAATGCCGGCCGCTGGCCCCAACATCTGCCTAACCCCTTGGCAGGCTCCAATCCCAGCCTCGGAGGCCCCAGCACTGGCCTTGCCTCATTGCAGGCTCCGATCCCGGCCACGCTGGCCCCAGCACCAGTCTAACCCCTCGTCAGGCTCTTATCCTGGCCTCAGTGGCCCCAGCACCAGCCTAGCCTCACGGCAGGCTCCGATCCAAGCCTCGCTGGCCCCGGCACCGGCCTAACCCCTCAGCAGGCTCCGATCCCGGTGTTGGAGGCCCCAGCTCTGGCCTTGCCTCACGGCAGGCTCCGATGCCGGCCCTTGGCCCTAGCATTGGCCTAACCCCTCGGTAGGCTCCGATCCCGGCCACGCTGGCCCCAGCACCAGCCTAACCCCTCAACAGGCTCCGATCCCAGCCTTGGAGGCCCCAGTAGCGGCCTTGCCTCACGGCAGGCTCCAATGCTGGCCGCTGGCCCCGGCACTGGCCTAACCCCTCGGCAGGCTCCGATCCAGGCCTCGGAGGCCCCAGTAATGGCCTTGCCTCATGGCAGGCTCCGATGTTGGCCATTGGCCCTGGCACCGGCCTAACCCCTTGGCAGGCTCTGATCCTGGCCTCAGAGGCTCCAGCACCAGCCTTGCCTCATGGCAGGCTCTGATCCTGGCCTGCTGGCCCTGGCACCGGCCTCACCCCTCGGCAGTCTCCAATCGGAGCACCCTCTTCGCCCAGCCATTTGTCCTCTGTTCTCGAGGGTGCGTGGTGGTAGCATTCTGCCTCTGGGGTTGTTACTTCAAAAGTTCCAGGTGTAATGCATCAGATCTCTGCATCCCCTGAGTACTGGCCATTGCCATTGCCACTGCCTCCACCATTTCAAATCTTTCCCAAGCTCTTTTTCCACTCTGAATGTTGTCCAGTGTTCCTAAGCATGTGTGACGGGTAGCATTCGACATTTGGTGTAATTTCTCCAAAAAAATAAGGTTGGTGGGATCCAATTTATGCTTCTCCTGAATACAAGTCTCCACTGCCATCGTGGAGACTGCTTTCAACACCACCTTTCTCCTTGGTCTCCGCTAACCTCTCTCCTTACAGATGATGTCCAAGATTCTTAACAATGTAGAGAAGAAGTAGTTCTCCTTCATGGGGAATTTTTCCAAAAGTTCCAGTTCATTTGGATAAGTTTTGTCTGCATCTCCAGTGTCCTGGCGTCTGCCACCTCCTTGACCCCTCTCCGATATTTTTCTTTTTCTTTTTTTTTTCTTTTTTTTTTTCTTTTTTTTTTTTTAAATAAGAGAAGACAGTATGTGTGGTTTGAGGAGGTAGTGGGATCAGGCACTCAGTAGCACTGTGACCCGGCCCGGTTTCCCCATGGGTCCAGTGTGCTCCGCACTACTCCGGCTGGGGCCCAGAGTCCTGCGACCTGGGCCCCTGCTCTTCCAGGGGTCTGGCATGCCCTGCCCAACCCCTGCCTGGGATCCAGGGTCTTATGACTGGGCCTGGTTTCTCCAGGGGTCTGGTGTGCTCCCTGCGACCCGGGCCCTGGCTGTTCCGGGGTCCAGCGTGCCCCACCTGACCCCTGCCCGGGACCCAGGGTCTGATGACCGGGCCCGGTTTTTCCAGGGGTCTGGAGTGTTACACGCAGGCTGGCCCGGGGCCCAGAGTTTTGCGACCCGGGCCCTGGCTGTTCCGGGGTCCGGCGTGCCCCCTTGCTTTTACTTTAGAAGTAATTTTCCTATCCATTCTTATGTTCACCTTCCCCCCACCAACACTTTAATATGGGTTTGTATTCTTATGTTTCCTGGTATTTTTCAATATCCTTCTTAACTCTCTACATCATCCCTTCAACTCCATTCAGATAGTCTTGTCAGAGTAATTATTCTGTTGTGTAAATTTCAGCATGTAATTGACCCAATCAAAAAATATAACCCCCCGTAGTTCACCATTGCTTGCTAAATAAAAGGAAGACACTTTGATTTCCTAGGCCCTTTGCATTCTGTTTTCTTAGCCTATTTTGTACACGATGCAACTTGTTACCCTGCCTGAGTTGATCTCTTGATCTTTCACAAATGTGTGTCCTATCTTTTTCCCCTCTGTGACTTTTCTTATGCAATTCTGTTTTCTAGAATGTTACCAACCTTGTCTACATGGATGCATTCTTACACCTTCTTCCGGCTTAACTTCAGTGATATCTCTTTCATCAGATGAAATCTGGGCCTGGTCTACACACTAGATCAAATTTTTTTTAAGCACTGTGAGCCACTCTTAAATGCTTTCTGAATTATTGTCATTTTGTGCAATATAAACAACTTAAAGTACTTAAAGTCTCATGCTGGCTCCAACCTTGATTTTTCCACTGTGTGAGCAGGTTATTTTACCCACTGATTCCTCATGTATAAAGTAGAGATAATAATGTCTATTCTATCTAGGTATAGAGTTTGGTAAATTACTAAAGATTTTACAAGCATTACTTACTATTATTACTATTATTAGTCACTATTATTATCTATTTCCCTAAACATATTTTAAGGTTCTTAAAGAAGAAATATTTTTTTGTTTGCTGTATTGATTAGTAGATGAAACTTGGATGTAGAATTTGCTTTATAAGTGTTTGTAAACCAGCAACAAAAACAAACAGAATAAGCGTGATAACCAAAAATTAAGGCAAAACATTCAAAGTGTCTACCCACATAATACTAAATACCTAATTGCCATAAAATCCAGTTACATGAAACTTTTTAATTTGATAGTTTATGTCACTTATTCTGCTTAATATTTAAAATGACTACATGTTCGTTTACAGAGAAAAGGAAAAGAAATGGACAGGAGAGTGCTCTCAAATGTTAAAGCACTTCAAATTCATGGTACACAGAAAGAAATGATTTTCTTCATCTTTAAGAAGAGCAAAGATTAAATGCAGGTGGAAATGTCACAACAGAGCATGTCAGTTTCTTTGGCACATTAGGGGGATGGTGTTCATTATTTCCAGGCAAATCTGTGCGAGTGAAATCATCAGCCAAGCATTTGTTGATATCGCACAGTGATTTGCAGAAATCAAAACAAGAACACCTTTGTTCAGACAATAAATTCCTCTGGAGGTTGATTAGGATAAGAGAATTTTTAAAGAGGATTAGAAGACAATCTTCAGCAGGAGGCAAATTGACATATAAAAATATAGTCATTAGCATTCTCCAAGGATGAATAAGAGAAAAACTAGTAGAAACAAGGCATTTTGATCTCTCCTGAGGGGCTTCGGAATTAAATGCCAGAGCCATCTTGTCAAAGACTGAGTGAGTGTTCTATCTATAATTGTTTTACTAATAGGTTTATTTCAATCAAAACAATTTCTATATTCCTATCTCCCCAAATAAAAAACAATTTATTTTTGTCTATATGAACATATATCATTAAAAGAAACAGGATTGTGGTCGCCTACTTTCTTTTTCTAACAGAATGAACTGTACTTAGCACTTGGCACTCAGGCTAGATGACTGATTATTAATTGACAGACAATCTCTGGAATCACCATGGGAACAGGTTTTCCCATGTCTCTCCATATCTCTTGCACCATCCCACCCCACAGGATCTCTTGTGTAGCCATCTAGATTTTGGGGGAGGATACTTGAAGTTGATGCAGAGTCATTCTATCTCCAAGCTACACCCTCAGAACTTTTGTATTGTTTTTATTTTGAAACATTGTCTTGCTAAGTTGCTGAGAAATCTGGCTAAGTTTTTGAGGCTGGCCTCAAACCTGTGATCTTTCTGTCTCAGCTCTGAAGTACTGCGATTACAGGTGAGCATCCCATGTCTGATTTATCCATCAGGACTTTTATGAACCTTACGTGCATCTTGGGGTGGGTAGCTTTGCTCCATGTGCAGGACCACCTCTATGCGAGGGGCTTTCCTCTGGTTTTCTACACCGGGCTTTGCCTTTTCTGAAATCTTTCCTGTGAATTGCTGCTTTCAGGAAGACCTTCTATTACTCCCCGTCTGCTCTCTGCTTTGTCCTTCAGATAGGCAGTACTGAAAGCACAGCTACAAAACAACAGGGGTGGTAGTAGCTTCTCTTTCTCTCTGCTTCCAAAAAAGACACCTTTGCATCAGGTTTTTGAAGGTAACATGTTGACATAACAGTTATGAAAACTAAAAGGAAAGGAGGTTAAGACAAAGCTAAAATAAAACCAGGTCTCTGAAATCCACACAGAAGGGAGTTTGGGGTGTGGCCCTTTTCCCTGCTCACTTTCCCATGGGCTAGAAGAGGTGCATGGCCCACCCCTCTCAGGCGCTCCAAGCCCAGCCCTCTCCCAGCCTCACACGGGGCTTTCTCCTGATGTCGGATCCTGGCTTCTCTCTGCAACACCATCTTCCTATCATGTTTCAAGTTGTAGTTGGTTCCACCTTATTTTGAGGAAGGCTATATTATCATTATTATTATTATTTTTTTTTTTTGAGCAATACTAAAAGTGATTCTCCGATTGTTCCAAGTGAAGTGGGGCACCAAAACACTTGGGCCCTAACTTCCTGGAAGATCATATTTTTGGCCTTAAACCACTCCTGGATTTCTCTTCTTTCTTCTTTCAGACTTGTATAAGGTCTTTCCTGGATCTCAGATCTAGTGTTTGCTCTTGCTTTGGGACTCGCTTTACATGAACATTCTGTGGTATTTTGATCTGATCAAATGTTCACTAGAAAATTATTTTGCTAATAGAAATATAGTAGTATTTGTTCAGAAGCCTATATAGACTCTAGATGATATTATACAGGAAGGAAAATGCATACATATATACACACATGCCACTGAAATGTATATATTTTAATAGAAGTTCTTTTATTTTCTAACTTTGAGATTAATCTAATACTTGGACACCAATATGTGATAGTTTCTGTTGGAAAACTTTTCTTCATTGAATATATTGGCTCGTATTGCAAATCATTAAAACAAACAAATGTTTTTCTACTGCCTAGTAAGTGTTGGATGAGTGCTTGGCATTTATAGATATAAGACAAAGGGAATAAGTTAGAGCAGGGAAGCTACGGTCTCAAAGATGTGCTGCAGAGAACTCATTTAACAGGCTGTGAGCGAGAAGAGACAGGCATGTAAATAAATCATTTTACTTTAACTCATTAAATGTTGCAATAAAAGTAGGTATAACCTCCTGAGGTGGTAATTACCAAGGAATGACCAACTGTGGCTTAAGGAACCAGGAAATGCCTCATACACGAGCCTAATAATTATGATGATTCTGCTGTACTTTGCACTATTGTTTAAGATTCATGCCCAATCCAATTCCATGTGGCCTAATCATTTTAATGTTTAAGGCTCTCCCTAGGGAAGGTGAGAAAGGCAAGTACTCTGCCACCCTTCTGCTCCAGAACTGAGGCTGGGCTTTTTGTTTGTTTTGTTTCTGTACCATGTTACTGCAGAAGGGAAAATTCATGCCTGGGGAGGCAGCTGGAGATGAGGCCCTTTGTTCAACAGGGAGATCCTGGCCAGACCTGGGAAAGTTTGAGAAGTGGAAAAGTCAACCTATTCCCTAATGGCAGATAATATTCCTGTCTGGGAAAACCTTCTTATTCCCTCTGGTGCCTAGTTCTGAATACAGTGCTTATCATAGGAGACTGACTCGGTGATGATGTGTGGGCTGTACTAGCTCAAATTAAAAGTTTGTAGTACATCATCATCAGTATTTCCTTAGGGTTTCTGCTAAAACAGTCCCATTCATTTCTTAGGCTGTTGGTGTTTCCTGAATCAGTGTTTTTTTTTTTTTTTTTTTTTTTTTTTTTGTGTGTGTGTGTGTGTGTGTGTGGTACTGGGGTTCCTGGAAGCCCTTCTACCTCTGGGCTACATTCCCAGACCTATATTTTTATATTTGGAAACAGGGTCTCTTAAGCCAGCGTGGCTGGCTTTGAACCTGCGCGATCCTCCTGTCTCGACCTCCCAAGCGCGGGGATTACAAGCGTGCGCCACCACGCCCGGCATGAATCGGTGTTTTCAAACTATCGCACCCATCCAGACAAATCTTACTGTGGACCTCTCAGTGCCTATGTAGGCAATTTGTCAATTGCTAAATCAGAAATGACTCAATCAATAAATATCATCTTCAGCTGTAGAAATGCCCCCTTTGAAGTCAATATAAGCTATGCATGCATATTTAGGTCGATGAGAGAGAAACATCATTTGGCAAACAACCCTCAGAAAGATTCTTTCTTTGCTGTGTTTCTCCTGATGGCCACATATGTGCAAGTGAGCCCCCTCCTCCCCCCGCCGGCTTCTACTCAGTCTATTCAAGTTCATTCAGGAGCAAAGCACAGGAAAAGGGATTCCATGAATTTGTTTCTCAGCAATCTCTACTACACCTCCCTGTGGCTTGCTGGAGCTGGATTTAGAACTGGATTTCTCCCTATCAAAGATAAAACCTTTTTCTTTCCGTACAAAAGATAAGTATTTATCACATTTTTAGTTTGCTTTCCGTTTGTCTTTTAATACATTTTCAGTGTCTTAACTTACCCACATGGTTGATTTTCCTCTGAGAAATGCCATCCCTAGCTTGTCTTGTCTTGGCCTGTCCCTTTTTCTTCTAACAGGACTTCAATTGTTAAAGAGAGGTGTATGTTTCTGCATGTCTTTTTGAGTCATGGATCACAGTATTTAAAATGGCAAGGAAACTGCTGGAGCTATTCAAGAAATAAAGGACATTAGTGAAATTCCTTTCATTAAGATGAGCAAATGAAAAAGAAACAGCACATCTTTTAATTACCAGATTACAGAGATTTTTTTTATTGATTAAAACCAAACGGAAGTACTTTAAAAATTGTAATTCCAATTAACTTATATTTTATTTTCTTTGGCTTCTGTGTGATGCCTAAAGTGATAAGGTATCAACTGTCAGCTCTCTGATTTGCTGTTCACTTAGTACTTTAAAGCCATTGAATCAGAATATTATTTACTTTTTATATATTAATATGTACTGTACACTCTTATACACTGATATATATCAGTATATTTCTTTCTTTTTATTTATTTATTTTCTTTTTTTTGTGGTGCTGGGATGGAACCCAGCTGTATTATACCTCCAAGCTATATCCCTAGCCATATATATATATTTTGGTGTGTGTGTGTGTGTGTGTGTGTGTGTGTGTGTGTGTGTGTGTGTGGTACAGGGGGTGGAACCCAGGGGCTTTTCTACCTCCAAACTATACTTCCAGACCTATTTTATACTTTAATTGGAAACAGGGTCTCACTAAGTTGCTGGGAGCCTCACTAAGTAGCTGAGGCTGGCTTTGAACCTGTGTGATCCTCCTGTCTCAGCCTCCCAAGCACAGGGATTACAAGCATGCACCACCATGCCTGGCTACCCGTAGCCCTATTTTTTAGTCTTTAAAAAAAAATTTTTTTTTTGAAACAGGGTCTCACTGAGTTGTGAAGAGTCTCGCTAAGTAGCTGAGGCTGTCTGTGAACTATGATCCTCCGGTCTCCACCTCCCGAATGCTGGGATTACAAGCTCGGCTCTATTATTTACTTTTTATATATTTATTTTTTAAATGTAGATTTAGCAAGAATATAAAATGCTACACTTAATTTCTTTTCTCTCTGTATTCAGTCTCATTATCTAACTACCTTTTTGGTGACATGTGTTTTAGAGAAAGTTCAATAAACACCCAACTTCTCTTCTTAGAAACTAAAACTAAGGGTTGACTCTTTGGGAAGTCATTGTCATCTTCTTTTAATTACTGTGTCATGTTAAATAACATCCCTCAGAAGATTATTTACTTATTTATTTATTGCAGTACTGGGATTAAACCCATATCCTTGGTGTATGCTAAGCATTCTACTACGTTTTATAATTTCCCCTTTTCCCCTCTATACTTACTACCCTGGACTGAATGCTTATGTCCTCCCAGCCCCCAGTGCAAAAGTCCTAACCCCCAATGTGATGTTATTAGGAAGTGGGGCCTTTGGCAGATGACTGGGATGAGGGCCATATAACTAAGAACCTTAAGAGCTCTCCCACTTTTTTTTTTTTTTTTGACCATATGAAGACATGGAAAGATGACACCTGTCTATGACCCAAGAAACTGACCTTCATCAGATCGTCACCACATGTCACTTGGATCTCAGACTTTCAGCTTCCAGAAATTTGAGAAATGAAATTGTGTTGTTTATAAGCCACTCAGGCCATGATGCTTTTTATAGCAGCCTGAACAAACTAAGATACATTATACCCATGAACTGTAGTAATATGTGAAGCTGACATATGGCAGTCCGTCATTGTTATTCCCATCAATGGTATCCTAGACTGACAACGGCAATAAAAAGAATGTTTCCATTTCTGCCAACACTTTGGCCACAGCCTGAATCACTGTCCCATAGCAATTCTTAATGTAGTCATAAAAGCTATATTTTGGTTAATAAAAATAATATCACTCTTTTAATGGCTGTACCAGTATTTCAAATGTTTCAAATGTAAAGGAGATCAAAAATTATACCCAGAAATCCTGGGAGAGCTGTCCCACGTGAAGTACAGCAGCATCACAGTTTATAGCCAACACAGGCACTGCTACAAGCACATCATAATATTCCAGACTATATTTTGACACAACCCTCCCTTTCTCTGCATTTGCTTCTTTTGCCCTACAAACATTGGACTGAGATCCTGGTCTCATTCCTCTAGGGTACTGGTAACAAATTATGACTATATCACTCAATTGGATAAATCACTAATTGGAATATTAATATTAATGATCCAACTTGTTTCCCTATCCATGGCGGGATCTGCATTTTTTTTCTTTTTTTTTTTTGTGGTACTGGGGACTGAACCTAGGGGCATTCCACCTACAAAATACACCCCCAACATTCTTTATCATTTTTTAAATTTTGTTTTGAAATGAAGTCTGGCTAGGTTGTTGAGAGTCTTGATAAGTTGCTGAAGCTGGTCTCAAACATATGTACAGGAGGTGGCTGGTCTGCCACCCTCCTGTCATTGCCTACAAGTACTGGGATGTACCACTATTTCCAGCCAACATCTGCATTTTATTTATTTATTTTTTATTTTTTATTTTTTGTGGGTCTGGAGATGGAACCCAAGGGCATTCGACCTCCGAGCTATACCCCCCTGCCCTATTTTTTATTCTTTATTTTGAAACCGGGTGTCACTGAGTTGTGGAGGGCCTCACTAAGTAGCTAAGGGTGTCCACGAACCTTGTAATCCCAGCATTTGGCAGGCTGAGACAGAAGGATCGCAGTTCGTGGCCAGCCTCAATTACTTAGTGAGGCCCTTTGCAACTCAGTGATGTCTGTTTTAAATAAAGAATAAAAAATAGGGCTGGGGGTGTTGCTTGAAAGTAAAACAAAACAAAACCCTCAAAAATCTTTTAACCTTTAAAAGAAACAAAGAAATTTATACTTGAAAAAAGATCATATTCACTATTGCTGTGGATTTCTTCCTTCCCTTCCTTCCTTCCCTCCCTCCTCCCTCCCTCCCTTCCTTCCTTCCTTCCTTCCTTCCTTCCTTCCTTCCTTCCTTCCTTCCTTCCTTCCTTCCTTTTTTCCTCACTCTTTCCATCCACCCATTCCGTAGTTATTGTTTCTACTTTGTGTCTAGCATTGTATAAAGCATATAGTAATGAACAAAACACTAAATTTTAAAGCTAAGAAGAGTAAGAGGGTTTTTTTTTTTTTTTGTTGTTGTTGTTGTTATATCAGGGCCCTGTTCTATTGGAATCCAAGTTCATATGCTACCATCACAATGTGAGTTTTCTCGAACTCCTAAAATGTCAATTTTCACATATATTCAGACCTCGCTCATGAGTCCAAGCAGAGAGGAGAGGAAAAGACAAAGAGGCAAAATATGGCAAGCACAGGACTGAATAAATGCCAATTGAGTATTTCTCTTTAAAAATAAAATCTGGGGTGTATTCATTTCGAGTCACCCTTCCATGCCAGTCTGGTATGGAGCTATATTCTATTTTATGTATTTCTATCTTTCTAATAAACTTCTTTAAATCTTCAAAAAAAAATCTGTTTTGTAAACCCCACTGGAAGACTTCCAGATAACTTTTACTGGCCATATCTGGGTTGTCTGTCCACTCTTAAGCAGAAGGTGAGTATTTTCTTTTATTTATTTTATTCTTTGGTACTGGAGATTGAATCTGGGAGCATTCTACATGCAAGCTACACCCTCAGCCTGTTTTTTATTTTTTATTTGGAAACAAGGAATTTCTAGATTGGTGAGAGTCTCACTACTTGCTGAGACTGTCCTCAAACCTGCGATCCTCTTGTTTTAGTCTCCCAAGTACTGGGATTACAGAAGTGCACCACCACACCAGCTTGAAGGTGAGTATTTTAGCTGATTATATGGTACCACTGAACAAAATCTAGATCCTGTTGTGAGAGACAGGAAGGGCGGATTTGGCATAGGAAACTAGCTATGTCTGTCAAAGGAATGAACTAGCTTGAGAGCTGGAAGGGGCACATCTCTGGCCCACTCTCAAGTTTATCAATAAAAATTGTATATACAGATGCGAAGCGATGTTGTGAAATGATTGAACATACCACGTTTTGTGTTGACATTTACATTTTTTTCTCCTAGCCATTTCCAAGGTCACAATACATTAACTACAGTCACCATTGGACATGTTGGTAGATCTTCAGTACTTATTTTTACTACCTAATTCAAATGTGTGCTTTTTTGATGAAATATCCCCCCCTTGCTCTTTCCAATTCCACAGCCTCCACTGCCAACCCCTGTTGCTACCATTCCATTCTATGTTTCTGTGACTTTGATTTTTTTCCTTAGAATCTACAAAGTCATGAGATCATACACTATTTGTTTCTTTTGTGTGTGTTTGGCTAACAATGTCCTCCACATGGTTGCAAATGTCAGGTTTTTCTTTTTTTTAAAGGTTTAATGGTATCCCATTCCATGGTGTATATATTGTGATCTATATGACTTTTAATCTTATATGTTTAATGTTTACAATACGATGTTTTAATATACCTACACATAGTACAGTGGTTACATATTATAGTAGTGAAGTAAATTAACATATACATCATCTCATATAGTTATTTTGGTAAGAGTGTCTAAGAACGACTCTCCCCAAATTTTCAGCATACAAGACAATGTTATTAGCCGTGGCTCTCACATACATCTTCTCTCTAGGCCCATCCCACGTAACTGCAGCTCTGTGGCCTCGCAACTATACCTTCCCGTTTCTCTTACTCTCCTGCCCTTGGTAACCACTGTTCTGCTCCATGTTCCTTTGGATTAGATTTTACTGCTTTTTCTTCTTCCATTCTTAGATTGATTACCTATCTTGATTGTTTTGACTAATGCTGCAGTGTATGTGAGATTTCAACATCTTTTTGTCAGACTAATTTCATTTCTGTTGGCTGTATATCCAGAATTGTGCTGGGAAATATGGTAGTTCTATCTTTAGCTTGTGTGTGTGTGTGTGTGTGTGTGTGTGTGTGTGTGTGTGTGTGTTACTGTGAATGGAACCCAGGGGCATTTTACCTCCAAGCTACATCCCTAGCCCAATTTTTTTATCCTTTTATTTGAAACAGGGTCTCATTGAGTTGCAAAGGGCCTCACTAAATAGGTGAGGCTGGCCAAGAACCTGCGCAATCCTCCTGTCTCAGCCTCCCAAATGCTGGGATCACAAGCATGCACCACCACACCCGACTTTTATTGTGTATTTTGAAACAGGGTCTCACTAAGTTGCTGAGGGCCTTGCTAAGTTTTTGAGACTGGCTGCGAACCTGCGATCCTCACGTCTCAGCCTCTCAGGTATGCGGATTACAAGTGTGTTCCACCACACCTAGATGTTTTTAACTTTTTGAGGAATTTTCATACTGTTTTGAATCATCTTCATGAAAATTCGTTCTTTGTCTTTTTGATAATACTTTTTGATAATAGTCATTCTAATAGGTGTAAGGTAAATCTCATTGTCATTGCAGTTTTTGTTTGCATTTCCCTAATGACTAGTGATGTTGGGCCTTTTTTTTTTTTAGTTATCTCTTGTCCATTTGTGTGTCTTCTTTTGAGAAGTGTCTATTTGGCTCCTTTACCTTTTAATCTTGTTATTTTCTTATTTGCACTGCTATAACAAAACACCAGAGACTGGAAAATTTATAAAGAATATAAATTTATTTTCCTTTTTTTTTTTTTTTGGTGGTGCTGGGGTTCCTGGAAGCCCTTCTACTGCAGGGCTACACTCCCAGACCTATTTTATACATTTTTTTTATTTGGAAACAGGGTCTCTTAAAGCCAGTGCAGCTGGCTTTGAACCTGTCTCCACCTCCCAAGTGCGGGGATTACAAGCATGAGCCACCACACCTGGCTAAATTTATTTTCTAAAAATTCTAGGAGCTTGGGGATTCCAAGGTGAAAGGCCTGGCATTTGGTATTTTATGAAAGCTTCTTTCTCTGCTTCCAAGATGGCATCTTCCTAGTTTTCTTCACATGCAGAGAAAAAAGGATTAAAAAGATTTAGCTATTTCTCTAGACATTTTGTAAGGCAATGATCCCATGCATGAGGGTGAAGGCCTTGTAGTCTGGTCGCTTCCTATAGACTCCACTTATTAATATTGTTGTGTTGGGATTAAGTTACAATTTAATATCAATATTGAGGGTGACAAACTTTAAACCATAGCATTTGTTTTCTTGCTTGCTTCTTAAAAATTAATACTATTGCTAATGCTAAGAAGTTGCCAGGCTAAAGCAAAAATTGGGAGGAAGTCCATTTAAGCTGAAAGAAAAATCTGGAATGAAGGCAAGCTCTGACATGAGTTGGAGCTTGACACTCTAAGGAGGATGATGAAGAAGTGAGTTGAAAATAATGCTGGTGGGAAGAAAGTAGACTAACTTGAAATTATGACTAGACAAAGACTTCCTTTCATGAAATATTAGGATATTTATATTTGAGCTCAAGAGTAACTAAAAATTATTGGCATGCTATGACGGTGGATTGGCTTGATTCGTTTTGTATTTTTAGAAAGAATATTTTGGATCTTTCCTATGGAGGCTTAAAAGGACAGAAGGTAGTATATAAATAACCACTTAATGACGCTTCAATAGAGGAAAGAAGTGATTTTAGCCTGGTGTAATCTAGAACCAGTGGTATGAGTTTCATTGCCTGTTTTTGTTTTTAGAATGACAGGACTAAGTGATTTCTTTGATGTGTGCATAAAAGGAAGAAAACTAATGGCCACAAAAATGAAAGTCCAGGGTCATTCCAAGGTATGTGACCCAGAGTAATAGTGACAACATTGATATGTATTGAGACGGAGAACACAGCTTTTGAGGGAGGGTGAAAAATGATGAATTTCATCTTAGATATTGGTGTTTGAGGCAACTACTAGATGTCTGGGAGGAGTTATCCAGTGCACACTTGGACATGGCGGTCTAGAACTCAAGAAAGAGCTCTGAGAGGAAGACTCAGTTCAGGAGTCAGTACTCCCAGATGCACCTTCTTTTTGAATATAAAGATCATAAATGAAGCTATGGACATGAATGAGATATTTTTGGGGAGAGTGTATAGAGTGAAAAACCCATGATAAAATTCCTGTTTTTGAGCTGAGTAAATATTGAAGTAGATGGCTGGAAAAAAGACAACTCCAAAGAGAGGGTAGAATTTCCATATGAATAAAGTAGAGTGGGTTGTTCTATATGAAGAAACATGATTGTTCTTGCAGATTTCATGAATTTGTGAATAGTACCCACCCAGCAAGGTAGAGGTGTCAGCCACGCCTAGGCCGTGCTGAGCAGAATTCAGGCCAGGACACTTCACTCCAGCCATGCAGAATATGAAACACCGAAAGTGAATCTGCATATCTCCAGTTTCCATCAGTAAGGAGATGGGCAGGCCCTCATCACAACTGTGAACTGGTTGAGGGAAGAGTGTGCCATACACCTATGGCTTGGCCTTTCTATCTCTTTACCTCCTATCCTCCTATTTCAGACCCTGATTTGCTGAGTCATAGAAATTCTTTTCAATTAAAATAAGACAGGCTCTAATTACAGTTATTTACTTTTTGTAGAAAATGTGTTTATGCCAAAAGTGTTATTTTCCAGGTTAAAAAAAAAAACTCTTAAATTTCACACTGAAGGCTAAAATTTATGTCACTTTAAATTTGTAAATCCAAACTGCAGGTTATTGGGTCAACAAGGTCTTTGAAAACAATATATCTTAAGTCGGGCGTGGTGGCGCATGCTTGTAATCCCAGCATTCAGGAGGCTGAGACGGGAGGATTGCGGTTCACACACAGCCTCAGCTACTTAGTGAGGCCCTCTGCAACTCAGTGAGACCCGGTTTCAAAAGAGAGAATAAAAAATAGGGCAAGGGCTGTAGCTCAGAGGTCGAATGCCCCTGGGTTCCATCCCTAGACTCCCCCACCCCAAGAAAAAGAAAACAATATATCTTTTCTTTTTCTTTTTTTTTTTTGGTACTGAAGATAGAACTCAGGGTTCTTCTACTTTTGAGTTAAATCCCCAATTCTTTTTATTTTGAATAGGGTCTCACTCACTAAGTTGCTGAGAGTTTTGCTAACTTGCTGGGACTAACCTTGAACCTGTGACTCTCAGCCTCCCAAGTACTGCAATTACAGGCTTGTGCCATACAACCAGATGAAAACAGTATGTCTTTCTAAGAATGCTCAAAAGATGGGGTAATAATATATGACGGGTATTCCTTCAAGCCTCCCACCTGCCTATAGACAATTTCTGGCTGTATGTGGTACGGGCTTAATGCTGATGGTTTGGGCACATCTGGCCAGCTTTGGCTATACTTTCAAGCCATCTCTTAGATTTCTTTTATCTTGCTTCTCTATTCTTATCATTGTTCCTCTTCCCCTTTCCTAGACCAACTCTCTGCCTCAATATTCCCAGATAGACTATCCAGAGACCATCCTTCTGGGGTTCTTCTCTCTCTATTTCCTTGAACCCTGATCAGAAGACTGGTGTACTGCCTTGGTTGTGGGAAAAAGAGGTAAACACTGAGTGGAGACCTAATGTCTTGTATAAAGCACACAGATTCTCAGCCTTGGAGCGTCTGGATATGACAGCATATAAAGACAAAGAAAATTTCAGTTGCCAAGAAATTACATCACAAGACTTTACCTGTTTGTATGTGGGAAATTGTGTGTGTGTGTGTGTGTGTGTGTGTGTGTGTGTCTGTGTGTGTGTGTATGAGAAAACAGGAGATAGGATGGGAGGGGTGGAAATGATTGGTGCCAGGTGAACCAAGGCGAATACAAAAATACATGGTTTCAGATTTTACATATTTACAGATTTTGGATATTTGAATACAGATGAAAAGTAAACCTTTGAAAAAAAGCAAAAAAAGGAAAAGTAAATCTTTGATTAAAGCAAATTTTTATCTTCATGTTTAATGTGAGCCCTTTTAAACATATATGCAGAATAGTCATATATGCAAGCACATCCCACTGTATAGACACAGATGGATCCACATATTGAACATATATTAATTTCATACACATGTTTATAGGTCTTTGGTTAGTTCAGAAATTTTGTGTTAGCTGAAACTATTGCCTTCTTTGTTATCCACCAGTAATTTCCTTGAGCCACTGTCATGTTCAAACACCTGATTCCTAAGATGTTATCTATAGAAAACACCAAAGCAAAGTGTCTACCTCTTATTACCAAGTCCAGCATAATAGAGTCTGGGTTACTAAGATGTTGCTTTCACTTTATTTTTTGAAACTTAGTTGTTAGAAAAAGTGTTAGAAAGTTAAAGTAACTTATTGAATTTCTTTATTGTCATCTCAAACCACCTAAATGAAAAACAATTGACAGTGTAGAAAGAATGCAGAAGAGATCCCTTCCTGTATAGAATAGTTGCCATGGAGGGGGCACATTTGCTCTTTGAAAGACAATCTTCCAACTGCACTCATCTGTTTCAATATATTTAAGGCCTACTCCAACGAAGAGAGCAGAAAGAGAAAAATGAAACCCTTTGCCAGAGCTGGGTTCGACAGCTGTTATGTTTTTGTTAGGGATATAAGAGTTTATAAGAAAGTGCCCCTCAAAGATTGGAATGCTTATATGTACATTCTTTATAGATGAGACTCTTTAAGAAAAACCCACTGATAGAATCCTATAAACATACATTTACAGAAACAGATGCAGGCAGAGATGGCACTATTTAAAATTATCGACTCTGTCCTCACAGCCCAGAAAAATGCAATAAAATCTCTTCTTCCATTTTACTTTTAAAAATTATGACTTTCTCTGCTGTTCTTATCAAATAGTGCCAGGGCAGGCCATGTCCTTGAACCTTTGAACCCCTTCTGAAGACTGAGACTGCTCTTCTGGGTGGTGCTACTCATCTCCAGAGAAGTGGAAGTTATGTTTCAGTCTGCCTAACCCCTGGGTGCTTTAAGAAACTGCAGGTCTGAGAGCCCCTGTCCACAATTCTGATTTAGCAGGCCTACCCTAGACACAGGAATCTGTGTGTTTATCAAACAAACCAGTGGATTTTAATACAGAGGGTTTAGGGAATCACACCAAGTAAACACTGCCCTAGGACTAATCTCATTAATTTATTGTTGTCCAGTGAAAGTATTTCTTCACTGCAGATGAAAAAAGCCTAAAACGAAAGCTTCCATAAAACTTTCAAATGCAAGGTTATTTTAAAAATGGTGCTCTTCCCTAAATTGCAGATGTTTCTCCTATTCCAGATAGTAACATTCTCATAAGCAGAATTGTCACATCATTGAACTAATAAAATTCTTTAGGCACAATTTTTCTATATTTTCTTTATTTCACTCAGAAGCCGTGAAAGGCTGCTCTGGAGCAGATATTATCTAGAGTACAGTGAGTTTGGACCTTCTGGATTCGGCTCCAGGACTCAACGTACACAAGTGATGTTCAAAATTATGACTCTGGGATTCTGCAGAGTTCCGGCAGTTCAGCCATTGTGTGGGTCCTTAATCATTTCCTTGGGCTGAATTCCTAAGAGTGGAATTTCTGGGACAGAAGCTAATGTTTAATTTAAAAGCTTTGGTTTGTATTGTCAAGTCACAATGTTAAAAGGAACAATCATAATAAAATCAAATATATAAAAGCTTCTAGTGTGTTGTGCTCTGTATGTCAAGCTTCATAACAACATTACAAATTTAGTTTTATCATTATGTGATTTTATCTTTTTATTTTTATTTTTATTTTTTATTTTTGGTGGTACTGGGGTTCCTGGAAGCCCTTCTACCTCCGGGCTACACTCCCAGACCTATCTTTACATTTTTTTTTAAATTTGGAAACAGGGTCTCGTAAGCCAGTGCGCACGGCTGGCTTCAAACCTGTGCGATCCTCCCGTCTCTGCCTCCCAAGCGTGGGGATTACAAGCGTGCGCCACCACGCCCGGATTCATTATGTGATTTTAATATGAGGCTTGTCAAAATATGGAACCAACCCAGATCTCCATCAACAGATGAATGGATAGCAAAACTTTGGGAGATACACACAATGGAATTCTATTCAGCCATAAAGAAGAACAAAATTATATCATTTGCAAGAAGATGGAAAGCCCTGGAGAACATTATGTTAAGTGAGATCAGCCAAGCACAGAAGGAGAAGGTACATGTTTTCTCTAATATGCCCGAACTAGGAAACACAGAGGATACCAGTGGGACTCCAGATAATGGAGGGGAAATATCAGCAAAGTTTGAATGGAAAGATAGGAGAGGAGGAAGGCTGATCTTGATTAATGAGGGTCTACATCTGAATATGTGTAAAATTATGAATATGGCATGGTTAACCTGGACAACCATTGGTGGGAGGGGGGAAGGGAAAATGGGGGCGGGGGGGATAGGGCACTAAATATAGTTTAAATGTATACCATTTATGTTCAATAAAAATGTTTAAAAAATAAAAAGATAAATAAAAAATAAATAAAAAAAGAAAAAAGAAAATGAGGCTTGGGATAAAATGAGGCTTAAGAACTTAAAAATATTGGCCAAGGTCATACAATCAATATATAAGAAAACCAGAACTAGGACCTTCCTGAGACAAAGCCCTTTCTGCTAACCACTCTGGTGAGAGTGTATTAATTGATATTCTCAGCAGATGTATGAGAAATACTGTCTTCCCCAATACTAACCAACCCAGCACATTACTTTCCTTTAAAAATGACTAGCTCAGTGCAGACAACTATTTGCTGAAGAGACAAACTATTTGGCAGTAGTTCTAGAACTCAAGTTAAGCAGCTCCCATTTATACCCATATACAATATGGAGAATAATTATTTTCCCAAAGGTTTTGTACCACGCAGTCGAGTAAACTACAGCCTTTACATACTTGGTGGCTAAATGGTTCTCAGATCCTTTCTATTGCCATGTTTGGTGGAACTAGGTGAGATGGGAAGACTGGAGGCCACTACATTGAGTATATAATCTTAGAATTATGGAGGAAGAATTTTAATTGGATGAAATGTCATCTATTTATGTATGATTTCCAAGCTCAATTTCTTCCCGAAGGAATTTGAAACAATTTTGAATATACAATACATGATAAGCAGAATAATTAAAAAGAGAAATATAGTTAGAGAAAAAAGAGAATGGTTTGCTTATTATACCAGCTAAATTTTTAAATTTTTAAAATTTTTATGTGGATCATATTGAAATTGTCATACATTCAGACTATGCCTGGTGCCCTCTCCCACCCTCCACCTTCCCCCTCCCAACAATGAGTGTCCAGGTTGACCATGCTACATTCATACTTTTACACATATTCGGATGTAGCTCCTCCATTAATCAACCTCAGCTTTCTTTGTCTCCTACCCTTCCATTACAGATTTGCTGAGGTTTCCCCTCCATTATCTGGGGTCCCTCTGGTATTCCTAATAGTGCCTGGTTTGGGTATATTAGAGAAAACATATGTGCCTTCTCTTTCTGTGCTTGGTTGATCTCACTTAACATAATGTTCTCCAGGTCTTTCCATTTCTTGCGAATAACATGATTTTGTTCTTCTTTATATATATCAGCTAAATTCTAAACTCGGTTCTGAGGTCTTAAAGCACCATGAAGACCTCTGTGATTTCCATTGTTCTCCCCAAGTGAAAACACGTCAATTCTTTTGGAGAGCAAAGTCCTGATGATGTGCCACAGGCTTCAGGAGGAATGACAAGTGGAATAGCAGACAGTGCCTCTGGACTTCAGCGTTGCCAACAAGAAATAATCTTTTTTTATTTTTTAAATCTGCTTTTATTGGTGAATTATAATTATACATTATAGTAAGGTTTAAAGTAATACAAACATGCATGTGTGCAGCATTTGGTGTGTTTCCCTCTGCATCCCACCCTACTCCTCCTCCACTCATCCTACATGCGAGTGAGATTGGTAGTGATACCTTCGTATATATGGACATAGCATTATCTGAACTGTTTTCTTCTTTAAGCCTCCTTTCCCCCTGCTCATATCCCTCCTCCAACCCTCTTCCACTATTCTACTCACACGATATTTTTGAATTTCTCAAAACTTGCCTTGTGGCCTAAGATACAAGAATGTTTCATGTGCTGGTGAGAAGAGAGTGTATTGTGTAGCTATTGGATACATGTGTGAGAGTACTAATGCCAATCTCAGTATTCTGTATGGGGAGGGGGGAGTAGGGAGCGTGCTGGGGAGAGCCCACCAAGTGCTGTGGGCATACATGGCACCGTCACTATGAACTGCATTATGTTGTGAGACTACAATGTAGTGATAAAAGTATATAAAAAAGAAGAGATAGACTCTAATACAGTAATGGTTGAGGAACTGAACACTACTTTCATCAATGGATAGTTCAACTAGAGAAGAAATTGGCAAAGAACCATTAAACTATATTATAGACCAAATGGACCTAACAAAAATAGCCTTTAGATAAGTATTTTTCATAGTTGGCACTAAATAAATATATTTTAATACAACTCTATTTGTTAAAGTTGCCTCATAAATTTTAAGAACATATGGTGATAACATATTTGAAGTGTGAAATAATTGCCTAAATGATTCACTTTCTGTATGATTTAATACTATTAGTTTTCTGACCCATGAATCTAAGTTGTCTGTGGTTGAGTAAGATACTGAAAATCATCTTAATGTAGGTCACTCATGCTTTGAAACTTATTATTTCTTAAAGCTTTTAAGTCCAACTGAAGAGTAGAAATTCACAGAATTTTCTTTAATCACAAGTTTACAACTTCTACATAAAAATCTGCCTTCTGAAATGTATTTTTCTGTGTGGAGCTATTCTTTGAGTACAGAACAACTAAATGATATATTAGCTTAGGTCTAAAGTTATTTAAACTCTTCCAAAGTTTAAATTTATTACCAACACGGTTAAAATCAGGGTGGTAGGGCTCATCATTTTATCTAATTTCCAAAATGAATTAACCATTATACTTTATTTTACTACACCTTGAAATATATTTGCCTATATTTACATTTTAAAGTAGCTAACTAAATTATTTTGAAGAGGCCAGATATATATTCCCTAAAATATAATGTTGGAAACTTTTGATCTGATACTTCAGCTTCTGGATATCCATTTAAAAAAAAAGGTTTTCAAAATCTGGGCAAAAATTTTGATCTTTAGTAGTGCTATTTGTAGCAATGAGGAAGCATGAACTGTGAATTCCTGATAGCATGGAAGTTTTTAATTATGGTACCTGGACTATTTAATTATAGATTATGGTCTGTTTCATTGTATGGAAGGTAATAATGTATATTCGATTTTTCCCTATCCACAAGACCAGAAAGTGCATATTATATATATATTATGTATATGTGTAGTATATATATGTGTATTATATGTATATGTGTATTATATATGTGTATTTTATATATATATGTATATATACATATTTATTCCATAAGACTTAATATATATATGGAATATATATATGTATATATACATTCCATTAAGGCTTGGAATATATATATGGAATATATATATATATATATATATATGTGTGTGTGTGTGTGTGTGTGTGTGTGTGTGTATACATTCCATTAAGGCTTGTGGAATAAATATGTATATATACATATATATAATACACATATATAATACACATATACATATAATACATATACATATAATATATAATATATATATTCCATATATATATGTTCCATTAAGGCTTGTGGAATAAATAAATATATATATATATTCCATATATATATTCCATATATATATACACGTTCCATTAAGGCTTGTGGAATAAATATGTATTTGATCATTTATTAGCTAACTTTTACTGGGATTAACTGAGGCAGGTGCTTGGCAGTGTTCTAAGTACTTCCAATGCATTAGGCCTTTTAACCCTGACATCATCACCAGGAAGTAACTACACTTCTTATCTTTGTTTTACAAATAAGGACAGTGAGACACAGGGAGTTAAAGTACTTGTTCAGTATCATTCAGCTAAAAGAGCTTCAGCTGACATTTCAACCCATGAATCTGTGTGGGGTTCTTTTTATTTTATTTTTTGGTGGTTGTACTGGGTATTGAACCAGTGGGCATTCTGCCTCTGAACTACACACCCGGAGCCATTTTATTATTATTATTTTGAAACAGGGTCTCCATTAAGCCACACAGGGCCTCACTAAGTTGCCCAGGCTGGCTGCAGACCTGGGATCCCCTTGTCTCCACCTCCCAAGCAGTGATCACAGGTAGGCTCACAGCACAGCTGAATCTGTGTTATTTCCGGTGTCCATGTTCTTAACGACTATACTCAGGCCATTTATTTATTTATTTATTTATTTATTTATTTATTTATTTATTTATTTTTGTGGTACTGCGGATGAAACCTAGGGACATTCTACCTCTGAGCTATATCCCCAGCCCTTTTTTTTTTTATTCTTTATTTTGAAACAGGGTCTGAGTTGCAAAGGGCCTCACTAAGTAGTAGCTGAGGCTGTCCACGAACCTCAATCCTCCTGTCTCAGCCTCCCAAATGCTGAGATTACAAGTGTGCGCCACCATGCCCAGGAATACTTAGGCTTTTTAATACCCACAAATAATAGTTTGAAGAAATGAAGAACTGTATTCTAATTTGACCAGTTTTATTTTGATTGGCCTGTAAAGTATTTGCCCTGATATTAAAAAACAGTTTTGTTTTCTATGTTCGAGGTTCTTTATGAAAGATGAGGAATTGGTTTTAAAAAGCTATGCCTAGCCAGGCTTGGTGGCTTATGCTTGTGATCCCAGTACTTGGGAGGCTGGCAAGAGGATTTCAGGTTTGAGGCCGACCTCAGCAATTTAGCAAGACTCACAGCAACTTAGCGAGGAGACCCTGTTCAAAACAATAAAGAAAAAGTGATGTGGGTAGTATGCCCCTGAGTTCAATCTCCAATACCACAAAACAAAACAACAACAAACAAAAACCCAAGCTTGGGCCTGGAATTGTATGAAATACTGGTTTTTTGTTTTGTTTTGTTTTTGTTTTATTTTGTTTTGGTGTGGTCCTGGGGACTGAGCCCAAGGGCATTCTACTTTCAAGGTATACCACCAGCCCTATTTTGTTTTTATTTTGAAACAGAGTCTTGCTAGGTTGATGAGAGTCTCACTACTTACTGAGGCTGTCCTCAAACCTGCAACCCGCCTGTCTCAGCCTCTCAAGTACTGGGGTTACAAGCTGCAGCACTACACCTGACGAGTGGAAATTCTATGTTAATGTAGATCACATTTGCCTCTTTCACAACTGCCTGGAGGAAAGAAATAATATTATTAGAGCAGAATCAAAAGTGTTCCACCGGCTCCCCAGCCTGCTCTATGGAAATCTCAATTGGCTCAAATTTTCTCAGATTCTTTAAAATTCCTTTGAGGATGGTCTGTGGGGAAACTATATGAGGCAATTTTTCTTTCTTTCTTTCTTTCTCTCTCTCTTCTCTCTTTCTTTCTCCCTTCCTTCCTTCCTCTCTTCCTTTCTTCTTTTTTTCTTCAGTACTGGATGTTGAACCCAAGGGCATTCTACCTGCAAGCTACACCCCCAGCCCTGTTTTTTTATTCTTTGAGATAGGGTCTAAGTCACTGCGTCTGAAAGCCAACCTGTGATCTGCCTGTCTCGCCTCCCAAGTACTGGGATTCTGAACAGCATGCACACCATGCCCTGTCTCCTCTCTCTCTCTCTCTCTCTCTCTCTCTCTCTCTCTCTCTCTCTCTCTCTCTCTCTCTCTCTCTCTCTCTCTCATCTATCTCTCTGTTCTTTATCTTTCTTGTTAGTAATTCTCCCAAGCAGCTCTGCTGAGTAGCACTCCCCTGGGAGCTCTCTGTGAGTAAAGGGCTCTCCTGTGTCCCTGGCATCCATGGTCCAGCCACCTCCCTCAGTTGAGCTCCATTCTTGCAGAAATGATAAAGCAGTGCTGGCTAGTAGCGCTCAGTTTCTTAATTGCTTTGTAATAAACAGCTCCTTTGGATTCTACACACTATTTTATCACAGCCCCTTTCTCTAGGATTGAGGCATGGGCCCATGAACTTGTACTGAAGATCAAGTGAGTGAAAGAAAAATCACCTCTGCAAGCCACTCCACCACCTGTTTACTAAGTGCCAATATTTAAGTCTGTGTTTCCTTCAGACAAGCACAGTTCAAGAAACCTTTTCACCTGTTATTTAAAAAAAAAAAACAAAACAGTGCAATACGGACAAGTCTTCCAGATATGCTCAGACATGCCAATTCCAGGTTCAACATTACTCAGACTCAAACTATACTAGTATCACTTATGTGAAAAGTAAGAATGATTGCATTTGCAAATATTCTTGTTTGGTAGTTATTTAGGGTATTAGTGTGATATCCCCAAAAACCTGCATAGAAGAGAAAAAATAGCATCTCTATCATTCATTGCTAGGTACATGGCCAATGCCCCTATAACAAAAGTCAGACTAGCAAGAGAAAAGCCTATTAGTTAATTAATTAATTAATAAATATACCAGGTGTTAAACTCAGGAGCATTCTGCCTCCATGTTATACTTCTAGACCTTTTTAAAATTTAAAGTAAAAAGTTATTTTGGGGGGATTGGATTCAGGGGTGTTCTATCTCTGAGATATATCCTCCAGCCTCATTTTATTCATTTTGAAACAGGGTCTTCCTGAGTTGTTAAGGGCCTCGCTAAGTAGCTGAGGCTGCCCTCAAACCTGTGATCTTCCTGTCTCAGCCTCCCAAGAACTGGGGTTATAGGCATGTGCTGACATCATGCCTGGCTAAAAACCTTTTTAAATTTTAAAACAAGTCTTGCTAAGTTGTTGTCTCACTACATTGCTGATGTTAGCCTCAAACCTGCGATCCTCTGTCTCAGCCTCCCAAGTACTGGGATAAAGGCATGCCCCACCATGCTGGGCCATACATTATAAGTGGATTTTTTATCCTAGCAGTACTGGGGATTGAACTTGGGGCATTCTACCTCTGAACTATACCCTCAGCCATATCTATCTATCTATCTATCTATCTATCTATCTATCTATCTATCTATATCTATCTATCATCTATCTATCTATCTATCTATCTATCTCTATCTTTTCTCTCTTCCTTTCTCTCTTTCTTTCTTTCTTTCTTTCTTTCTTTCTTTCTTTCTTTCTTTCTTTCTTTCTTTCTTTCTTTCTTCTTTCTGTACTAATATAAGTGAGTTTTTTCCCCTAGCAGTACTGGGGATTGAACCTGGGGTATTCTATCTCTGAGATATACCTCCAGCCCTATTTTCCTGTTTTTTATTCCTCCCCCTCCCCTCCCTTCCTCTCCTTTTCCTTCCTTCCTTCCTTCCTTCCTTCCTTCCTTCCTTCCTTCCTTCCTTCCTTCCTTCCTTCTTTCCTTTTGCACTGGGGATTGAACCCAGGGACATTCTACCTCTGAGCTATACCCTCAGCCCTATTTTATATTCTTTATTTTGGATACAGGGTCCCACTAAGTTGTGAGAGCCTCACTAAGTAGTTGAGGCTGGCTGCAAACCTGCGATCCTCTGTCTCAGCCTCCCAAGTACTGGGATTACAAGTGTGCCCCACCATACCTGGCCTAGTGTAAGTGTTACATGAAAAGGGAGGCTTCAGAAATGAAAACCCAGAGGAACAGAGAAACCTTGGTATTTTTATGCTTTTGTATAATCAACAGTGGACATTGTGCATAAATACGATTGCATAAAAGGGATATGATTGGTAATAAACTGGAGGGAATGCAGCAAGGCCTGTTGGTTCAGATTCTTTTCTATGTCCCTGTCTGCAGAGGTGAGGATCTTTTTCTTCCAGTCACAGGGACAATGTTTCTCTCATAAGGGTCTTTGGGAAAGGTCAGATAATTATTTTATGGCCTGCTTTCTTGGTTCTGCTCTTTTCTCAAATGTAAGGTACTAGCTGGGTGTGGTAGCACAAGCTTGTAATTTCTGCATTCAGGAGGCTGAGACCAGAGGATCATGGTTTGCAGACAGCCTCATCTACTTAGTGAGGCCCTCCATATCTTAGTGAGACCCATTTCAAAATAAAGAATAAGCCGGGCGTGGTGGCTCACTCTTGTAATCCCAGCGCTTGGGAGGCTGAGACAGGAGGATCGCACAGGTTAGAAGCCAGCCTCAGCTACTTAGTGAGGCTCTCAGCAACGTAGTGAGACCCTGTTTCCAAATAAAATATAAAAACATAGGTCTGGGAGTATAGCCCGGAGGTAGAAAGCCCCTGGGTTCCACCCCCAGTACCGCAAAAAAAAAAAAAAAAAAAAAAAAAGAATAAAAAGCAGGGCAGGTATAGCTCAGAGGTTGAATGCCCCTGGGTTCTGTCCCTAGTACCTCAAAAAAAAAAAAAAAAAGGTAAGGTACTACATCTAGGCTAGTGTCTTCAGACCTCCATTACTTGAAATGGAGAGGACAAGTTTCCCTTGAAAAAAGTAACTATTAAGTAAATTTCTTAATTGATTACTTCATATTCCAGGGGGAAGGGAAAATGACTTTTGGGTTTATGAGACTATAACTACTTCGAGGGTATAAACGTATATAAGGAAAGACTGGCAAGGATATCAATCAGAAAGAGCTTGGATAACAAAGAAAATCTAGAAGATGGAAACCAAAGAATCAAATAATAGCAGGGTAGCCATTCATGCTTCAAAAGACAAGAGCTTTGGTCAAAAGACTTCCGTGACTCCTATGCTACCAGCAAGTCTTCCTGGCGAGGAAAGGTCATATGATGTGTTTCTGCACAGAAGATGTGATCGCACCGGCCACTTTGTGCTATTTATGAGATGGATGAATGAGCTTATACCGCCAGTGTCATGCAACATTTAATTTAGCTACTTCTGGTTGTCCTGATTCAGGCAATTTATTATTGCATCTCTCATTACTGCTGCTACTCCTGAGTCTTTTTAACATTGGATACGTGATAGACATTCATAGACATGACGCTCTTCAGAGCGATCCTGTGTAATGAGGACCATCATCCAAGCTATTTGGGTGAAGAAACTGAGGCTCAAAAATATGAATTCAGATTTATCTAAATAAATTTAATTTTCTGTTATAATTTAATTTCAATATGTAGCTTTTGAAAAATAAGGGGGAACCAATGGGACATTCATTTCTCTTAAAAAAACAATAAGTTCTCCTTTGAAGTTTAAGGGAATTACTAATAGTAAGCATCAAACACTTCATGTTCATGTGGGCCAAATAGTTGGCTGCATTTTCAAAATAATAAGATTTTATTTTTATTTAGTAAAATTGGATATTTTATTGTGGTGCTGGGATTGAACCCAGGGGCATTCTACTTCCAAGTTATACCCCCAGTCCTATTTTACTTTTTATTTTAAAACAGGGTCTCACTAAATTGCTGAGGCTTGCCTCCAACATATGATCCTTTTGTCTCAGACTCCCAAATTCTGGGATTACAGGCATTTCCCTCCATGCCAGGCCAAACTAACTAACTGCCTGCCTTCCTTCCTTCCTTCCTTCCTTCCTTCCTTCCTTCCTTCCTTCCTTCCTTCCTTCCTTCCTTCCTTCCTTTCCTTCTTGGTACTTAGGATGGAACTGAGGTACATTATACCTTCGAGCTACACCCCAGCCCTATTTTTTATTCTTTATTTTTTGAAACAGGGTCTCACTGAGTTGCAAAGGGCCTCATTAGGTAGCTGAGGCTGGCTGCAAACTGCAATCCTCCTGTCTCAGCCTCCCAAATGCTGGGATTACAAGTGTGCGCCACCACGCAAGGCTCTAAACTAAATTTTCTAATGGCATAAATTTTGCTTTTTTTCTTGACCATTATTTATTGTTTGGTAGAAAGGTTTATAAAGAATAAAAAATCATAAGCTGATTTATTATGAAAATTGGATCAATGTAGTTAGAATGTATTATTTCTTTTTTGGTGTATAGTCCTTTTCCATCTCCATACACTTGATGATTATTTTGCTCTGAGTTCCCGTACAAGGCTAAAATTCATTTTTCAGAACTCCTAATAACAACTTATAAAGGATATAACTCCAAAGGTGGCATTTCTGACTGAAGTGCTTAGCTTATATCTTAGTTTAATATCACAAAGTCCTTTCTTTAGCACAATAATTTATTTCTTAGTGTATGTGTGAAGGACGAAAACTGTGCAAAGTTAAATGGTACTATTTCTGCCAAATTGTTCTTCAGACATTCACCTTATATATGGCATGTAATAACTACTAGAGTTAACTTTGAAATGCTGTGATGTGAAGGTGGATCTCTCACAAACACATACTTAGCATTTATACTGTAGTAGTTCTCTAAATTTAAGAATTATCTAATAAAGTACAGACCCTCAGTTTACCAGCTATATTGCATATAATTTTTCGTGCACACATCTACGCATATGTATGCGACCCATGAATTTGGTGTCACTTAGCTACTTAGGTGTGTTCATGCTCCCAATTTTGATATTTTTATTTTATTTTATATTATTTTATTTTATTTTATTTGCAGGTCTGGGGATGGAACCCAGAGGCATTTGACCTCCAAGCTACACCCCCTGCCCAATTTTTTATTCTTTATTTTGAAACAGGGTCTCACTGAGTTGCAGAGGGCCTCACTAAGTAGCTGAGGCTGTCCACGAACCGTGTGATCCTCAGGTCTCAGCCTCCTGAATGCTGGGATTCCAAGCATGAGCCACTACGCCTGGCATCAATTTTGATATCTTGAAACAGGTTCCATATAGATTATACTGGGTACCACTCCTATAATCCTGTGTATTTCTAAATAGCAATCTCATTAGAGAAGCTTTCCAAATTTTGAAGAATATGGTACAAGAGGAGTCTTATTTATATCTTTTCTGTTATTTGTTTTTTTCTTTTTGTGTTACTAGGGATTGAACCCAGGGGCATTCTACCCTTGAGCTACACCACAAGTCCTATTTTATATTATTTTTAAAATAGAGTCTCACTAAGTTGCCTGGGGCCTCAGTAAGTTGCTGAGCCTGCGATCTTCCTATCGAAGCCTCCAAAATACTGGTATTACAGGTGTGCACCACCACACCCAGCTCCAGGTGTTTTCAAATCATGCTGTACCATCAAATTATCCTTTTTTTCTTGTTTGCATGCTGTTTTATATGTAGGATAGCAGTTGTTATCATTACTTAATATGACTCAGGAACATTGCAGCATTTAGGTAGTTTTAGGACTTAAATCCCAAGGATACTTTTAGAAATTATTATACAGCGTTGTTAAGGAGTATTCATAACCATGCTTAAAATAAATCCTCTGGCCTCCATTACTTCCATGTGCATATCTGGCTTTAAGCTACTTAGGTCAGAATTCATCTTGGGTCTTGGTCTCAACCTAGGACCTGATACTTACCTGTCATGTGCATCATAGGGGCTGAGAGAATGTCAACTGGGAATGCCGGGGACCACATGAGATCAAGAGTACCAATGCTCCAGAGTCAGGTATTATGCAGAGCCAGAAGTTTTCTACTCAAACATGTCTCATTAAGGCCATATAAAAAGTGTTTCCTAAGCCAGGCGTGGTGGTGCACGCCTGTAATCCCCGCGCTTGGGAGGCTGAGACAGGAGGATCTTAGTTTGGGGACAGCCTCAGCTACTTAGTGAGGCTCTTTGCAACTTAGTGAGACCCTGTTTCAAAATAAAGAATAAAAAATAGGGCTGGGGGTGTAGTTCAGTGGTAGAATGCCTCTGAGTTCAATCCCCAGTAACACACACACACACACACACACACACACACACACACACACACACGCTATTTGCCCATTTTATACCCTACTAAACTTTCCTTGGACCTTTTTGCACTTTCCTCCCTTCCATAGTTCCTAATTACTGAGTGAGTCAAAGTCTTAATCAACCTCTCCTGAGGTGAGAAGCTATGATAATACAGTGGATTTCAAATAATTATTTTTTCAACTTGAAATATAATTCTTAATCTGATATTGCTCCCTTCTCTATTTTGTTGGGAACATTCCTTTTAAAAATGTGATTGTGGTTATGATGATTGTCTTATTTTTAAAAATGTCTTTACTTGACAAAAGCTTTAAAGACTGGTAACTCTACATTAATCCTCAGATTTCTATTTAAAACTTTATTGACCTATGAATTTGAAAGTCTGGTGACCACAACTGTATACAAAATCTATAAGTGAGTTGTAAGATTTACTTCTAGATTTCACTGAAAGAAAACACATTTGGTCTAGAAATGTTTTCAAAGACTTAACAGGTAATTTTTATATCAAATCGTTGATAACTCACCACCTGTCAAGTTTCTTCTCAACAGTTATCTTTAAGCCAACATTTATCCTTGGTATATTGTTAATATATTATGGGTTTAGTACTTTTACCCTGAAGACAGTCACCACTGGGGTTAAGCTCCAAGGAAAGAAGGCTGTAAGATTTTTTTTTTTTTTTTTTTTTTTGGTCTTGAATTTCTCATCTCACAGTGTGATTTACAAATGATGTTGCTTCAGCCTGAATGTGATTCACCCACAAATATAAAAGAAGTTTTTAACGCCTCTTCCAATTTTTAAATAATCATCTTATTGGGAATAAAACGAGTTGGTGGGGGGATTATAGCAGAAGGTTTAGTTTGGAGTTGCAGTTTATGATAAGTTGGGGATACATTTTTTCTCTATAGTTTTCATCAGGAAAAGATCACTTGGTAAATTTACCCATCTACAGAAATATAAATGGGGATTTTCAGTCCCAAATGTTCTGTTCTGATGATGTTAGGTCTTTGCCCCACCTAGCTTGTTTAGGGCTATGCACAATGATACAGATAAAATGCATAGTTCTGCAATTGCCAGTTATGAAAGAGACTGATGGGAACAAAGTAGAGTAAATTTATAGTCTAAGTAAAGAATGTTATTTGCAAATATAAAATGTAAATTCTGACTGCAGCAAGCAGAAAGGGGCTATCAATTTTCACATTGATATTAAAGGTATTAAGAGATTACTTTGTTGATATACCACTGTGTCTTATACGTGAAAGGCATTAAGTAATATCTTTGAATGATCAAATAAATTCTGTTTATAACAGTTTCATTCACCAATGCAAATATTATACAAAGTTGTATTATAAAGAAATACACCTTATTTTCTATCAATATAAACCTATAATTTGCCAATGCTTTAAAGGATGTAGAGAAACGAAATACTACATATTATCCACTCTTCAAATACTTTTGAAGTTATTTATTTTAATACTTAAGTAATATATAGTTTGGCATTATCTTGAATTTCATCCATAAATAACACTTAAAAGAGAGCAATACAGAATAATAAAATTTGAACTAACTTTTAAAATAATACTACATAGTCCTAAGTGCAGGAAAGATACATAATCTTTCAATTTTTTTCTATCCACCTTTTTAGAGTCAATGTCTAGAGATACTACAAATCAAATAGCAATGTGTAGATTAGTTTTTAAAGTCTGAGGCAGAACATTATTGTGAAAAGAGTTATGGAATGGGGAAAGAAGACCTAAACTCAAATTCTGTTTTTACTTTATAAAATAAGCATTTGGAGCACAATATCCTTAATATTTTTCAGCTTTAAATTTCTAAGCTATAAGAAAAACATTTTTTGGACATTAGCTACAAATGTGCTAAAAATAATGATATGGTTTGAGTAAGTGTTTCTCCAAGGTTCAGGTGTTAAAAACTTAGTTTGCATCTTATGGTACTCTTAGGCGGTGGTGGTGACTTTAAGATGTGGGACCTACTAGAAGGAAGTTAGAGCATTGGGATTACTGCATTCTCACCCTCTTCTCGTCTCTCTCTTTCTTCCAGGTTAAGTAGCTTTGTTCTTCCAGGTGAGTAGCTTTCTTCCACCCTGTGCTCCCAGGTGTGGTAGTACCTCAGCACAGGCCCTAAGCAACAGAGCTAACCGATCGTAGACTGGAAGCTCTGATGCCATGAGCCAAATTTTTCTTCTCTAAAGTTGATTATCTCAGGTGTTTTATCATAGCAATAGAAAGCTGACTAACAGAAGACATTAAGGGTTCATTAAAAAATTACTTCATTCAACAACTTTTAAGAAATTTGTTGGGTTAATTCCTTGTCACCTGATTTTGTTCTTTCTATTTTGACTACCATGACATTTGCATTTACTTTACCCAAGCATGAGTATTTTACTATATCTTATTCATTTTTGTATCCTACTACAGTGCCTATATAGAATGCTTAATGAACATTTATTAAGTAATTGAATACACCATTACAGAAGGTATTAACCGGGGATTTACTGAACTACAGTGTTCAATTATTCATATATTCAGTCGACAAACACTTTCTGAAGGCTTACTGTACTATACTCTGGACTGGGGGCTAGAGACATAAAGGTAAACACAGCTGCAGGAATTAAGAAGCTCATAAAATAGCAAGCTGACATTTAACCAACAAATTACCATGCAGGGTGATATATCAACAGTGCAGGACATGATAGTGTGCAGATAATAGTAAAGGTTTCCCAGGCTAAAGGATGTTATTTCTGAGTTAGGTTTTAAAAGGTTACCATGTGCTGTTTGCAGAGTCAACCCTGTGTGCTTGCAGGTGAGTGTGTGTGTGTGTGTGTGTGTGTGTGTGTGTGTGTAGTATTTTAGGGAGACCATGATGTGATCTTTTAGAACAATAAGAAGCATCATGACATACTGGGGCAGGTGTGGGGGAGGAGAGGATATAAATATCTAGGAGGGTTGGGGGTGGTGAGAGATGAGGTGGAGGAGCTGCTGACCCAGGTACAACTGTAAGCAGTAGGGAGACGGTAACAAATTTTAAGCAGGGAAAATATCAATCACCCTACTGGCACCATGGAAAAGACTTTGGGTGTGAGAGACCACAGGGGTAGGAAGGAAGACTTTCCAAGCCACTGCAGGGTCCAGGTAAGAGATAACGAGTATGGGGATCCTGCTTGTGTCAGGGATGATGGAGAGGAGCAGATGGCTATCCAGATGCCCGTCCTCTGGTGTCACTCATATTAGCTTGTAAAGATCCTTCCTAGAAAAACATTGAAAACTTAGGAAAAGTTATGGCCAACACAATTAGTAGAGAAGTCCAAAAATTATTCTCACAAGAAGGAAATAATAATTGGAAAAAAGAAGGCATGATGAAACTGTATTTTTGTTTATTTGGTTTTGGAACCTGGTGAGAAAGCTTTCTCTTACTCTCTCACATGTGTCAATCATCATAATACAATTTTTTTGAAATAATATATCTTCCTCAATATGTTCCTTGATTCTTTTGGAGCAGGTAGGTGTACTGCTGCTGCCATCACCCAAGGACATCTACCCTCTCACTCCTTCACTCTTCCAGCATGAGTTGGAAGCACCATACTTTCTCCTTCCACCTTTGTTCGGTTGGACAGTGTCACTTTCAGGGGGCCCTTCCCTCTGAGTTTGCTATTCCACATGCCAGTCGTCTCTGGAAACACCTTCATCAACACACTCAGAGGTTTCTTAGGTGTCTCAGTCCAATCAAGTTGACAATCCAGATCCACTATCAAGAGTCTGCCCCTTGTCAGCTTGACACTTAACCATATTTCTTTAAATCATACTTAATCTCCAAAGAACAACAATAACAAGATTATAAGTTTCTCTCTCATAATAAAACTATTCTGTATACCACTGAAAACACACTAATTCCCTCCTCTGAATAGGAAGCAAGGTTTTTTTGACTGAAGCTTACTGTTCTGACATCCTGCAGCTTAAATGCTATGATACAGACTCTGTAACACTTGAGTAATGATATTAAGTTCACCAACATTGTGTTTCATGATAGAAGAATAAAAGAGGAGAAAAACCAAAGGTATCTGCCTAATATATATATATATATATATATATATATGTATATATATATATGAAAGAATATGCATAAACATATTTTTAACAAAATAGTAAGGAAATACTTAAGGCACTTGCAATTCTCACTTCTGTACCTGGTGACTTGACTGTAGATAGTGTCTATACTGACCTTCTAGAACTACCCATTCTGTATTCCTTGTGCCTTCAACCAGCACCTTAGTGGGTCTTGGTTCTTTATGTGGAGAGGGGACACACACCTTCATTCCTGAAGGGTCTGAGATATGTTTCATCCTGTCTGGATCAGATCACTGTAGTTTCCCTTTGACCTTAATGACAGGACATGGTAATTCTAAGAGACACCCCATGAGATCTCTTGCTTTCCAGGCATACTCTTCCTTGCTTTCACTGTGGAGCGAGAGTCCAATTTCCTCTTGGAAGTCTGGATCAATCACCCGCAGCAACACCATAACCTAGCCTGCGCTCTCAGAGACATGAGGAGCCCAAAGTGGCCAGGGGGAAGTCTTAGCTTCCAATTCAGTGGAATCATTGTTATGCCTCATTGTAGAAGCAGTTCCCCTCTGAAACTAAGACCTTGAGTCCAACAGAGCATAAATTGGTGGGGACAAAAAGCAAGAATTTTCCTAGCAGATCACTGGGGAGTAATGGTGCCTGGTACCATTCCTGTACTTCTAGGTTTCTGAACCTGTGAATTCAAGCTATAGGGGACATAATACTACATAGCTGATGCTGATTTAGAGCACATACAGTCTTCTGGAAAACATTGCTCAGCCCTACAAAGTATCGCCACCTAGCTGGCACTGGAACTGCATCTTCAAAAGGCCGTTCTACCATTCTATCAAGCGAGCTACTTTAGGATGGTGAGGAACGTGGTAAGAACGGTGAATCCCACAAGCTCTTTGCCACACTTCCTTGGCTATGAAGTGATTTCCTTGGTCAGAAGAAATGCTGTGTGGAATACCATGACAGCAGAGATGATAGTTTTGCAGAAACATCACCAGCAGGGAAGGCAAACCCATACCCAGAATGTCTTTGTTCTCTGTATTTCTTAGAAATTGGTAATTGGATCAAGAAATTCAATCAGATCAGATCATAGCTCAAAAAAAATTATGTTTCTGAACAAGACTTTTTCACAGGTAAAGCTGTGTTCTTTAACTTGGGGTTTTGTAAGCTCTGGTGTATTGTTTTGTTGCCAAATTAACCAGTGATGCTTCATAATACCTAGATCTTCATTTGCATATTATAATTTTTTAGAGATTCAGTGTAAAAATTATTCAAATGAATATTCAGAATAACTAAATTTTTTTTTGAGAAAGAATAAGTGAGTGTCATCTGAGATTAACCACAACAGCAACGGACCACTTTTTAAAAACTAAGAATGCAAATAATTCTTAATGACCTCATCATAGGCTCATATCATTCACCCAGATTGTATGCCATGGATCAGCAAGCACTATGACAAGGAAACTTCTTTATGTGTGATATAAATCACCAATTGCTACCTTATTTAAAAACTGGATGATGATAACAGCTCTGTGACTCCATAAATTTGAGTTTCTAATATTATGCAGAAGAACATAAAACCTGTTTATGCATTATAATGCAGCAATAATGTATCTTTTCGCAATCATTGGCATAACTAAATCTACTAACTTGCCTACAGCATGCATAATGACAAGTTTGCAAAATGCTCAGAATTTTAAATTTTGATTCACCTGCACTTCAAGTCCCTGCAGCAATTAAAGAGAAGACCACACATGTCAAGCCAACAAATCCCTTTAACTGGGTAAGATGCAGTTTTCAGGGAGAGTATTTTCATATGCCCTTTGAGGCTATAGCAAAACTAGAGTTAAATAGATTTATATACCTGCATATTAAAACAAGTCCTGGTTGAAATGATTTGCTCCTGCATCTTCTTAAAAATAAAGATTGATAGAAATTCAACACAAAATAGTTATGTTAGTTTGAGCTGCCTACTCTTTTTTTCCCCATGTTTTTGGCTATTTTTTGGAGGCAAAATTGAAAAGCTGAGACATTTATGTGTATCAGGAATTGATAAATTTTCTAAAAAGGCCATATAGTAACTACTTTAGTCTTTATAGGTCGTTTAGTCTCTGTCACAGCCATTCAACTATGTTACTGTAGTAGGAAGGCAGCCTTAGAAAATATGTAAATGGTTAAGCCTGGCTGTGTTCCAATAAAACTTTATTTATAAAAACAGACAGTTGACTTGATTTGGCCTATGTGCCATAGTTTGCTGTCCTAGATTATTCAAGCCAAATCTTATTGCTTATTAAAGAAAGTATTTTTTTTCTTCCTCTAAATAATCAAGTTTGGCAGCTTATACTAATTGGGTTCAACAGAAGGTAGCTTAATTCTCCACTTCGCTTGGTATTTGTCGACACAGGTTTTGTTATATTTTTAAAGCCAGTCCTTTGAGAAGGCGAGCCACCTGTCTGAGTTTATTAGAATTAACTAGAGATGAGAATGGATTGTCCTATGTAGAACAAAAGAAATCTTCCAGAAGGAAGTTTAATACTTGAAAAAAGCCTTGTGCATTTTTACTTGGTTGTAAAAAAGAACCACTTCAAAGTTAAAGAGATACCAGAGCAAACAGAAAACAAAAATAAAAATTTTGTCAGGGTTAGAAATTAATTATAACATTAAACATGAACTTTGTATTCTTACTGCTTCAAACAACAGCAGCAAAACCTCATAATGCCTTTAAAGTTGGTAACTCACTTTAAAGAAATTATATAAATTATTATATTTTCTGAAATTAAAAATAAATATGTCCAATAAATTTTATATTTTTTGCAATTAATTTTTGTTATAATACAAATTATCCAATTTCACAAAGTAATTTTTTTGCAAATGACCCCACAATCTTAAAAAAAATAAATGCCATGTTTTAAATATAAATTATAAATCCAATGTCTGTGTTTCAAAGAGAAAAGATAAATTATTTCAGCTTCATATTTATAAACCATGCGTCTAAAATTTGTCTTAAATCTTCTAATATTAATCTTTGTCATCATATGAATTAGACAGAACCCAAATCCAGGTGATTTTTTGTTGTACTTTAAAATGTAGAGAAGAGGCCGGGCGTGGTGGTGCACGCTTGTAATCCCCACCCTTGGGAGGCAGAGAGAAGGATCACGCAGGTTCGAAGCAGCCTCAGCTGGCTTAAGAGACCCTGTTTCCAAATAAGATATAAAATAGGTCTAGGAGTGTAGCCCGGAGGTAGAAGTTCCCTGAGTTACATCCCCAGTACCACCAAAAACAAACAAACAAACAAAAAACTGTAGAGAAGAGCATAATGTCAACTCGATGGTAGATAGACAGGGAGAGTGCATTTTAAGTTGTGATCAGTTGCTACTAGGTGCAATTGATTTACACTGAGCTCTATTTATTAGGATAAAAATATTGTTTTCTTTGCTGGATAACAAAAATATTTCTTTCAAGCTTAGGCTGGTTTCAAAAGGGCATTTTCTAGAAGATTGTCCAAGTTGTTTTTCTAATGTTACAAAGATAACTTGCAAACATTCAACAAATTGTCTAACCCTCGCAGTTCAGTTTGCCTTTTCCCCACTTCTATCAAATGCGGAGTGTTGGAGATTGCTCTCCAGTGGAAGGCATTTTGTTCTGGCTCAAGGGGAAATAAAACTTTTGAAACATAAGGAAAGATTTTACAATGTGTATCTTTTCTTTCAAATGAGGCTTGACTTTTAAGCCTGACATTTGAAAAACTTTAAGATTGACGACACAGATAAATGCTCATTTTACATACAGAAGGAAGAAAAGGAATTGGTAAACAAGTTTATAACTGCTGTTGATTGAATCTGCTAATGATCCTGCTAATGGGAGACAGATTAAAGGGTTTTTATTATTTTTTTATTTTTTGCCACAAATTTATTCCTCACAGCCCCAGTGAAGAACTGTGATTTTGGCACTCATATCTTTAACAACAGTTTTTGTAAAGGCAAACAACAACAACAACAACAACAACAACAAAAAAAAAAAACCAAAAAAAAAAAAAACCCAAAAAAACCCCAAACCAAACCAAACCAAAACAAAACAAAAAAACCCCACATATTTACTCAGTAATGGACAACTACAACTATGTAGTTGTTAATTATATCTACATATTCAAAAGGACATTCTGTAAACCATTTCAGCACAAAACTGAAGTGGGATGTGAGAAATATTTATGATGAAACCATAAGTACATAAGCATATTCCTGGTTGCTTGTGTGCTACTGATCTCTTTGCGATGTTGTTTTGAGGAAATTCCTGGCTGCCCTCTGCTCATTTGTACAGTTTTAGATCTGATGACCTTTAAGTTTATAGCCTCATAAATTATTGTCCTCAACTTTGGAACAAAAAGAGATGGGTCAATAGAGTTTTAATTGCAAAAAATCCTGGCAATGACCCTGCTAATTGAATGCAGATTCAATGATACATAAGGCAGTGTAGTCACCATTACATTTATTTATACTTTATTTCACCCGAAAATGTTCCTAATTCAAGGAATATGGCATTTAGAATAGCAAAATGAAAAATGGCTCATAAACATATTGAATCAGAAAATTCTTGTGCTGTTTTTGTGCAAGCATGTTTGTTAACATTTTAATTTAAAGAGACAGCATAGCTTTTTAAAATGCATGAAGAGTTGTCTGAGAAAACAAGGACATTAGTAATATCTATCAGACAGCTATCCCTTAAATATGCTTTTTTGGAGTATCTTTAGTGTGTGTGTGTGTGTGTGTGTGTGTGTGTGTGTGTGTAAAGTCTTTCAAAATTGCTGGTGTGCAATTATGTTGTTATAATTATACTTGTATGGTAGAGTTCTTTTTTTTATAAGTCTACTTGTATATAACTATATTGTTACATACAAGTGAATAAATAGTTTTGTGGCTGTCAAGGGTTCTACATCCCCACTGAAGGACTTTCTGACATAGTGTCAACAAGCTCTTGCAGATCCAGAGCAAGCCAGCTATAACTGGGGTAAGTAAGTAACAGAATCCTTTTATGATGCTACAAAGAAATGATGTTCAGTTAGAGGCTGCCAGTTGAGGATTACAGTTGAGGATTTTCCATGCAACATGGAGTCAAAATACTTGGGTGAAAAATTCACCTTTGTGCTACCATTTGCCTTCTGGATAATCTGTAGCAAAATATGGCCATAGACTGGGATCTCTTTTCAAATTTTCAGAGTTTTAAGGGACTATCTATCTGCAGGAAAGGAATGCTCTGGCACAGGAAAACATTTTTGGGAAAGGAAAAATTGTGGGAATTTTAATCAAATAATAAAAAACTAAGAGGGAGGCCGGACATGGTGGTTTGGAGAAATGACTAGCTTTGGTCGATTAAAATCTCTGATGTTGCCTTTGGAAGGTTGGTGCTGATGAACTTTTTCCGTAGCATACCAAGGTTGTAAGCATATTCTGTAAGTAATTGGGCCATGTCTCCAGAGTCATAGAGAGTTAGTTTGGGGGTTGTGATAATATTTAACAGATAAATTTATTTATACTTTAGTTTTTAAAATCTCTTTGTTGAATTACAAAGGAAAATGTCTGCAGCTTGGTGAGTTTTCATGACATTCCCTGTAGTATCCAGCTCCCATATCAAGAACCACAGAAATGCCAGCACTGGGCAGCTCGGCCTGTTTCTTTCTTGACATTTTTCCCACCCCTGCTGTCACCACTATTCTTATTTCTAAATTATAGGTTAATGCCTTTGCATTGTATGTACTTGGAATTGAACCTAGGATCATGTACATGCTAGAAAGTGCTCTACCACTATATATCCCAGCCCAAATTATAGATAATTCTGATTATTTAAAAAATTGTATGTAAATTGATTCATAGAAGATGTATTCTTTTGAATCTGGCTTTTTTCACTCTACATTATGCTTATTAAATTCATTTATATTTTATGAATAGTTTTAGATTATTGTGTGAATATATCACAATTCACTTACTCATTCTACTATTTCTTGGGTAGTTTCTATTTTTTTTCTTTTAACAATTTTTTTATTGAACATAAATAGTATACATTTAAACTATATTTGGTGCCCTCTCCCCACCCCCCCGTCCCCGTGTTCCCTTCCCCCCTCCCACCAATGGTTGTCCAGGTTAACCATGTCATATTCATAATTTTACACATATTCAGATGTAGACCCTCATTAATCAAGATCAGCCTTCCTCCTCTCCTATCTTTCCATTCAAACTTTGCTAATATTTCCCCTCCATTATCTGGAGTCCCACTGGTATCCTTTGTGTTTCCTAGTTTGGGCATATTAGAGGAAACATATATACCTTCTCCTTCTGTGCTTGGCTGATCTCACTTAACATAATGTTCTCCAGGGCTTTCCATCTTCTTGCAAATGATATAATTTTGTTCTTCTTCATGGCTGAATAGAATTCCATTGTGTGTATTTCCCAAAGTTTTGCTATCCATTCATCTGTTGATGGAGATCTGGGTTGGTTCCATATTTTGGCTATTACAAATTATGCTGCTATGAACATAGGTATGCATATGTTGCTGTATTTCTCTAAATTCATTCCCTTTCGAAAGATACCCAGGAGTGGTATAGCTTGGGTAGTTTCTATTTTAATGTTTACAAATAGTGCTGCAATAGGTAGTAATGTACCTGTTTTTTGGTGAGTGCAAATATACATTTCCATTTTTTTGGGGGGTAGTGGGATTGAATCTAGGGGCATTCTACCTCCAAGCTATATCCCCGGACCTTTAATTTTTTTTTAAATATTGAAACAAGGTCTTACTAAGTTGCTGAGATGGTCCCCCACCAGCCATCCTCCTGTTTCATCCTCCCAAGAACTGGGATTAATAGGTGTGTACTACTGTGCCTGATGCATCTATGCATTGTGTACAGTTCTGCCTTTAAAAAATATGTTATGGTTCTGATAAAAGCATTTGCAAATTTTTATGTTAAAATCAAGTATGGGGTTGCACCTCTCTTAATTTTTCCTCATGTTTATTGGTCATATTTTCTTGGCTTTTTTTTCAGATCTGGGGATGGAATCCAGGGGCCTTCGACCTCCAAACTATATACCTCTTGCCCTATTTTTTATTCTTTATTTTGAAACAGGGTCTCACTGAGTTGCAAAAGGACCTCACTAAGTAGCTGAGGCTGTCTGTGAACCGCGATCCTCTGGTCTCAGCCTCCTGAATGCTGGGATTACAAGCATGAGCCACCATGCCTAGCTTTTTCTTGGCTTTTATGTGCCTAGTAAGTTTGACTTTATGCTGTGTATTGTCATTAAAATAGTCACAGACATTTCAGACGAATTTTATTCCACTAAAGTGCAGGCAGATATAGATATGAAATAAGGGGTCATTAATTCAATCAGAGATTGAAGTGAGCTGGAAATGGTTTGCAGTGCTACTAAAACTGAGTGTATATCTTACTTGGTCCTGTTCTTTGAATATGGTCCTCATGGTATATATGCATTTTTTTTTTAAGACAGTGTCTCACTAGGCGTGGTGGCATATGCTTGTAATCCCCTCAGTTTGGGAGGCTGAGACAGGAGGATTGTAGGTTCACGGCCAGCCTCAGCTACTTAGTGAGGCCTTCTGCAACTTAATGAGATCCTGTTTCAAAATAAAGAATGAAAAAATAGAGGTGGGGATGTAGCTCAGAAGTAGAATATCCCTGGGTTCAATTCCCAGAACTGCATACAAAAAAAAGTGTCTCACCATATTACCCAGGCTGACCTTGAATGCAAGACCTTCCGCCTCAGCTTCCCAAATTACTGGTATTACAGATTTGTAATACCTGGTCCTCATGGACTGGCTGGCCCTCGTGGTATTTTGACTGAAAACTTGTCAACTATTATTCTCAGTCTAAAACTGCTGCAAGAAATCCAGATCTGTGCTTTGAAAGCTTCCCGCCCAGCTCCCACACCCCCGATGCCTTGCAATTTCAAGAAATCACCAAAGTCTTAAGGGAGACCAGCGAAAGCTTGAGTCACGTACAAGGCAGATCTCTCCTCTGGCCTGCGTTTCCTACACAGTGTGAAGCTGCAGTGGAACTCGACACTTTACAGCCTCCTGTATAACCTCTGAACTCAACAACTGTCCCAGAAGATAAAACAGTAAAGTGTTTTTGACTCCTCCAGCTTGCAATTTGTTCTCAAGCTCTATGCAACTGCTAAATGCCACTCTGACTTCTCTCTTCCATGATAATGATCTCTGTCCGATTGGTCACCCTCTGTATCTGGCCTGATTTTAGAATAAGCAAATGCTCTAAAGGAACAAAAGTGGCTTACTATGACCATGTGCCCTCATGTCCACCGACTGGAATTTTGGTTGTTTTTCTCTTGTTTTCATAGCTCTCCGACATCTTTACCAACATAGTATTTTTAAGCCTACCTTTCCTTTTCTACTTTTGTAGTGAAAGCACTGAACCGCTCACAACCCACTCCATCTTTTCAGAAGCAGAGGTCAAGGAAATAAAATTTTAATTGTATGTTGTATTATATAATTCTTTATATTTTAGAAAGTAAATACAAGCTGGGTGTGGTGGCATAGGCCTGTAATCTCAGTACTTGGGAGGCTGAGACAGGAGGATTGGATAGCAGATTTGAGAGCTCCAGAAGCTTAGTGAAACCTTCAGTGACTTAGTGAAGCCCTATTTTACAATATAAAAACAAATAGGGCTGGGGTTTAGCTCCTATGTAGAATACCTTCGAGTTCAATACTCAGGATCAAAAACCAACCGAAACGGAAATATAAATTTCAACTTGTATTTTCACAGTGATTTTATAAATCAGGCACAATGCACATTAGTCCTTTTAGATTAAAAAATTAGAATTTTTTTTTTTTTGCGGGTTTGGGGATGGAACCCAGGGGCATTCGACCTCCTAGCTACACCCCCTGCCCTACTTTTTATTCTTTATTTTGAAACCAGGTCTCACTGAGTTGCAGAGGGCCTCACTAAGTAGCTGAGGCTGTCCGCAAACCGAGATCCTCCAGGTCTCAACCTCCTGAAGGCTGGGATTACAAGCGGGGGCCACCACACCCAGCTTAAAAAATTAGAAATTTAAAGAATCCATTGAATCCTATGGTAACTTAAAGTCTGCATTTTAGTTGATCTTTTAAAGTGAATGTAAGGTTTTATGTTTAATTTTATTTCAAGATCTCTTTTCAATCTTCCATTCATTCTATTTTGTTATCAAACACACTGTTTTTCAGTTTTGTATTATCTTCACATTTAACAAGTTTGAAGTGTGGTCTTTGTGTGTGTTCATACTAAAAATTGGTGTGTATTTTTACTAAAAAATAGAACGAGGATATTTGATTTGAATTAAAACATGGATATGTAATTTGTCCAAAAAAAAAAAAAAAGAAAACTAGGGTCTAGTAACTTTTATTGAAAAGCTCAATCTGCCAAAGGAAAGAGAAGAAGCTGGTGTCATTTAATTTTTTCAAGTCTAGTGTTACTTGTATATACTGCAATACCATGCTACCTTTTTTGTTTGTTTGTTTGTTTTTTGGTAGTGGTACTAAGGTTCCTGGAAGCCCTTCTACCTCCGGGCTACACTCCCAGACCTATTTTTTTTAATATATATTTTTATTTGGAAACAGGGTCTCCTAAGCCACTGTGGCTGGCTTCGAACCTGCGCGATCCTCCTGTCTCTGCCTCCCAAGCGCGGGGATTACAAGCATGCACCACCACGCCTGGCTACCACGCTGACTTTTTTAAAAAAAATTTTATTTATTTATTTTGGTACTGGGGATTGAACCTAGTAGTGTTCTACCTCCGAGCTATAGCCCTAGCCATTTTTATTTTGAAATAGGGTCTCATGTCTCAGTAAGTTGCTGAGTCCTGCTGAGTTACTGAGGCTGGCCTTGAACCAATGAGCCTCCTGTCTCAGTCTCTCAAGTACTAGGATTCTTTTCTTAAGATTTATTTTTGAAATTAACAAAAGTTGTCTACCTTTATTGTGTACTACACTACTTTAAACAAATAAATACAGGCCCAGTCATGAAACATGGGCATATATTAACATTTGAGTCACAGGCTTGAGACCAATGGAATAACTTTATGTTTTGTTTTTTAATATACTATTAAGTGAAAACTGGAACTCTAACTTATTAGGATCTTCCCCAATTCTTATTCTGCTCTACTGTGGACATGTTTAGAATATTCTCCTTTGAATTTATACTTTGAATTAAGTCCTCTGGAGATTTCTTGTCAGAACCATATATTACTGGAAAAACAAATTCAGTTTTTTTTTATATTATGATGAGAATAAAAATTTACTGGATGGAAACAAAACCTAAGAAGTGAGCTAGAACAGTGAAGTGGACAATAGCAGAAGGAATGGTTACTGTACAAATTTCACCTTGTCTCAGAACATCAACGAGAGTGCAGGTAACCTGCAAACAGCAGGCAGCTCAGAGAAGAGCAGCGCTGTAAAGGGTCACTTCACTGTCAACCTGTAGATGCTATGGATGGAAGAAACCTGATAGGTGGAAAAGGTGCCTTGTCCAAGAGAGAAGCCAGATTGTGTGCATGTGCTTGTGTGGGCTCTCAGTGGGAAGGTTTTTAGTTTGGATATAAATGTCTGCAGAGGGTCAGTTGTTCTTCAGTTGGACACGGTCTCCAATACTTTCTCGTATCTTTTGTCCACTGATGTTTTTCTGTGGCTCCTGAAATTGTTTGTGCTTATAACCCTTGGCTAATGAAATCATCTTCTTTTATAGATGTAATCCTGTGCCCAGAAAGTGGCACAGCAGGTTAATGGAACATATCTTTCTTGTCATTATTCTCTGAAAGCACCCCCTCAAATTAGTTCACAATCTATTAATAATTAGTTCACCCACTGGTTATTTTACTGTATAACATGTTCTTTTTATGCCTTTATTTCTACTAGGCTGCCTCTTCCTTCCTTCACCCATAAAAGAACAGACAGTTTAGCCTCAGATGATTGATCTAAGGCCAATGGGTAGAAAATGTGGAGCAGATTTCAACCTAACTATAATGATTAACTCTTTACAAATTTTAGTGGTAGAAAAAAGGAGCAAGTAGTTTTGAAATAATGCAAACTCTGATTTTGGAACTGTTCATATAAAAGTTAGGGTCATTGCAGAGGGAATTCCTACATTTGGCGAAAGGTTGACTTTGGGACCCCTCCATTTTATTCCAACTTAAAAAGCCTACAAACCCTGATCTGTATCTATAGAGTCTTCTTGCTGTAGGTGTATTCACACCTATATCTGAATCCATCTCCATTTCCAGCATTCTACCTGTGAAGCTCAGGCTACATGTCAATTTCTGTGCCTTCCTTTGTAAACGCACAACATGTTTGCTTAATGGAAAGGTGTTGGATATTTATGTTTACATCTTTAGTAATGTGGTATTTTAGGTGCTGTTTAGGTTATAGCAATGGAGCAGAATATAATTATTACCACAAATAGCCACAACCAGTGAGATAGTCAAAACTAAAAGACAAGTGTTTTGTAATAAACAAGTGAAAAAAATGGAGGATCCCATTAGATGTTCCTGACTTGATCTGTGAATTGATGCATCATTGTTTGGAAGTTTTTCTAGATTTTAGATCTTGATTCACAGTGCTCAGAAGCTTTGTGTTTTAGGCAGTTGTGATAATAGAAGCAAATATTGTGGAGATATGGAAGAATATTGCAGTCATGGCGCTGAATGAATAGAAAAATGATTTCATTTTAGGGATTTTGTTTATACTTAAGTAAAGAACTATAGAGTAGAAATTAAAAATGTTTCTATTCTCTCTCTTTTCTTTTACTTGTAAAATAGAGAAACAAAACAATATTTTTCCCCTTTGTAAAATTCTCAGCTAATGAAATGTTTGGAAATTCATATAGTTAGACAATATGGTAAGGTTAATTGAGTTTTTAGAAAATTTTACTTCTTTAAATGAAATAATGTGCCAACACATGGGGTAGTTTGCAAACTTCTTATAATTTGGAAGCAACTACTTACTTGACTCAAAATTAAAGTCATTTGTTTTTCTGTGATGTGGCAGATTGGAATGGAGAAAGGGTAAGTAGAAAAAGATGGGACCATTCCGCTTGCTTGAAGCCTCCAATAAATCAAAGGTTATGAAAAAAAAAAGCATAAAATTCTGAGTTATTTAACAATTTTTAAGTAGGGAAAGTAATTTAAGAAAGTATCATAAGATAGATACTCATTTTCTAAATAACTGTAAATACTGAAAATTTCCTTCCAATAACTTGTCACAGGTAGGACTCTTAGGTTGTGATAAATATTCCTATAAAGTTCAGGGTGTGGTGGCGCATACTTGTACTCCCAGCATTTGGGAGGCTGAGACGTGAGGATCGCACAGGTTCGAAGCCAGCCTCAGCTACTTAGTGAAGCTCTCAGCAATTTAGTGAGACCCTGTTTCAAAAAAAAAAAAAAAATTGGTCTGGGAGTGTAGCCCAGAGGTAGAAAGCCCCTGGGTTCCATGCTCAGTATCACACACACACACACACACACACACACACACACACACACACACACACACACACTATCTATCTATCTATCTATCTATCTATCTATCTATCTATCTATATTCCCATAAAGTAAGTTTAAGTCAGCGTCACATATTAGGATCCATTGCCAAAGTTAAGGTCACAAAGATTTACCTCTAGGTTTTATTTTTAAATGTTTTATAGTTTTAGCTTTTATATTTTGGTTTGGTCTATTTTGAGTTTATTTTTACATATGGCATGAGACAGAGGTTCAACTTTATTCTTTGCATGTCTATCCAGTTGTGTTTTACTATTTAATATCGGATACGGGAGACATTGGAATTTGTTTCTTCTGAAATTTTGTTTCTTTTAGAATTTTTTATAGTTTTAGGTTTTACCATTAGATCTATGTTCTATTTTGAGTTAATATTTGTATATTGGGCACTCTGGCAATTAAAGTTTATTTATTTATTTTTTGTGGTACTGGAAATGGAACCCAGGGGCATTGCACCTCCGAGCTACATCCTCAGCCCTATTTTTTAGTCTTTTAATTAATTATTATTATTATTATTATTATTGTTATTATTATTATTTTTGGTGGTGGTACTGGGGTTCCTGGAAGCCCTTCTACCTCTGGGCTACACTCCCAGACCCCTCCCTCTCTATATATATATAATTTTTTTTTTTTTTGAAACAGAGGGTCTCTTAAGCCAGCCACTGGCTTTGAACCTGCGTGATCCTCCTGTCTCTGCCTCCCAAATGCAGGGATTACAAGCATGTGCCACCATGCCCGGCAGTCTTTTAATTTTTGAAACAGGGTCTCACTGAGTTGCGAAGGGCCTCGCTAAGTAGCTGAGGCTGTCTGCAAACTGTGATTCTCTGGTCTCTGCCTCCCTAATGTAGGATTACAAGCATGTGCCACCACACCCGGCTTAAAATATTAGATATGAATACCTGATTTTTCAACACCATTTATTGAAAAAATAAAAGCTTCTCCACTGAATTGCTCTTGTACTTTTTTCGAAAACGAGTTGCCTGTGTAGGGGTCTATTTTTGCATTGTATTTGTTTCTATTGATCTACGGATCTCTTGATGCCAATAGCACATTGCCTCGGCAGTGTGACTTCTATGAAATCTTGAGCTTTCTCTCAGTAGTGTTGCATAGTTTTCAGTGTTCAGGTTATTTTATATTTATTGATGCACCATGTGCAGGTTATCCTTTGTTATTTAATATTTTTGATGCTATTTTACTGATGGTATTTGTTAAATTTTAGTTTCTAATTGTTTGTCATCAGTGTATAGAAATATTTTGATTTTTTTGTATATTGTTCTTATATCCTGCAAACATGCTAAAATCACTTATTAGCTCCAGTCGCTTTTTTGTAGCTTTGATTGAATTTTTCCATATAAATAATTTTGTCACCTGCAAATAGTTTTATTTCTTCTTTTCCAATCTGGATGCATATTTATTTCTTTATTTTGCATTGTTGCAAGTGGATGATACTTCTGTACAATGTTGTCCAGAGTGGTAAGAATAGATGATATAGCTTTTATTCATATTTCTTGGGCTTGGTGTTTGTTGACCCTCTCAAATCTGTGATTTTATAGTTTAACTAAACTTGGAAATATTTTGGCCATTATTTACTCAAAATTTTTCTTTTTCTCTTTCTTTCAAGGATTCACTGAAACACACATTAGATCTTTGATGTAGTCTCATAATTCATAGATGATTTTTCACTTAAAATTTTCAGTCTTTTCAATAGTGTTTGTTTCATTGCCTTCTAGTTCACTAATCTTTTCTTCTGCAAATTCCATTCTGTTAGTAATATTTGTCATTGTATTTCTATCTCTCTTCCCAAATTATTCAATGCTTGTAAAGGAACTCTTTCTGACTATGTTTCTTCTGATCTTGGGAAGTTTGATCACTGATCAGTAGTCTACTGAACACCCAGTAGTTCTATACCTATCAATAGGTCTCTTTCTATACCATACTTGGGCATTTGTGAATACCTTAGAGGAAGATATACATCTTAAAACCTGGGGTTGACACTTTTTATACTCTTGACTTTCTCTGTAGTGAGTAAATGTTTAGGTTGTGAAGACCATATGGTCTCTACAGCAATTATTCAACTCTACCCTTATAGCCTGAGCACATTTACAGTACATAAATGCATGGAAATGGCTATGTTCCGATAAAACATTATGGGCAGAAACAGGTGGCAGGCCAGATTTGGCTCAGGGGCCTTAACTTATTGATGACTGTGACTCTGTGTGTATGTGTGTGTGTTGTACGTTCACATGTACATGTTTTGTAGTTAATATCACCAGGATAATGTTTAAAACAACTTGTTTCATCTTAGTCTTGGGCCTGGTGTATTTGTTCATATTTGTTTTGGGGCCATAGGCCTCTGCTGCAAGCATGATCTGCCAGATCCTGGGTAAGGCCAAGAAGCATCCAAGTTTGATTCCCCTCTTTGTCTTTATAGGAGCAGGAGGTACAGGAGCAGCACTGTATGTGTTGCGTCTGACATTGTTCAATCCAGTTGTCAGATGGGACAGAAAGACTAACCTAGAGCCCTGGAACAAGCTGGGGCCCAGCGACCAATACAAGTTCTACTCAGTGAATGTGGATTACAGCAAACTGAAGGAAGAAGATCCAGACTTCTCAATCAGATGTTTCACTATAAAGCTGCTTAAAATGAAGGTCTTTCTGAAGCCATTTGCACAATTTTCCACTTAACCTGGAAGTACTCCTTTAAATGCGTGAACTCATGTTCATTTGTTGGAGTTTATCACACTGATTAATAAATCTCTGAAACGTGACAAGAAAAAAGACAACGGGTTCCAAATTCTAAGCAGAAAGAAGAGTCTGTATTCATTGAAACTTTTCAAATTGGTGTATAGTGACACTTGCTTTCGTTATTTTTTGCTTCTGTTTTTGAAATGCTAAGTAGTGAGTCGTTTAATGCTGACATTTAAGCTAATTGCTCTTTAATGTACATTTGACATATGAGGCAACATATTGCAATCTAAAAATAATTAAGATAAATCACTTGCTTATGTTGCTGTGGAAAAGACAAGCCATTTTTCATCTCGCTCCCTCCTTCCCAGCATCTACAGCAGGGTGTATTGAAGTCAAAATGGAGAACGGGTACCTGCAGTGAACCCGTGCCTCAGTGTCACTGGAAGTAACATGTGGAGTGGCAGCGGTGGCTCCTGGGACCCTTTCCACTGTCATCAGACAGCCTCCCCAGATGGGGCTGCATTCCAGGGTCTGGCTCTGAATTCCTCTGCAGAACTTTGGCAGGCTGCCAGTGTGCTATGAAGGATTAGATTCTGTCTCTCTCCCTTTTACATAAACCCCCAGAGGATTTCCCTCTTCAACATTTAAAAGACTGGCTCCAACCAGCAGAGCCAACAAGTGGGACCATTTGTAGGTTGAATATCTAGGGAATTATGCTATACAAATAGGTCATAGTTGAATAACCACTATGTGCAAATTGATTTTTCTCTTTCAGGGGGAAGGAGCAACGCTCATAGTTTTCCCTAGAGAGATGATGCCACCACATAACAACTGTCACAAGGGCACAATACATTTTTTTGTAGAATGGATCATTTGTTTCTCTGGGCACTTCAGAAACTTTTTAGTTTCTAAAGTTAGCTGATCATATTTCAAAAGCCTGTTGTAATGTATGTCCTCTAAAGGAAACCTTTTCTTTACTTGTGCTAAGCAAGTAAAAGTTTCCAGCTTTAGTCTATATGATTATATAGCATGAAACCGAGAGGCTATCAGTAATTCCTGTACAAAGGCAATTTGTTAGTTCTTTGTAACTATAGCTTAGAGATAAGCCTTAATAAAATGCTTGCGCTCTTTTTCTGTATTGCATTTTTTCTCCAAAAGAAGTAAATTTTATGAATAGATGTATTGCCCTTAGTTAACTAAGTATTTATTTAACATGCATATATAATATATAAGGTTTCCTTGCTACAAAGCAAACTCCATGATAGCTAGAACTATGCACATCTTTCTTACTTTTGTATATTTCATGACTGGAGATACCCAAGGCATATTATTTAAATGAGTGAATTAAAATAATGAAACTTATTGGGTGGGATTATTGAATAACTACTAACATGTAAACATGTGGATATGTTTATAGAAAATAGTAACCTGTTTTTTATAATGTTTAAGGGTAGGGGTCACCTTTGTTGAGTAAACTATGCAACTTAATTTTTCAAGGAAATTTATGATGGTAAAACAACTTATAGAAAACACGAGAGAAAATAGAACTACTATGAATAACTTGGAAAAAATTACTTACAATAATAGGAATATTGGTGGAGAAGAAAGTCTGTATGATTGAATGAAATAAAAGGACTCCCTTTATTTAGTGCTATGTGCTTTTTCTTACTGTTTTCTATAAATAATGCCAAGACTTCTAGCTCAAAATAAAAACTTGCACTTTGTGTTGAAAGATATTCATATGTACTCAATATATGAATCCCCACATAAAAAGCCATTAGAATACATAGATATTACAGGCAAGAGTAAAACACTTATGTCACACAGAACACTCAGAACGGATTTACATGCTTGTCAGTGCTATCACATTTTGGGTGAGGAGTTGGGTGTGGCAGTTGCACACCTGTAGTCCCATTACACTAGAGCCTGAGATAGGAGGATCACAAGAATAAGACCAGTCTCTGGACCAGACCCTCAGTAGCCTAACCAGCAAAAAAGGAAGATAAGAAGCCCTCCTCTTCTTTCAGCCATACCACGTTTTGCTCAAGAAGCTGGGCTGTAAGAGATTCAGGGTTTTTCCTCGTGTTGCGTGCTTTCTTCCAGTATTGGTTCAGCCTCATTAATCATGGTTTTTAAAGATAACTAGTTTTATCCATCTCCAGCAAAGAATCATCAGTAGTTTATATTACTACCTGTGCTGGCTTCCAGAGCTGGAAACAAACCAAGGTATTTCTCAACAAGCTTCTTTTTTTATTGGGATGGGGGAACTTTTGCAAGGAATAACGTAAAACCTCCAAAATCAAAGCAGTAACAACACAGTTCAAATCAAAGATCAAGGTAAATTTTTTTTTTTATCATTGCCTGTGGAAACCTGTCTCCATCTGTCATTGTGTCTTCCTGTGTCCACACTCCTTTTTCTTACTGTGTTTTTCAGTCACTTCCTTTCTGTAAAAGGTTGCTTAGCATTTTTTCTTTTCTTTTATCTTTTGCTGTTCTTTAAATGAAAAGTAGCAAATTGGATGGGTGTGCACATTAGGTGTTTGAAAATTTCTGGAACTCCAGAGTCAGGATACCAAGTGTGGAAAGGGCTCAGAAGCTTGAGTAGAGCTTATAGCTAATGACCGGAAGTCCTTACCCCAATCATCATTTTCTCAGTATTTTCAAAGGAGAGTTTAAATACTGTGATTATTATAAAATCTTTATCAGTTGGTGGATGCTCCTTTAGGTAGCCAGACACATTGATTACCTTTTAAATTGTAGGCTAGAAAAGTAGAACACATCAGTAAGAGCCTCTTTCTCCCAAGCCATCCTCCAGAATCAGTATATGTATTATGTGTGTGTTCAGAAGTTCAGAGAAAGTGCTCTCCTTGAGTTAGTTGTGAAAATGTTTCTATTTTTAGTTGCCACTGCTGCCTCCTCAAAAATGCTCATTTTTTAGATTTCCTGGAGTTAGACCAGAGGTTAAGATAGGTAAGTAGCTCACTAGGCTTTTTTTCTTTTTCTTCAGACCTTATATCTATTCCGGTCTTCTTTGTACTGCATGCCAATAGTGTACAGGTTGCAATAAAGAGGGGCTCTGCCTTCTTTCCCTGAGTGAAGTAGCTCGGTTTCTTCCACCTGTGTATTTGGAGGTTTATGCCCTGTTCACCTCCTCGTCTGACTACTGAGAAAATCAACTTAAGCCCTCATTGTTTCTGGCAGCAGCTCCTAATATTTATTTATGCTTTTGGAATTTTTTTTTGGCTCCTAAAACCTTCTATACAGTTCAGTTTAAATTTCTTGATTTGTGTAATATATGTATATTTTCTTCTTCCCTTTTGGCCTCTTCTACCTGCCTATCAATTTTTTTAATGTTCTATAGTTTTGTACAAGATGAGATTTAGCCTTGGGTACTTCTTGCTGAAGCTTTAATGTTTTGCAAATAAAACCAGATGTTTATCAAAAATAAATAAATTAAATTAAAGGGGTAGCTCAGAGGTAGAATGTCCCTGGACTCAATCCCCAGTATGAATGCGTGTGCGCGCACGCACACACACACACACACACACACACACACACACACACACACACGAGATATTTAGTAAACTGTGTTTCCATGAAATAAGAGCACTCATTCAGGAGAAACTGAATCATTTCTCAGTTTCCAAGTGCTTGTAAGTTTCAATCCTTGTTGTGATACTACTTTCTATTTTTATTGAATTGTGGTTAGAAAATGTAGCTTGGCAGTACATGCCTGCAATGCCAGTACTTGGGAGGCTATGACAGGATGATCACAAGTTTGATGCCAGCATATGGTAACTTAGTAAAACCCTGGTCAAAATAAAAATTAAAGAGTGCTGGAGTATATTTCAGAGGTGGGGACACCCCTGGGCTTAGTCCCTAGTGTCACAATAAGACAAAAGAAAGCAAAACAAAACAGAAGATAGTTTGGGTTATACTGGTTCATTGCAATTTGTTTTATGGATGACTTTTTGTAAATATGTATGAAATGAATGTGTGGATGAGGAAATCCAGGTATGCCCAGGAGCTATCATCTATATACTTACTGATATTTTGTTTTTAGTTTCACAGAGAGTAGTATATTGAAAATCTCCCACTATGATGGTGAGTTTGCCAATTTCATGTAGTTTTATTTTTTCAAGCTAAACTGCTAAGTGTATTGAGGATTGAAGCTGCTATATGCTGCTGATAAATTGAAGTTTCTATCAGCAATGATCTGTAGCCGGCTCACAGGGGCTCTGGAGAGCTGACTGTACACATCTCTTCTCATCTCCATGTTCAGCAGCTTCACACTGGCAGCTCAAAATTGACCATGGTGGTAGCATTTACACCATGGAAATTAGCAAAGGTTACAAATCATGGCCGCTCCCCCCCCACTTCTCAAAGTGCCAATTTACTAACACATCACTGCTCTATTACAATGTAGAGGTCCTCTTTTTTTTTTCCCCCTGAAAGTGATTTTGCCCTTATAAAGTGTTTTTGATATAAAAATAGTTCTTTGAGATTTCTTCTAGTTCCTTGCTTGACTTGAGAGCATGTTTCCCCAGGGAATATTTGATTTTCTTCTGCCAAATATCTGGATGCACTATCAAGCAGGATTATGGTTTAAATTTAAAATATAAGCTGATTACCAGAGTAGCTAACATAAAGTAGATGGGAAATACCTGGTATTGGTAAAAGTGTGGTACAATCAGGACCCTCATCCCTTGCTGGTATGTGTGTATGCTAGTATGACCATTAACTAGCAAAGCTACTTATGCATCTCCTATGCTCCAGCAGCCTTTTTTGCAGGTAGTAGATTAATATATATCAAAACATATATATATATATATATATATATATATATATATATATATATATATATATATGACATAGCAGCACTGATCATAACAAGCCCAAATTGGAGACCAAGCTTAATGCAGCTAAAGTAAAATGGTCAAAGAAATTGTGGTGCATTTACTTCATGGAAAACTATATAGCAATGGCAAAAAATGCAAGCAATTTAGATAAAGAAGAGAATGCAGATACAAGAGAATAAATACTGCACAATTCTGCACAATTCTATTGATACCAAGTTTAAAAACTGGCAGCTAATATTTGCTGTGAAAGTGAGGTTGATGGTTTCCCCTGGGGTACAGTGGTTGGAATGGACCACCCACAGGCCCCCAGCGTGCTGCTAATGCTTTGTTGCTTGATGATACCAGTATGCTTGTGAGAATCCATCAACATGTTTTGTGCCCTTTATTTGCAGGTATGAATTGCTCAATACAAAATAAAATTAACTTGTGGTCTTTGGGAATTCCAGATTAGTAACCCTGCAGGCTCTCAGCCCACATAAACTCTCAGACCCACCTGAATCCCTTGGTTCTTTCTCTTCAGGGTGTATTCTTTCTCCTCCATTGAGAACCAAAATGAGAGAATATGTTTTCCTGTCGTCTGCCACTACAAAGTGGCTTTTTATCCATTCTTGTTTCACCCTATCATCAATGCTATAGACCTCCTGGGCTCTGTTTTACGTAGGCATCTCAGATCTTGTTTAGATATGAAACCAAAGATCAAGGCCACCTGGGTAGATGTGTCCAGGTCAACCATGGCTTGTTTGTTTACCTCTTAGGACTCTTGTTTTTAACTTCAGTGTTGGTTTTAAAGAATTTTCCTTATTTTCCCCGTAGGCTCAGCTATTAATTTATAAAAGTTAACATTTTATCTAGCGTTCTTGCATGCTTCCTAGTGGAATGTTTTAGACTTCTTGCTTTAATGCTGTGACATATAGAAGCTTTCTTTCAAGGCTCTTTCTTCCTGTGTCTTTAGTACATAGAGGGAAAGAGAAGCAGTGAGAAAGTGAGTCCCAACTCCTCACTTTGGTCATGACTCTATTCAGCTTGAAAAAGCTTGGATGGTAACAGAGATTGATAATTCAAGGAATGAAGGACTTTTTTTTCTTCAAAGGGTGTGGTAAATCCTCTTGATTTTGTCCTAATGGTCAGCTATTCTCTCTCAACTACAAAATGGGAGTGGGGACAGGCTAGCTCTTTTCTAAGTTTGTCTTCAATTTTAAAATTAGCAAAGTGATTTAAAAATAATCTTAGAATTCCACTGAAATTTTCTCCTTTATTCATTTTTTTTTTTCTTTTTTGAGGGTCTGGAAATGGAACTCAGGGATATTCAACCTCCAAGTTACACCCCCTGTCCTATTTTTTTTTATTCTTTATTTTGAAACAGGGTTTTTCTTTATTTTGAAACTTACTACATTGCAGAGGGCTTCACTAAGTAGCTGAGGCTGTCAGCGAACCACGGTCCTCCAGTCACAGCCTCCTGAATGCTGTCCTTTATTCATTGTTAAACTAATAATTTAACTTGTTTAATAATCCCTTTTTAAAATTCAGATGAAATAGCATAGCCTGTTACTATGATTTAGTATTTTACTTGAAACCATTACCTTGCAGTGTGTATAAAAAGATACTGTTCTTGTCTTTTAGAAATGATAGTGGTTTAACTTGAGCTGGAATTTAGCCATTATCGCTGCAGCCCAGACTGTACTGGTAGTATACTTTGTGTGCATTACCATATTTATGCCCCTCATTTACAAGTTTTTATACACTTTTCCAGTGTGGGTATGGGTGTGCACCTATTTCCCAAGTAGATACATGAATAATAATAAACAAGGACTATAGTAATACAATCATAAAGAAATGGAGTATCTTAGGAAGTTAAGTAAAAATAACTTTTATTTTACTGCTTTTTGCTACTAACGGTGTAAATGGCAAATACTGGAAGATCCACATAAAAAGAATTAATAAGCCCAATTTTAGCAACTCAGTAACTATCTTTCTCTCCCACATAGTACAAACATTCACTTACAGTTTTAAGGCTTTAAGTTACATTATTTACCTGTTACACTTCTATGAGAGAGTGAGTCTTGAAATTTCTGTTTCCATCATACTTAGGATTCGGTGCTGTTTTATGAAACCTATATACTGTTAGGGTATTTTGCTTTATCTTTTTTTTTCTTACTGTTTACCTTGACAAGTATGTAAAGCTTAACTTATGGCCATAATCAAGTTTATTTTAAGGCTGAGGAAGGTAGCATGTTGACAGAAATATTATTTTAAAATACTTTATAGCGGTGATCTAATTGATATCTTTATTATAACCTTTAGAAAAATCATATATACTAATAATGAGAGAAACAGCTCTGGACTGGTATCCTACCTCTTGCTGATAAACTTGAACCCTATAAAATTGCAGGCCAAAATGGTTGAATATTGTTAACTATGTGTAGTTCTACCTAACACTATTTATGTAATGCCAGGTAAATTTCTTAACCTCATATGCTTCTATTTTGTCAGGGTTTTTTTTTTTTTTTTTTTTTTTTGGTGGTACTGGGGATGGAACCCTTCTACCTCCGAGCTATACTCCCAGACATATTTTTTTTTTAATATTTTATTTTGAAACAGGATCTCTTAAGCTAGTGTGGCTGGATTCGAACCTGTGCGATCCTCCTGTCTCCGCCTCCCAAGCGCGGGGATTTCAAGCGTGCACCACCATACCCGGCCTATTTTGTCAGTTTTAAAATGAGGATATCTGCCGGGCATGGTGGCCCACGCTTGCAATCCCTGCGCTTGGGAGGCGGAGACAGGAGGATCGCGCTGGTTCGGAGCCAGCCTCGCTGGCTTAAGAGACCCTGTTTCCAAATTAAAAAAAAAAAAAAAAAAAAAAAAAAAAAAAAAATATATATATATATATATATATATATATATATATATATATATATATATATATATAATAGGTCTGGGAGTGTAGCCTGGAGATAGAAGGGCTTCTAGGAACCCCAGTACCGCAAAAAAAAAAAAAAAAAGAGGATATTGCCCCATTCAGAAGAGCTATGGGTCATACACATGGTGATACATATGATTGTCTCACAAAGCAAACAAGCATTACAAATGTATGCTGTGATTAGGCATTTGGTAGAATATTATGGATTCTAACTTGCATTTTTTTTACTTTATCACTATAATATTAGTTTGATCTATAAATTAGGTTTGTATGAATCAGAACATAAAGGAAAAATTGAACACTGGAAGAGTAGAGGTTAGGATCCCACACACAATCTAGGAGGGAGAAAAAGTTGTCTTTTAGGAAGGAAAAAACTAATATATTTTACAATAAATGGTAGAAGTGGTTGAGCTGGTTATTTAGATAATTGACTCACTTCATTATTATCACATCCTCCTCTTTCTCCTTATTCACAAAAGACAGTTATAAAAGACTCCTACAGAAATAGTGAACATTCTTGGCCTGGTGGATACAGCAGTTTCTGAAGCACATACAAAGGAGTAACTCTGTTTTTCAGGGATCCCTGTGGAGGTAGATCCTACAGAGGCCTTGCTCTCCTCTGGGTACTAGGGGAGATATCTGCCCTTCACCTCACAAGGTTCCTTGGTAAAACTGTTTTATATACAGGCTCTGAAATGGATAAGTAGCAAGATATTTTCAAGATTACTATAAAAGACTAAGGCAAACTTAGAAATTCATTCAATGCAGGTGGGTTAGTAGTTGAAAAAATTATACACACACCCCCACATGCCAACATGAAGTAAGCTATAATCTGTTTGGCAAATGTATTGAACTCCATGTGTTTCTCATACATTAGCAAGTCTGAAACAATACCTCCATGTTAAACCAAAAGATGTATGTCAGGCAAGCATCTGCCCCTGGGGGATGGGGGCAAAAGACACAGGAGCACAGAAGCTGGTGGGATTGTTTGCAAAGCCTTGGACTGGCAGGCATCTCCACAGAAGCAGGGAAGGGCTGGTGAGGGGAATGGCAGCCGACCATGGATAGGGTGCTGGCTCCCTGATAGAAGCCAGCTGGCCGCTCTGCTAAGAATGAGCAAACGCTGCCCACGCTCAGTGTGTTTTAAATTGTGATGTCACAGCCGACTTGTGCATCACAAATTCCCAATTTCATGCCTTTTATGAATTATTGCTCAGTGGTTAGTACCCAGCCAGAAGAATTCAAAATAAAGAATGCTGCTGCCTATGACACTTCTTAAGATGACCACAGAAAGCAGTTTCCTGAATCCTCCAGCCAACCCATTGCCTACTAACATGCTGCCTGAGTTGCTGAGGCAACGCTCAGCTGGCTGGAGAAATGAAGATTGGGTAGTATTGACTATGTCATATCGACATTTCTATTTTCTTGCCAAAAAAAAAAAAAAAAAAGGCTGTATAGAAACAGAGCACAAATACATTTGGGTTGGCATGATAGCTGATTATTTCGACTTGTTTGGATGTCATTTAACACATTACTGATCGAGTATGGAGAATTTCAATTATTTTTGATATAACTGAATTTGATATTTGTCAGTAATACCTTGAACTTGTATTGCCCTTCAAGCAGGGATTTTGTTTAAAAAAAGTAAACAAAAAAAGAATAGTATAAATGTGAGATTGGTTTTATAGTTTGTTTATTCTTAACCTAAGTGTTACATAGATGAGAAGCATCACATTCAAAGTTAGAAAGAGATGGACTTAAATTTAGCACTACCACTTTATAGTAATAATGAAAATAAAAATAAGTGTTAAGCTGGATGTGGTGGCTCACACTTGTAATCCCAGCATTTGGGAGGCTGAGACACTGAAGATCATGGTTCATGGACAGCCTCAGCTACTTTGAGAGGCCCTTTGCAATTCATTGAAAGCAATAAAAAACAAAAAAGAAAAAAATAAATAGGGCTTGGGATGTAGGTTGGAGGTAGAATACCCCTGAGTTCTATCTCCAGTACCCATCCCACACACACACGTTAAGAGTTAATATTAGCTGGGTGTGGTGGTGCATGCTTGTAATCTCAATACTTGTGAGACTGAGGCAGGAGGATCACAGGTTCAAAGCCAGTCTCAGCAACATAGTGAGGCTCTAAGCAACCCAGTGAGACCCTATTTCCAAATAGGAAATAAAATGGGTTGGGGGTAGCTTGGAGGTAGAATGCCTTTGGGTCAAATAGCCAGTACCCCAAAAAAGGTAATATTTACTGAATATTTTACTGTGTGCAAAAAAGGTAATATTTACTGAATACTGTGTACAAAGCACTATGTCTAGGGAATTATCTATTATAATTATCTCTAGGTTATTATCTAAGATCCTTACAGCAAAGCTATGAGGGAGGTGGTCAGAAAATTAATCTTTTCCCAAAACTCTAAATCCTAGCTCTTCAAGAATTTCTATTTAGAAGAGACAAAGAAGGTCATATTTTACTGGTAAAAGGAATAATCCAGCAAGAGGAAATAACAATAATCAACATCTATGCCCCAAACATAGGTGCAGCTACTTTCATAAATCAAACTCTTTGTGACATGAAGTCACACATAAATCCCAATACAATAATACTGGGAGACTTCAACATACCTCTCACAACATTAGACTGATTTTACAGACAAAAGGTCAATAAAGATTCCTCAGAACTAAAGAACACCATTAACCAATGGACCTGGTGGACACATATAGAATATTTCACCCAACTACAGCAGAGTTTACATTTTTCTCACCTGCTCACGGAACCTTCTCCAAAATAGATCATATCCTGGGACACAAAATGAGCACTAGCAAATTTAAAAAATGTTACATACTTCCCTGTGTCATTTCAGATCATAATGGAATGAAACTAGAAATCAACTATAAGAAGACCCAGAGAAACAACATAAACATGTGGAGACTGAACACCATACTTCTGAATGAAGAATGGGTCATAGAAGATGTAAGAGGTGAAATCAAGAAATTTCTAGAAACAAATGAAAATAAAGATACAACATATCAAAACCTCTGGGACACTTTGAAGGCAGTATTAAGAGGAAAATTTATAGCACTGAGTGCTCACATAAGAAAAACAGAAAATCTTCAAACAAATAACCTAATGACACACCTCAAAGCCCTTGAAAAGCAGGAACAATTGAACCCCAAAGCCAGCAGAATACAGGAAATTATTAAAATTAGAGCAGAAATTAACAAAATAGAGAATAAAAAAACAATACAGAAAATCAACAAAACCAAAAGCTGGTTTCTTGAAAAAATTGACAAGATTGATAAACCATTGGTCGGTCTAACTAAAAAAAAAAACCAAAAAAACCAAAAAACAAAAACGAGAGAGAGAATCAACCCAAATTATGAAGGTAAGGAATGAAAAAGGAGAAATTACTACTGACAGTGTAGAAATCCGGAGGATTATCAGAGACTACTTTGAAAAACTATACTCCAACAAAATGGAAAATCTGGAGGAAACAGACAACTTCCTAGATAAATACAACCTTCCTAAACTGAGTCAAGAAGATATAGAACACTTAAACCAACCAATAACAATCAAAGAGATCGAAACAGCAATAAAGAGCTTACCATCAAAGAAAAGCCCAGGACCAGATGGTTTTCCAAGTGAATTCTATAAAACCTTTATAGAAGAGCTAACCCCAATACTCCTCAAACTATTTTGTGAAATGGAAAAAAACAGGGACTCTCCCAAATACATTCTATGAAGACAACATCACACTAATACCTAAACCAAATAAAGACAGTTCAAGGAAGGAAAACTACAAGCCTATATCTCTGATGTACTTGGATGCAAAATGATTAAAAAAAAATACTAGCAACATGCATTCAAAACCACATCAAGAAAATCATACACCATGACCAGGTAGGGTTCATTCCAGGGATGCAAGGTTGGTTCAACATATGAAAATCAATCCATGTATTTCACCATATAAACAGAATCAAAGACAAAAACCACATGATCATTTCAATAGATGCTGAAAAAAGCATTTGATAAAATTCAACATCCATTTATGATAAAAACACTGCAGAGAATTGGAATAGAAGGAACATATCTCAACATTATTAAGGCAATCTACAATAATCTCACTGCCAACATCATATTAAGTGGGGAAAAACTTCAAGAATTCCCCCTAAAAACAGGAACGAGACAAGGATGTCCATTATCACCACTTCTCTTCAATATAGTACTAGAGACTGTAGCCAGAGCAATAAGGCAAGAAAAGGAAATCAAAGGAGTACAAATAGGAAAAGAAGAACTCAAACTTTCACTATTTGCAGGTGACATGGTATTATATTTAGAAAACCCAACAAACTCAACCAACAGGCTTATAGAACTGATCAACAAATTCAGCAAAGTATCTGGATACAAAATCAGTCTTAAAAAATCAGAAGCTTTCCTGTACACCAGCCATAAATCCACTCAAAAAGAAATTCAGAAAACACTTCCACTCAGGATCTCCCACAAAAAAATAAAATACTTAGGAATAAATTTAACCAAGGAGGTAAAAGATCTCTACAAAGAAAATTATAAAACACTGAAAAAAGAAATCGAAGAAGATCTTAGAAGATGGAAGGATCTTCCATGTTCATGGATTGGCAGAATAAATATCATTAAAATGGCCATCCTCCCAAAAGTGATCTACAGATTTAAGGCAATGCCCATTAAACTACCAAGATCATTCCTCACAGACATAGAAAAATAAGTCCTTAAATTTATCTGGAATAACAAAAAGCCCAGAATAGCCAAGGTAGCTGTCAGCAACAAAAATCATGCAGGAGGAATCACAATACCTGACTTTAAACTATACTACAAAGCCATTGTAATAAAAACAGCATGGTACTGGCAAAAAAACCCAAACCAAACAAACAAACAAACAAACAAAAAAAACCCCCAAACAGATACATAGACCAATGGAACAGAATAGAAGACCCAGAAACAAGTCCACACACTTTCAGCTAATGATTTTTGACAAAGGGGCCAAAAACATACACTGGAAAAAGATAGCCTCTTCAACAATGGTGTTGGCAAAACTGGTTAACCATGTGCAGAAAATTGGAAATTAATCCTACTTTCTCACCCTGTACAAAAGTCAATTCAAGATGAATCAAAGACTTGGAAATCAAACCAGAGACCTTGAAGCTCCTTGAAGAGGGCATAGGTCCAACACTGCAACACATAGGTAGTGATAAACACTTTCTCAACAAGACCCCAAAGGCACAACAAGTTAAAAGGCGAATCAATACGTGAGATTGCATGAAACTGAAGAGCTTCTGTTCAGCAAAGGAAACTGTCAAGAACCTCAATCGAAAGCCAACAGAATGGGAGAAGATTTTTGCCACCTACACCTCCAATAGAGGACTAACATCTAGAATATATAGAGAACTCAAGAAACTCAACACTAAGAAAACAAAGCATCCAATAACAAAATGGGCAAGTAAACTAAATAGACACTTCACAAAAGAAGAAATTCAAATGGCCAATAAATGCATGAAAAAATGCTCAACATCACTGGCAATCAGAGAGATGCAAATCAAAACTACCCTGAGATTTCACCTAATTCCAACTAGAGTGGCAATCATTCAAAACACAAACAACAACAGATGCTGGCAAGGATGTGGAGAAGTGGGAACTCTAAAACATTGTTGGTGGGACTGAAAATTAGGGCAACCACTTTGGAAAACAGTATGGAGAATCCTCAGAAGAATAGGAACAAATCTACCATTTGATCCAGCAATACCACTTCTGGGTATCTACCCAAAAGAAAGGAAACCAAACTACCAAACTAATGCATGTGCATCTATGTTCATAGCTGCACAATTCACCATAGCCAAACTATGGAACCAGCCAAGATGTCCATCAATAGATGAATGGATTACAAAACTGTGAGATATGTACACAATGGAATTTTACTCAGCCATTAAAAAGAACTCAGTTACATCATTTTCAGGGAAATGGATGGAACTGTAGGACATTATGCTAAGTGAGATTAGTCAGTCACAAAAAATAAGAAAGCAGATGCTTTCCCTAATATGTGAGAGTTAGGGAGAATTGGGTCATAGGAGGAACTCTTTATGAAGAAGGAAATCCTATAGAGGAGCAAACAAGACAACCTAAAGGAGGAGAAAGGAGGGGGGAAGAGGAAAATATCTAAAACACACAAAGTACTTAAACACATCAAAGTCAAGCACTCAGCCAAGCAAGGGAAGGAGGGACGGGGAGGGAATGGGGTGGGAATTGGTTAGGGGTTAAATCAGTGATGTGTACATGTATGTACACACAAGTTCTTTACCCCAATATGATGTATGAATATAATGCACCAATAAAAATAAATTAAAAAAAAAGAATTTCCATGCCCTAATCACATAGCCTCTGAGCATGTTATGCTATATAACAAAAGCTGGTTTTATAATGTAATTGATATTACAGATTTCTTTTTTAACCATACTGGGGATGGAACCCAGGGGCATTCTACCTCCAAGTTACACCCCCAGCCCTGATGTTTGCTTTTTATTTTGAAACAGGGTCTCACTGAGTTGCAAAGTGCCTCACTAAGTAGCTGAGGCTGGCTGTGAACTGCGATCCCCCTATCTCAGCCTCCCCAAAGCCGGGATTACAAGCGTGCATCACCGTGCCCAGCTCAGATTTTTAGAATAAGGCAATTATTCTGGACTATCTAGGGGGTCTCAATCTAATTACCAGAGCCCTTAAAACAGAGAATGGTCTCTTCTGAAAAGCAGAAGATGCAGCAGATGTCAGTGAGATGGGATGGTTGAGAAGGACTCAGTGCTGTGGCTGGTTAACATGGAGGGTGAAATCTCTCAAGTGCATAGAAAAAAGGAATGTGAGTGCCTTTAAGGAGCTGAGTGCCTTTAAGGGGCCGAGTCCCCTCGCTTTCAGCCCACAAGGATGGGGGTACCAGCTCTACAGCTATTAGAGACTGAAATCTTCCAACGACTTGAGTAAGATAGGAAGTGGATTGATCCCAAGCACCCCAAATAAGAACCCATCCTGGCCCAAACGTGGATTTTGGCCTCGTGATACCTTGAACAGAGGAATAAGTCATACCCTCTCAATTCCCAAAGATTTACAGGAAGCTTGAGATAATTTGTGTTACTTCAAACCAACAAGTTTGTGGTAATTTGTTATGGTAGGCATAGAAAACTAATCCAGATTGCATTTTTTTATTTACTCAAGGATGTTAAGCCCCAGCAATTTTTCCTTCTCAGTTTTGAATCATCAATTTCTCTTTCTCAGATCCTTCTCATCAGCACTTGAAATATTATTTCTCACATCTTAAAGCAAACTGTGTTGGTCAACTTTCTACCACTGGACGGAAATACTTGAGATAATTAACTTGTAAAGAGAAAGGTTTATTTCACTTCACAGTTTTAGAGGTCCTGGTCCATGATCCTTGGCTCTGCTGTTTTAGGACTGTGGAGAGAGCACATTAGAGCAGGAGCCATGGCCATAGTGCACGGTGGAACAAAACCACTCACCCCCTTATCTGGAAGCCATAAGGAGAAGCCAAACAATTGCCATCAGGACAGTAACCTAAAGACCCCCCCATAAGCCCCACCCCCTAAGGGCTCCACCCCTTCCAAATGTCACCACCCAGGAACAAAGCCTTTAAGACATGGGCCTTGAGTAGACATTCAAGATCTAAACTATGGCACAAAGACTATCTAAACTATCTCTCTAGACTGCATTACCCCCACCTACAGCTTTATTTCCCTTTCCTTCCTATTAAAACACCTTGAAAGAGTTGTCAGTACTTGTGTCTCTACTTCTTCTCTTTCCAATTCTATCTTTTCACTCTAGTCAGGGTTTTGCACCCTTGCCCTCTACCAGTGCACTTCACTTTTGCTTGAAATAGTCATCAATGTCTTCTATGTAAATAAATCCAAATATTCAATTCTCAGTTCTCATCTTACTTGACTTACTTGTTCAGTGTCTGACAATTGATTCTCCCTCTTCTCTGACCATTTAACTTAAAATATCCAACTTAGTTCACTTAAAAAACCAAAATTACCCCACTGAATGAATCAATTTAATTAATTTTTCATAGTCATGCTTACAAAATCCGATTGCCCAATTCAGAAGATTATATGGCAAAGACAATAATCGGGTTAGCAACATGAAAATTCTTATCAATTATCATAGTCAATTTAGGTGAAAGAAATTTTCTCTTCAATTATCCAGAGCATGACCTTTTCCATTTTTCTTGTATGTATATGGAAAGCCAAATTAATTCTGATCTTTAGATTGATTTTATAAAGTTATTCTTTAAGTAATTGTATCTATTATATTGTCAAACAGCAGAGTATTGTATTTATTGTTTGGAGCTCAGAAAACAATACCCCAAAGTATGGTATGTTTGTATTGTCATTACATCAAACTGAAATCGTTCGGAAAGCAGCCAACATAGGGAGGAGCCTCCTTTGAATCAATGAATCTAGACCCTAATGACCTAGGGTCTAGATCCTCCAGACAATATTCCGTTGTGAGCATCCCTTCCCCACCGTGTCTTGCCAATGTGGGTCGGCGGGGAAACTGCTGCTTCATAACATGGGAAGAAAGATTAGAGTTGACATCATGCCCAGAATCCAAGTAGTCTTGTTCACAAGTTATCACCAACTCTTTAGACCCCTTCGCCTCCTCTAAGAGTTATTCTCCTTCAGAAGTTGTCTTCATCACCCCACCTCCTTTTTTTCTTATGGAGAGGGTGTATAAGCTTCTAAATCTCACGGGATTATTGGCTACTCACTTTCCTGTGATACTGCTATGCACAAAATAAATTTGCATCCCTCTTTTCGTGTCAACACGTCTATTGTCAGTCTACTTCAGCAGACTTGATTACAGACCCTTGGAAAGTGGAGGGGAAAGTTTGCTCTGCTCCTGTAGTGTTATCTCTACAAAGAGCTGAGAGTCAGAATTGGCTTCAAATCCCAGCTCAGCTGCCTGTTGAGTATAAACTGATAGGCAAGTTTTGTTGTTTGTTTTTTTAGCTTGTAAACCTCAGTTTGTTCTGTTACATGAGGCTAATAAAAAGGGCTACCTCATATAGTTGTGAAAGTAAACAAGTAATGCATGAGAATCTCTCTGCAGAATGGTTGGGACGTAGTAAATATATATGTTAACTGTTTTTCTTTTTAATTACCCCATTTATGCATGCCACAGATAAACTCAAAAAAGAAATTATTACAGCATTTGTAATATAAATGTCCCCAGAAATATAACTTAATAAACAATGTAAATACCATTCATTGAAATTATGTCCATAGAGACTAAATTCAAATATTTAGACACTTATTCTATTTTTAAAAGAGCATAATAAACACTCAGTGCTATCATAATAATTACTCTGCTTATTTTTCTTTTTATTCAAAATGGCTCTATCTAGCTTATAAGCATATTTTAAGGTAGCTTAAGAAATCAGGAAAAACAATATTTGCATAATAAAACAGAATTGTGCGCTTTAAAAAAAAACAGAAACTGCACAGAACCTACTTACTAGAAAAATGAATTATTTTAAATGCAGTAAATGTCTTTTGATTTATTAGCCAAAATTACTTTTATTTTAGAAAATATAATTAATTTATCATTATTTATAGAAAATAAAACATATCTATTGTTCTAATTTTTATTCATACTTTCAATATAAATAACAGTTGTTTTTTTTTTTTCCTCCTAGGGATTGAACTCAGGGACATTCTACTTCTGAGCTACAACCCCAGTTCTTTTTCTTTTTAATTAATTAATTAATTAATTAATTTGCAGTACTGGGATTGAACACAAGGGCATTCTACCTCTGAACTACACCCTCAGCCCTATTTTTTATTCTTTATTTTGAAACAGGGTCTCACTAAGTTGCAGAAGGCCTCACTAAGTAGTTGAGGCTGGCTGCAAACTTGCGATCCTCCTGTCTCAGCCTCCCAAGTACTGGGGTTATAAGTGTGTGCCAACATGTCTGGCTTATTTTTTATTCTAAAACAGGGACTTGCTAAGTTTCTGAGTCTGGCCTTGAATCTGTGATCATCCTGCCTCAGCTTCCCAAGTATTAAGATTATAGGTGAGTGCCACTGCACCCAGCAAGTTAGTTGCTAATAATTCTTAGAGGCACAATGTTCGAAGAAATGTTTGTTAGACTACCAACTAAAAGTAAGCTTGGAGATTTTATTTATAAAAAATTTAGAGAAATTATAGATTTCTACTGAATTGAATTATCAAGTTTGGAAAATGAACAAAAACAAGAGTCAGATGAATAAAACAAAATGTATTAGAAAAGTTTTATCACCAGAGCCCTAGATAATATATGAATAAAGTAAATATTTGGTTGTATAATTCTAAATTTAAATAAATTACATTAAATTACGATAACCATTTATCTTCCTTGAATTTTATAGGCAATTTTTTATGTTGAATTATTTACATATACCCTCTAATGCAGAAGTAAATCAATGGCCAAACTTTGTTCTGCAGCTGAATATTCATATAAATAATATTTTGAGTGTATCAATTTAGGATATCAGTCTTTGTAATTTATTAAAGATTTTATTTTACTTAAGTATAAATAAGGAGGTCTTGACTATATATTGTAGGGTTTTCTGATAATCACTAAAAATCTATAACAAAAGATGATTTCCAAGGATGCTATTAAACTGTTATATCCTAGAAATAAGAATTGAATTATTTTAATAAAATTGGCATTTCCTAATTTATTTTCTTCTATCTTTTCTTTCTTATTTCTTTTCTTATCTCATGGCTTTCTTAAAAAAAAAATCACATAACTTACCTCCCTACTAAATGTTCTTGGAAAAAGCAAACTTTTGGTATCTACTTTATTGGATCTCGATTATTTGTTAAGGAGAATGGAAGAACTTTATAAACTGTTGAAAAACAGTGGTTTCCCCCATCACTAGGAAGAAACAGTCAAAATTGTTATTGAAATAAGTTAATTTTATTTTAATTGCTCCTATGATTATTCTTTGAGAAGTCACCCAATTTCTTGCTGCAATGAAATATTGAATAGTATGTACTTAGAAAATGTGAGTATGGATAAAAAAAAAAGGCTGAGGTGGAAACAAAGCCTAGGTTCTCATCTTGTCTGTGTGTCCTCTAACTGGGTGACCTCGGGCAAGGCTCCTACCTTGTCTGGGCCGTGGTTTCATCCTCTGTTAAGTATGGAGGCAGGAATTTGTGCTCTTTAATGATGCTTCCTGCTGCATTCACTTCATCTAGAATCTACCTAACTCCCCAAAAGAAAGGCTTTCATTCTGGTATGTGAATACTAAAGTAACACATTCAGCTGTCTCTTCTCTGAGTAAAGCCCAGTAAGCAATGTTAATGTGGAGCCAAAGGGCCTCATTGAATTCTATCTCAAAACTCCATTCTTTGTCTCTTATCTTCACACGTTAATGAACAGGTACAACGCTAAAGGAAGAGATGCAGGCAAGCATAAAATGAGAAAGTGGTAGAACAAGGAGTATGGCTAATCCATAAAATGAATAACTTGATGTTGGACAATTGAAAATGGCCCATGCACTGTAGCTAATTGCATCCTAATTAGTTGTAGTTAGAACTTTAACTTTTTCCAAATGGATTTATAAGAACTATCTGTTAGGACAAGAGAAAAGACATATTATGTAGCTATTATGCATTTTTTGTGCAAAAGTCCATAGCATTAAGGACTATTTAGGAGTTATTTTTCACCTTTTTTATTTCTATTGCATTCATGCACGTGATTTGTATTAAATCTTTATATGTTTGAGAACTTTTTTCTTTTTTTGTAGTACTGATGCCCAGCCCTTTTTTTTTTTAACAATTTTTTTTATTGAACATAAATAGTATACATTTACACTATATTTGGTGCCCTCTCCCCCCCCCGCCCCCGTTTTCTCTCCCCCTCCCACCAATGGTTGGCCAGGTTAACCATGTCTTATTCATAATTTTACACATGTTCAGGTGAAGATGCTCCTTAATCAAGATCGGCCTTTCTCCTCTCCTATCTTTCCATTAAAACTTAGCTAGTATTTCCCCTCTAATATCTGGGGTCCTACTGGTATCCTTTGTGTTTTCTAGTTTGGGCATATTAGAGGAAACATGTGTATCTTCTCCTTCTGTGCTTGGCTGATCTCACTTAACATGATGCTTTCCAGGGCTTTCCATCTTCTTGCAAATGATATAATTTTGTTCTTCTTTATGGCTGAATAGAATTCCATTGTGTGTATTTCCCACAGTTTTGCTATCCATTCATCTGTTGATGGTGATCTGGGTTGGATCCATATTTTGGCTATTACAAATTGTTGTCCAGCCCTTTTTAAGTTTTTTATTTTTGTTTTTTTTTCCACAAAAAGTCTCTATCTTTTATTTTTTATTTTTATTTCTTTTGGTGGTACTGGGGTTCCTGGGAACCCTTCTACCTCCAGGCCTATTTTATCTATTTTTTTTTTTTTTTTTTTTTGGAAACAGGGTCTCTTAAGCCAGGGAGGCTGGCTTCGAACCGCGTGATCCTCCTGTCTCCGCCTCCCAAGCATGGGGATTACAAGCATGTGCCACCATGCCTGGCCTATCTTTTATTTTAAAAAAAAATTATTTTTCTGTGGAACATATTGAGAATGGCATACATTCAGACTATTCTTGAAATTTTTTTTATTTTTGAAACAGGTCTTGCTAGGTTGCTGAGAGTTTCGTTGCATTGCTGAGGCTGGTCTTGAATCTGTGGTCATCCTCTCTCAACCTTTCAAATAGTGGAATTAATGCATTTCTGTGCATATCTGCATATCAATAAATGAAAAATTAGTAACAGTACACAGTGGGAAAGAATGTGAAAGTACATATTAAGAAGCCTAAAATATTTTATATTTAATGAGACTAAATCATATACGTAGACTCTGCTTTCATGATAACACTATATTTGAGTTGGTGACAGAACAATCTGTTAAAATAGCAGCATGTAATGTAGCTTTTGGCATGCAGTTGGTGAATGAATGAATGATAGAGAAAAAGAATTAATGATTCTTTTTAATTAGCTAAAAAGAATTAATCCTACTGACTAAATTAATGACTGATCATAAAAATGTCAAATTGCTTTTTACAGAACAATGATTACCAACTATTTTACTACCATCACAGATCTTGAGTATTGAAGAATTTTGGCTATACACATAAATGCATTTGGTAGCAATTTCTTTTTCTAATTTTTAATAAGAGTGATGAGAAAGTATATTGCCAGAAGCAATTACCCACGGGGTTCATATTACGTATTCAGGTAACAGAGCAGAGTATTGAGGGCAAGGGCTTGTGACGAAGAGCCACAGACTCGTAGCTAGATTGCTTTGGTTAGATCTCTAGTTTACCAGCTGTGTGGCTTTAGACAAGAGTTTATGAACTGTTGTATGTCTCAATTTCCTCATCCTACAAAGAGGTATAATAATTTTGCCAAACTCATTATTATTATTATTATTATTATTATTATTATTATTATTATCATATTTTTTTGGCGGTACTGGGGATAGAACCCAGGGGCATTCTACCTCTGAGCTACACCCATAGTCCTATTTTTTTAAATTTTGAAACAGGGTCTCACTGAGTTACAAAGGGACTCACTAGGTAGTAGCTGAGGCTGGCTGTGAACCATGATCCTCCTGTCTCAGCCTCCCGAATGCTGGGATTAAAAGCATGTGCCACCATGCTTGGCAAATTCATGATGATGATGATGATGATGATGATTTGCAGTACTGAGGATGGAATTCAGAGGCATTCTACCTCCAAGCCACACCCCCAGGCCTATTTTTTATTCTTTATTTTGAAACTGGGTCTCACTGAGTTGCAAAGGGCCTCACTAAGTAGCTGAGGCTGGCCGTGAACCAGGATCCTTGGTCTCAGCCTCCCAAATGCTGGGATTATAAGTGTGAGCCACCATGCCCGGCTCAAATTCATGATTTTTTAAAAAATGAATTAATGAAAAGCATATAGAATAGTGCCTAGAATGTAGTAAACACCCAAGAAATGTTCACTATTCCACACAATATTAACTGAATGCTTGCATGAATTATTCTCATTGCTGACAGGAGCATGATAAAGTCATTATTGGTCCCAATTAATAGATGAGGAAACTGAGACCTATTGAGAGTAAAATTGCTCAATTTAACAAAGACTGATTCAGGTCTAGATATAAATCCTAGTTATAAATTCTTTCTTCTCGCTCCTCTTAGCCTTCCTCCCCCTCTCCTTTCCCTTCTCTTTTCTCTGTACAATAATTCTGATGAGCAAGAGGTAACAACCAGTGTTGTCACATTACATGACTACTATTCCAGGCAGAATTGTAGTGCTGGGCACTTCAGGTTTCGTAAAGCCTGTGCAGCTTTACTGAAAGTCAACATTTAATTGGATTAAGTTTTATAAGTATCAGAAATGGCTTAAGAAGCTTCATTTCTTTCAGATGAGGAACTATTTCCTATGTGCTTATGTAAAAAGGAGCCTCCAGTTTGCTATTTCATAACTCTTTCAATTTTAATTATATAATTTAAATATTGCCATAAATTAGAAGGGGGAGTCTTATTTAAATTTTAATGGTAAATCCTTGATATTTATGATTTTCCAAACAGTAAGAAAAATAATGTTTTCTTACAAGTCACCACTACAATGTCCTTGGGGTAAAGTGAAGAAAAGTTCTGGCAACTGATGACTCATTTTATTTAAAACCCAGAACATTCTTTCTGCCCCTGTTTTAGAAAGAAATGGCAGCAGCAGTGTGGCCACGGCTAGTCCTAACACTAACATTGACGTTTATAATCCATTTTCTGCCCTTTCTGGCTGCGGCTGTTATTATCTGGCTGGAGGGACTCCAGGGCCACACACAGAGCATGCATATATGACAGTATCTTTTATGGATCGGAGCAAAGAGAGCACAGGCTTTCACAAAGGGTGGGGTGCAAGAAATGGAGCTCAGCCACAGATCACCCCTCATTATCCCAGCCACCCACAGAACCAGGAAGCCGTCGCAATTCTTGGCTGAAGACGGAGGAAAGTGGAGACTGAATCATGGGTAAACACTATGAAGTTAAAATATGGCGGCTTCACGAGGACAAAGACTTTTTTTTATAAGTAGAACCTACTATTCACGTCTGACGTTCAAAAGTGGCACTTCATAAAGCCTATCCTTACAACTCCCCACTCATTCTGTGCTTAAAGAAAACACCATTTCTCCTGGAGCCCTTTTCCACTCTGTTAGATCCGCAATCTAAATTTTTTACTTCCTGTTTCCCTGCCAAGCAGGCACTTTAATTCTCATTTTCATGAGACTCTTCCTGGTTGACTGGTATCATTTGGTATCATCCTTTCTCCCTCTCTTCCCTTCTTCTCCCTCTCCTCTTCCCATTTCTCCTCTGTGTTGTTAATTTTTTCCTTAGATTGGCCAAATACTCTCACTTTTCACTTTCAGATGTTCTTTGGGGTCCACCTCCTCCTTTGGGTTTTCTTTTCACTGAATGAAACAATATGGCGGTCCTCTCCCGGACTTCCGGCATCCCTCACTAAGTAGCAGCCTGGCCTTGCTGCTGGACTCACCAGGCCACCGCCTTTGTGGTCTAATTTGGCAGGCACCCCTGTTTCCCAAATAGCTTGTTCCAGGAGACGCTGGTCTCTGAAGTTCCCTTTGGGAACGCTTCTGCCTCTGAATAGTATACTAAAGTGCATGGGTTGCTGGTGAGAACAAAACCATAAATTAATTTATAGCACAGCTGCTGGTGCTTGTCAATTCCCAAGGAATCCAGTGTCTAATATGGTCCTCCAGCATATTTGAGTAAGTAGATTGACAGAGGAGGGCAGTGGATGGGGGAGAGAAGGTACTGAAGATGCATTTCATATTCCTTGTAGTTCGGTCAAGGCTGGCTCTGGGAGGGGAAAAGACGTCCTTAGGCTGCATTCGAATGCCGATTGCATTCATTACACAGTTTGATTTTGGAGGCCACTTTTTCCCTACTGGTTCTGCTGCTGCCATTTTTTGGCTATGTAGAGTATGATTTCTGGAGAAAAAAATTAACAGAGCCTTAAACTCTTTGGATTAGAAGGACTACATGAAGCCACTAAGTCAATCAAAATGACAACACAGCTTTATGGAGAGAACCTTTATAGTTATATAATATTCATTTTCTTCGGGGTAGATATGAGTTCTGAGGTGGATTTGTAAACCTTTCCCCTGTAAAAAACACATACACTCAAACTAATGTTTTAAAATAGAAGTAGTACATGAAGTTGGGTGTGATAACACACACTTGTAATTCCAGTGCTTGGGAGACTGAGGCAGGAGGATCAAAAGTTGGAGGTCAGCCTGAGTAACTTGGGGAAACTATACTTCAGATAAAATAGCTTGGTAGTAAAGTCCTTGCCTCATATTTTGGGGGCCTTAGATTTTCTCTTCAGCAGCAGTAACAACAATAACAAAGATTAAAATAATTAAAAAGAGAAAAATAATGAAACACCTCAGAGGCATAAAAATGAAAACTAAAGTCCCTGGTCCATTTTCACTCCCAGTGCAGTGGTCCTAAAATGGAGATGGCTTTGTCCCCCAGTGGATATTTGACAATGCCTGAAAACATTATGGTTGTCACATTTGGGTGAGGGTGGGACAGTATTGCCCCTGACACCTAGAGGAAAGGTCCAAGGAAACTGCAAAGCATTCTATCATGCACAGAACCACCTCCCTCAACAAAGAATTCTGTAGTCCAATATGATCTGTGCCTTTCAGTGGAACCCTGGCCTCTTGTGACCACCGTGATTTGCATATTTTTTCAGAAAGTCTCTCTCTCTCTCTCTCTCTCTCTCTCTCTCTCTCTCTCTCACACACACACACACACACACACACACACACACATCACAGTATTTTGTACACAAATGAACTCTTTATCTCCACTATTATAAAATTTGCATTTTCTTTCAACAATGGCTTGATTATTTTTACATGTTGACACATACAATTTACCTAATTATTTTTAGCTGTTGAATAGTTTTAAATTGGTCCATTGTACCTTAACACACTTAACAAACTTTTAAAAGGAGAAAACTTTGTTGTCTGTAACTTTTTGTTGTTAAAACTCTACCTGTAAAGAAGGGGTTACAAAGAGAGAAACTACACAAAAGACAGGATTCTGCCACTGCACTTTTATTTTTGCTTGCTTTCCTTTTGCTCAAAATCTGACTTTGAGGTTAAATTCACAATGAGAGGTTGAATCAGTGTCTTTCTTACAAATCCCTGGTTCTCTCATGACTGTATCTTCCAGAAGCGTGGGATGAGGAAAGAAGAGCGATTGTTTTTTGTGCCATGCCGCTGGGGAGTTTATCCTGTAGACATTTCTAAAGTCTAGCTCACCAGTCTGCAAATCACGTCAGCTGTGGAAATGTTAAGATCAGGGGGCTTGCCGTATTTGAATCACATCCAGAACTTTTTAAGAACCCGGATTAGTTAAAATATGCTAGAGATTCAGGCTGTCCCTAAGGTTAATAAAAAACCAACCACTTCAAAGCCAACCCCTCCTTGTCTAAGTTATTTTTTTTCCTCTTGTGAGTTCATTCCAGAAGTTCAGCCATTTGACATCTTTCGCTGCTTTCTTAGGTCTACTTTCATTTTTGGTGGGAGAGGCTCGTTCATATCATCCATCGGTTATAATGCCTACATCAGATTCAGAACCATGCCGTGCTGCTAACAGTTGAAAAGTCATACTCACACAGGTCATTTAAGGTAAATATTTTCATGACACCGCACAGGAGGCTACCACAGAAAAATATATTTCATAATAATTTTCACTTTGCAAGAACATAACTGCCTCCCCAATAATACACTTTCATCTTGAACTATGTGGCCTTATCTGTTTAGGGAGTGGGGTGCTGGGGAGGTCCCCTACATACTAAGTACTTCCTTACTACTGAGCCACACCCCCCAGCCCCAGCCCCTGGGCTTGCCCAAGTCATCTCACTTCAATCAGCATAGAAGTTGATTTTCTTTCAAATTAATTTGTTACTTGAGTGAAAATGGTCAGAGTTCATAGCCAGAGGAACTGTTTCAAAAGAGAGAGAGAAAAAAAGAACTGCTTTAAAAAGCTTTTGCTTCTCACCAATAGGAGTCTTTAACATTTCTTTATTCAAATGTAAAAGCAAAACGGGACACCTGCTTGCTCTCTGTTTTAAGTATATAGAGGTCTCATGTTCCGCCTTAACCTCTTACATCTCTCCTTTAGCCTTCACTGTCTTTCTCCCATGGTAACAAAGAACAATCTCTATATAAACAGCATGATGCTTTTTCCATAGAGATAAAAATAAGAGAGTAAAATCGATAACTCTCTTAAGTCCTCCCATACCAGCGGGGTTATTTTTAAAGGCTCCCGTGGAACCTTCTGTAAGGGTGGCCGCAGACTGTGATGGGCTAGTGCGCGGCTCCTCGGCTCCCTGGATAATGGTCGGCTCGGGCTCCCTCATGGATGTGAAAGGGAAGGCCCTGCTGAAGGGTGAGCAGGGTCCACAAGTCAGTTATTACTTCCTCTGCCAATGATTCACTAAGTGCCTCTGAGCAATTCACTCACTCCTTCCATCTGATAAGGTGACTTGACATGAAGGCAAAGTGGCTACGATTTCTTATCTTCTCATGAAGCCAGAAGCTGTAAAGACAGGGCCAGAGCCAAAGCCACTTTCAAAAGTTGCCCTATCAATCCTTTGTAAGGCCACACATACAGGGCTCAGCTGTTGAAAGGTGACCAAAGGAGAACGAGCCTAACTGTGTGGGCCGAGAAGCCAGTGGGGTGGAGGGAGTTAACACAAGAAGACCTGCTAGAAAACAATGGGGATGTGTTAGAAGTTTTCCTCCTTGGTCATGAACTATTTCCTTACCTTTGAACAACTTCATGTTTATACCTCATGGCAGAAGCTTAAAGGGTAAACATGTTGTTCAAAGATGTTTAAGGAAAAAAATTTTTTTTTTAAATCTCTTTCCTCAGGGATTAAAAGTCTACGAAGATTCTCAACTAAGGACAAACACTAAACCCTTTTAAACTCAGCTCTGCTCTGTCCCTTCCCCCACCAGGCGGGTTTTACAAATGTCTTGAATCACTTCTCCCACACAGTCTTTTTGTGAATTATTACAATATTATGTGGCAATGTATCCTTACATTGTTTGTATTTATTGTGATTCACAATCCTTAGGAGCTACTACGGGGCTCAAATGATGTTTTTTTAAAATATTGTAAACATGATTTTAAATGGTGCCTGACTCAGCTTTGGCAAGTTTTGAAGCATAAGGATAAAGGAAAAAAGTCAACCCTCTGCCCTGCCATCACAGTGCAAGCTCAGAAAAGGGGCTGGGGAGGGGTTATCTCTTCATTCCCCACGTGAGTGGAAATGAACTCAGTTCCTTCTTTTTTTTCTTCCTTTATTTTTTATTTATTTATTTTTGGTGGAACCTGGGATTGGACCCAGGGGCATTCTACCTCCGAGTTACCACCTGTTTTTAATTTCTGCTTTGAAACAGGATCTTTTTAGTTTGATGAGGCTGTCCTTGAACCTGGGGTTCTACTGTCTCAGCCTCCCAAGTACTGGAATTTCAGGTGTATGCCACCACACCCAGCTTTATCTTTTAATTTCTAAACTTTTTGGTACTGAGATTGAACTCAGGAGTGCTCTACCTCTGAGTTACACTCCCCACCTTTTATATTTGTATTTGTCTCTCTAAGGTGCTGAGTTTCTAAATTGCTAAGGCTGGCTGGTGAACTGTCAATCCTCCTGTCATAGCCTCCCAAGTACTGAGATTATAGGCATGCACCACTGGGCCTAGCTTTTGTCTTTATTTTGAGATAGCATCTCACTCTGCTGCCCTGGCTGGCCTCTTATTCCTCAGCTCAAATAACCCTCCTGCCTCAGCCTCCCCAGTAGCTTTGGTACTATGTTTGACTCTGAACTGAGCCCTTGCAAAATAAAACAGAAAAAACAGAAATGTGTGTGTGTGTGTGTGTGTGTGTGTGTGTGTGTGTGTGTGTGTGTGATGTGCTCACTCCAGGTCTTTTAAGTTTACATGCTTAGAGAGTTGCATAAAAATAGTACAGGGCTGAACCTTCCAGGGAAGTTATTTTTTTTCCAAATGGAACAATTTCTGAAAATTGGGACTGAAATTATAGTTTGCACATTGTAATGCATTGAAATTCCCTTCTACTTTACTCTAAATAGCATTGTACTAGATCCAATTGCAGGGATGGAACAAAATTACCACAGGAGATTTTAGAGTCTTATTCTTAAACCAAAATGCTGCCTGTTACTCATGGAAACTCTGTGAATGAGGAAGGAGAGCAAACCAAAGTGACAGCCAAGTTAATGCTTTGTGCATTGTAACCTTTACGATGGGGCAGGAAAACACTTTTCATTTTTATATGCATATGCTTTAAAAATGTTCATATTTATATTATTAAATACATGCACATATATAAATCCACTTGTGTTTTTATAAATTTACCTACATACATTCTACTTTTGTTGCTAGAAGATATGTCATAAGGATAGATTCTTAAAAAAAATTTGAAATTAAAAGTTATTGAACCACAGGGAACTGAAAAACAAATTATATTTTTTTCTTTTTTTTTTTGCCAGAGACAGAGGAAGTTTTCCATTGTCATGAACTAGTTATGAACTATTAGCATAATTACCAGTGATGTACTGGGAAGATAATTTAGGAGAGTTGAAATTTTTTTAAGTGACCACCTTGTCTTCTACTCCCTGAATGTATTATCTACTCCCTACAACTATTACCAATTTGTCTTTCCTTAATGTGCAAATGTTCCAATTCTCCAAATTTCTCCATAAAAATTTATTTTTTGTTCTGTTTTTAATACCTCATCCATCTGTCTTGCTATTTGTCAGGGAAAAAAGGGCTAGTGAGAGTGTATGCTGTCTCTTTATATCACATATTTTTAATATTTGGTAAAGTTTTGTAAGTTTTTATAAAAATCTGCCTATATTACTCACTTCTAGATTTACTAATCTGGCTAAATATACACATCATCAATTGCTCATGGGCCAATCTCATCATCTGCCACTAGAGAGGGTGTTTATCCCTTTTGTGACGTATCTGCTCTAGTGCATATCCTGAATCTAATTATGAAGATCCACCAGACACACACAGTCTGAGGGACATTCCACAAAAGAACTGACCTTTATTCTTCAAAAGTAACAGAGTGAAACACAAAAACAAGCCAAGGAACTATTTCAGATCGAAGAAGACTGAAGCGACATGAACATCATGCGCAAAGTGTGACCCTTGATTGGCTCCTGGACTTGGGGTAAAAAAGCTATGAAGGATATGATTGGTGCTATTGGCAGAAATTGAATATAGATCATAGTTAAGATAATAATGTCAATGTTAAATTTCTAGAGTTTAGTAATTACACTCTGGCTATATAAGATAAAGTCCTTGTTCTTGGGAAATACATACTAAAGTATATAAGGGCAAAGGGGCCTGCTACCTCTAATGTCATCTAATGACTTAGAAATCTCTCTGTCGTGAGAAAGGGACACACACACAGATGGAGACATAACAAAGTAAACCTGCATCTTATACACTAGACCTCATGATATTTTTGCAACTTTTTGTAAGTTTGAGATTATGTCAAAATGAAGTTACTAAAATAAATATTAAACATGTACTCACTTCACTATCCTATTTGTTTCCTTAGGGCATAATTTAGGGCATAATAATATTTATGTTAATTTAGTTTTTCTAATTGTTTGTGGCTCACATATGAGAAGAACACAAGTTTTTCTAGTACATTGTGCTATAATTGACAAGGAATCTGGTACAATGTTAATTTTGAGCAAGAAATGTATGGACTGAATGATAGCACCAGCTCATGGAGGCATTAGTATGGCGTGATTCTGTGAGCACAGACAACATCCATCTGTGTAGACCTGGGAGGCCCAGGGAGAGAAAATTTGAGAAAAGAAAGTTTTATAAAATCTATGTAGTCAGAAATCAAGAGGTGATAATTATTCTCAAATAATTTGAAAGCAAAATGAATTCTTATTGAAATCAGAATTGGAACACAAGTAAAAGAAATGTTAAAATTTCTTTCTTTCTTTTTTTTTTTTGCAGTACTGGAACCAAGGGGCATTCTACCTCAAGATACACCCCCAGACCTATTTATTTATTTATTTATTTATTTTTTATTCTGAAACAGGGTCTCACTGAGTTGCAAAGGGCCTCACTAAGTAGTAGCTGAGGCTGTTGCCGAATCACAGTCCTCTGTCTCAGCCTCCCAAATGCTGGGATTATAAGTGTGTGCCACCATGCCCAGCTAAAATTTATTTCCTTTAGCTGCATTTTTATGCTATTCTTTACACTGTTTTTTTTAAACTTTTAATTAAATGCAATTTTTATTACATTGGATATGTGATCCAAAGAGGAAAGTTCAAATTTTTTGGCCCAACAGGGTTTAATAACTAGGAATATGTGTGTTTTGAACACATGGAGCTATAGACAACACATGGATCCTAATAGACTGCAAGGGTACAGAGTGTTAGTTGACTTTATGTCACTGGGACCAAAATACCTAACAAAAACAATGTAGAAGGGAAAGAGTTCATTTTGGTTTATTGTTTCAGAGATCTCAGGCTGTGGTTAGCCAGCTCTGTTCATCTGGCCCTGAACTGAGATGGATCATGGTAGAATGGTGTTGTGGAGGAGAGGTGCTCAGCTCATGGCAGCTGGGAAGCAGGGAGAGAGAGAAAAAGAGGGAGAGAAAGAGAACACACACACACACACACACAAACACACACACACACACGGGAGGATATAAACTCTTCCAGGGTATGGACCTAATGATCTACATCCTCCCACTAGGTTCTTCATCCCAGGAGTCTATTCAGCTATGAATGGATTGACCCACTGATAAGGTCAGGGCTCTCAAGATCCAATCATTTCCCAAGAACCCACCTCTGAACTTCGCTACACTGGGGTCCATACTTTCAACACAAACTTTTAGGGAATTTTCCAGATTCAAACCATGGTATGAAGATTAATGATCAGGTCTATGTTTTGTTAGAATGTATGGTTTGAAGTTAGGAGTGAGGAGAACATATGTTCAACAGATAAAAGTTCTGTGCAGCGGTGTAATGCTATGGTGGGCATCCAGTACTCTGGGAATAGATAGAATGGGCACTTGGAAGCCAGGCGTGGTGATGAACGCTTGTAATTTCAGGATTTGGGAGGCTGAGACCAGAGGATGGCGGTTCACGGACAGACTCAGCTAATTAGTGAGGCCCTTTGTAACTCAGTAAGATCAGTTTTAAAATCAAGAATAAAAAATAGGGCTGGGGGTGTAGCTCGGAGGTAGAATGCCACTGGGTTCCATCCCCAGTACTGGAAAAAAAAAAAAAAAAAGAATGGGCACTTGAAAAGAAGTGGCTATTAGGGAAAACTCAAAGACTCAAAGGAGAGTTTTAGGCACACATGATGGCAAAAGGAAGACAAAGAAGTAAGAGAGACGATGTCGATTATATCTGTACTTTCTACTTTTCTGTCCTCTTGGGAGAGGTATAATCAAGAGATTTGGGTAACTGTGTCTGTAATTTGAGTTCTGAACCCTTATCAGTACAATTGCAGTCATTCGGTTTCTTCAGAGGTCTTGGCAGACTTACCCCAGAGTTTTATGAGTCATCTAAATGACACAGATGTGATCTTTGAAGCCACTAGACTTAAGTTTTTCTACCTTATGGCATCCATATCTGCTCTGCTTCTTGGAGTTCCTGGGAGGTCTAGCCACTAAATTAAGAATTCACCCCCTCTTTATGACAAGCAACATTCATCATGTTACTTGATCATTCAGTTTTCTGAATGATCCAAAAACTAAGATGCCACAATATATTCTGTCCATGGGGCTCATTATTCAGAAGATGTACTGTTATTATCTCATTATTATTGACTCTTCAACTCAGCTCTCATTTTTAGCACTGTGCTTTGAAATATGGTAGACCTTCTTGCTTTTTTATTCATGTCTCAAACTCTTATCAATATTTTTCTTTTACTGTGAAGAGAATTTAGGATTATTTCTTTGAACCTACCTTCTAGATAACCAATTGTCTCTTTAGCTACATCTATTTTATTTAATCTGTTCAGTGATATTTTAGTTTCTAAAACTTCTATTTAATTTTTTTTAATTAGATTTTTTTCTTTTGCTGTACTGGGGATGGAACCCAGGAGCATTTTATCTCCGAGCTACACCTAGCCCTATTTTTTAATTCCTTTTTTTTTTTTTGGTGGTCCTGGGGTTCCTGGAAACCCTTCTACCTTCGGGTTACACTCCCAGACCTATTTTTATATTTTTTTAATTTGGAAACAGGGTCTCTTAAGCCAGTAAGGCTGGCTTCGAACCTGCACTATCCTCCTGTCTTCGTCTCCCAAGCACGGGGATTACAAGTGTGCACTACCACGCCCGGCTTTAATTCCTTATTTTGAAACAGTTCTCACTAAGATGTGAAGGACCTCACTCCTGTCTCTGTAGATGGTGTTTTTATAATCTCATATTCTTGGCTTTGATTTTTAAGTTCTCTTTATAATGTTTGAAACATAATTATGTTATATGAATAGAGAAATTCCACTATCTGAAGTCTCTTTGGTTTCTTTTCTGCCGTCTGTTGTTCCGGTTGACTCTATCTAGAGTTTTCTTCTTTTCTTGTGTATTTTGTGACTACTTTATATGGGAATTCATATTCTTTTTTTTTTTTTTTTGCGGTACTGGGGATGGAACTGAGGGGCATTCTACCTTTGAGCTATACCACAGCCCTATATTTTTAATCTTTATTTTTATTTTGAAACAGGGTATCACTAAGTAGCTGGGGCTGTCCTCAAACTGCAATCCTCCTTTCTCAGACTCCCAAATGCTGGGATTATAAATCAACACGCCTGGCTTCATATTCTTTTTTAACTTTGGAAATTCTTTAACGTATAGATTGAAGTAACATATTCTTCTAAAGAGAGTTTTAACTTACTCCTTTCCGCCATCTTAGTTGCAAGAACCCTTCAGGTGGGCCACTTGAAATATAATTCTCTGCTTTACATTTTCTGAATTATATATAGTTGGTGAATTATATAGTTTAGTGGTTTTTAAAATTAATTAATTAATTTTTAAAATTAATTTGCAGTACTAGGGATAGAACCCAGGGGAATTCTACCTCTGAGCTACATTCCCAACACTATTTTTCAGTCTTTCATTTTTGAAACAGACTGAGTTGCAAAGATCCTCACCAAGTAACCAAGGCTGTCCAGGAACCGCCATCCTCTGGTCTCTGCCTCCTGAAAGCTGGGATTACAAGTGTGCGCCTCCATGCCTGGGTAGTTTGGTGGTTTTAAATTCTCAAGATATCTTCTATTTTATTCCAAAATTGGGACAGGCAAGTTTTTGTGTTCTCCATTTCTATGAGGTTGGTTTGTTTTTCATTTATTCTAAGGCCAAGAGTGCAGAAAGTTTTGATCTCCCAGTACTATGGGAGTGTGGGGAGCCAGTAAAGCTTTCCCCTAGATAGTGTCTCTGACTCAGCTGACTGTTCTTCGCTCAGAGTCAACAAGGTTTGGGGAGAAGATCAGTTGGTGATGGCACGAGGGTACTGATTAACCTATCTGTAATATGCGTTTTGTATTGGTTTTTATTGTATTCCGGTGGTGATAGCACGAGGATATTGATTGACCTCTAGCTGTGTATAAATACCTCCGGAAAAACAAACTCAGCGTCAGTGTCAGCGCAATAAAGATGAGATTGACCCAGAAGTAGGCATCGGCCAGGAGCATCGGTGCAATAGAGAATACTGACCCAGGCGTAGTCATCGACCCGTAGGAAATATTGACCCAGGAACAGGGGTTGGCCAGTAGAGATAGTAGGCTGGCGACTCCCCCACGTTAGAATTAAAAATTCTTCATCCTCACGCCTCTCTTCAGAACCTGTACTCTTGCTGGCTGGCTCTGGCATGGGAGAAACCTTCCTATTTACTTTCCTACCTTTGGCATGTGTTTGTCTCTTCTCTTGTCCTTCACACCTGCTGCAGCTGTTCTGGTGGAAACAAGGTCTCTGGGACTTAGCCCAAGCCCTTAGAGAGGAAAGCTGGCATTGGCAATTGCTTAACTTCTGGGTTTCTGCTTCCACTTTACTTTTGGTCTCTGCGGATTCTTTCTTTTGTGCCAGCTCAGTATGCAATTAAAGATGCATTTTCCCCCTTAATTCAATATTTTGGTCATTTTCATCGGCAGAGTTTTTCAGGATATCTGGCCGATGATAATGCCAGAAACAGAAGTTGGCTTTTAGCTTTCTAAGAGCCAGTGAAAAGAAGGAAATATAATCAATTACATGGTCACAGGGGCCGAAGAAAAATGGCTCTCAGTTGCTTTGGAGAAATGCAACAGTATTTGGCACTGAGGCCAGACTAGGATTTTCTCAGCTGCGATTAGCAGGTACTGTGGTATCTACTATTGCTTGGACAGTGCAGTGGGTCCAGGCAGCTGCTCCACTAGTCTTCATAACTGACACCCATTAGATTGCCAAGCTGGCTGGTGTTCGAGCATGAAGAAGATCCAGGAAGACAAATTACTCTTTCCAATTTGTGCTATACTAGTGATATGAGTTCTGAAGTAAGAGAGTGTTTCCAAGAACCTTCTGAATCCTCATGCCTAGAGTTTTCAGTTTCTTAGACATATCCACACAGATTAGAATCTCTTATCACTTAGGCATAGAAAATATATACTTTTTCTAATTATGAAGAATCACCCTCTAAATGACATAAGTGGAATGGGTCTGCTATCTTGCAGTAAAACTGAATCTTTTTACTCTCTCCCCCCCGCCTTTTTTTTGGTGGTACTGGGGTTCCTGGAAACCCTTCTACCTCTGGGTTACACTCCCAGACCTATTTTATATTTTTTTTTGGAAACAGGGTCTCTTAAGACAGCAAGGCTGGCTTCGAACCTGCGCAATCCTCCTGTCTCCGCCTCCCAAGTGCAGGGATTACAAGCCTGTGCCACCGCACCCAGCATTTTTACTCTTTTTTTATGATATGCTTCAACTGCCCTAAAAGCACATCTGGAGATAAATTGAAATCAAAGATGAAGATGTTTTCCAGTTACAGAACATCCTCTGTAATTGTTAAACATTGTGCATTTAATATTCTGTTCTAGTTATATTTTAGTTTTTTTATTTGATAGTAAATAAACTTATAAAAGAATGATTACTTGGTTATATGAGACTGCTAAGACTAAAGTTAATAATTAACAAATTAACTAAAACATTTTTGAACTTTTTAAATAAAACATGTTAAAATACCTGTTTTTTATAATAGTCAATTGATTATAAAGCAAATAGAATCCTAGATTTCTACTTCAACTTAAGTCAAAATATGTAAAAATATTTATTAAAAACCTGTCTGCAAGGTAATGCTAGGTAAATTATTTTCTGAAAATATTGTTTAAAATGTGGCTATTTAAAGCTTCTATGCCTGGGAGAGTTGAGAAGAACAATTTTATATTGTGAAATAAGAAATTTCACTGAATCAGTAATACCAGTTACCAAGAAGGGACTTAAGGGAGGTTGGGGGACTAAATTTCAGTCCAAAGAGAAATAACTGCCAGTTTCAGTTGGAGTTTAGTAAAGAAACAAGAAATTGAAAGCAGTTGCATTGACTCCTTTATCTTGTGCAGTGAAAACAGAACCAACATTCTAGGAAAGAATTTTCGTCATTTCTCAGAAATAATAATGAGTGCTGTGAGGATTTTATGAAATGAATTTGAAAGGCTGTGAAATACACCATACTTTATTGGTTGGGACTTTGCCGAACAAATGCCTTTTCTAACAGATGGGGGATTCTGGCTACATTGGGAGTTTAGCAAAAGCTCCTACCTATTTCTGAATCTTTTGGGTTCAGTAAATTTACTACATTTTCATCTGTCCTTAATTTGTAACCCATCTGTTGTTTTCTGTGTGCATGATAATAGCAACTTTAAACGTATAGTCAAATATTTTGGGTTTTTTATGGTTTCTATATTTATATTTGGGTGTCTTACCATTTTTTCTCCTTCTGGACAAATTTTCCACGGTGATGTAGGCACTACAAGCAGGCAGAATATATAGAATCCAACCTTTGCTTGACAGGCAGGAAATTACTGCTCTTAAGTTCAAAATTTTCTCCTTCTCTCCCCCGCTCTTCAAATATAAGAAATGCTGTTTTGCTAGTTAGAAAAACTCTGCTTAGCACACATATTCAAGCCTGCGAGTAAATTCAAAATCTATAATTTGATTAAAATTTATCAAAAGAGCTTGAAGAATAGCCATTTCCTTGTTTATACTCACTCATTTGGAATTGAATTAGTCACAATAATATTATCACACTGGTTTCCCTTTGGCCATTTTTACATGAATTTGGAAAACACAAATAATTATCTAAAAAAGATGTAAATAATAAAAGGAGACTAAGTGAACACTTTTAAGGACAGGAATGGCATGCAGTTATGAACCTAAGTGTTTATGTTTATTGAAGAGGGGAGATGGGGGGACTAATTATATGGAAAAGCCAATTTCTGTAAGTTTTGTAATTAAATAGAAAGACTGTTTAAAAATGGATGGAATAGGGCCGGGCGTGGCAGGCACGCTTGTAATCCCAGCATTCGGGAGGCGGAGACCAGAGGGTTGTGGTTTGTGGACAGTCTCAGCTGCTTATTGAGGCTCTTCGCAACTCAGGGAGACCCTGTTTCAAAAAAAAATAAAGACTAAAAAACGGGGTAGAATGAGATAGAATGCCCCTGGGTTCCATCCCCTGTACTGAAAACAAAAATGGATGGCGTAAAATAATGTTAAGGTCCTTAATTTAAGTTTGTATGCAAGTGATAAAATTTCATTGGGAGATAGTTTATTTTTCACATTATAAGATTTAATTTTAAGTGGTGTTTTCTCCAATTCTTGGAGTATAAAGTATCAGGTCAGGATTCATCTAATTTATTTCTCTTTCAACATTATGTTCTCCAAATTCATGACTTTCTATTGTGGACATGACTTTTGAGTTTTCAGGAAATGTCAAAGGCTCTTTGTTCAAGTAGGAAGCATGACATAGAAGCAGCCATTCCTGCGTAGGTTTGGGTATAAAGGCTTTCTCAGTGCTGACCATTTGATTTCAAAGTTTTTACACATATAAACTTATAAAGACTCACAGGGTCTGTTCTCTCTATTGAGGTGATCCTTCTCTCCTTGTGGAAACCTCTCAAGCTTGTAGTTTTGTCCAGAGTAGAAGGTGGTCTGCAGTGGCAGGTGGAAGCTTTCGGTTTTGTCTATTCAGCATTATTTCCCATCTCTCTTCTTCTACTTCCTTCCTCTTAGGTCCATGTAGGTGATGATGTCCATGAGAGTGACCTGTCTTCAACTCATGGTGAGTAGATGGCCAAGTTTGGCTACTGGAGTGCCAAGTGTCGCTTCAGGGATGTGCATATGAATCAAGAAAGATAAATTATTGCCTTTCTGGGAGATGACTCTAAGACTTCTGTAGGACGGGGGATAACTAAGTCCACTGTGATTGCTAAGCAGGGCCAGTGTGCACCTGGAATGATTGAGGTCATCTTGCGTGACACAAACACACAGACTGAGCCTTCCTGTAATATAGCAAGTGGAGATATGCGTAGCTGAAAGATGGAGAAGAAAAGTCGAGATCTGAAAACATTGTTTACTTCTGGATCCATGTCCTTAATGATACATTCATCTTGGGACTTCCCAGTTACACACAGTCACTACATCCCCCCTGTCCTTAAGCCAGTTTAGGTTGGATTTGTAATAAAATCAATCAAAAGGGTCTTTACTAATGCAGTCCTTATTAACAGATCTAGCAGGATTAAACTATAATTCTGCTAAAATTCTCTCTCTCTCTCTCTCTCTCTCTCTCTCTCTCTCTCTCTCTCTGTGTCAGACCAATAACCAGATACTCTGAAATTTTATGCTAATAGGACAAATGCAGCAGAAGACAAAGAGTGATTTCACAGTACAATTCAAGCACAGATCCCTACTGAGCATACACGGAGGTATGCAGTTACTGTGGTCTGGTGTAATAACTTTGGGTGTAATGCTTTCATTTACAGTTGCTGTTGTAGAGCTGGGAGCACCCTGGGAGTTAACCCGCAGGACAATGTAAAGAGGCGCATATATTCTTCCAAGGCACTTGTAGCTGTCATTTCATTTTTCAAGAGTTATGAATGGAGGTATTGTTGCAAACAGCTGTACCGTGAAGGCATTTAAGCCAGTTATTACTGCCTGTGGTGTCTGCACTCAAAATGCTGCAAACACTGAAATTATGATTTACAGAGGTGAAAAAATGTAAGATGTATAAGATCTAGCTGTATGCTCGGCTCTGTCTCTTCATATTATTGGATAGATTCTTTTGTTATGATGTTTCTAAATCTGAATCCTTGTAATTCTGATGAATTCAAAAGGTTTGGCCACAATATGAAACAATATATTAATCTGAAGGCAATATGGTAAAATAAATGTTATTTTTAATGTGTTTAATTGTTTCCTAGTAACATTATGTTAAATCTATGCTAGTTAGAATATAATCAAAAAATTAGAATATGGTAAAAGAATTTCCACAGCTTACTTATTTTAGATAATAATGAATCTGGTTGAAATAACATTTTAAAATTGAAAAATAATTTTGTTTCTTAAGAGAACTCTATTATATTATCCAGTGATTTTTTCACTTGCAGGAAGATGATCATTTCTAATATGTTAAGACCTATTGTCACACTTGGTTCAGCAGATTTATCTTTGCTAAAGTGCCTGCCTGCTTGCTTGCTTGTTTTTTCTTTTCTTTTCCTTTCTTTTCTTTCTTTAGTTCTGGTACTGGGGATCGAACCCATAGGCTTTCTACCTTCAAGCTATACTCTAACCTGATTTTATTTTTTATTTGGAAACAGGGTCTTGCTAGATTGCTGAGAGTCTGACTACTTGTTGAGGCTGTTGTGAAACCTACAATTTTCCTGTCGAAGCTTTCCAAGTATTGGGATCACAGGTGTGCAACATCACGCCTAGCTAAGTGCGTTCTTTTCTTATCTTACTCAAATCATGATGTAAAACTTCAGTAGACCAAACTCTCTTTTTCAATGAGAATGATATAGAAATCAATCTCTCTCTCTCTCTCTCTCTCTCTCTCTCTCTCTCTCTCTCTCTCTCTCTCTCTCTCTCCTTCTTTCCTTCCTTCCTTCTTTCTTTTTTTTGTCGTACTGGGGATTGAACCCAGAGGCTTTGTACCTTCAAGCTATACTCTAGCCTGATCTAGTAGTAGCTTGCCTTTGGTGCTTCTTGGCCTATGATGATAGATCATGCACTATTTCACATCTTCTTATTCTTATGCCAGTTAAAAGATATTTCAAAAATGTCTGCCAGAGTCCCAATTAGTGAACAAGTTAACAGAAGATATAGCATCTATTTAATGTGTATGCATAATTTTTTGGATATAATTATGTTATTTAATCAATCAAATACTTTTTTGGGTTTGTTTGTTTGGCGTCCCTGGGTGGGCTAAATCAATCTAACTCTTTAACTTAGAAGAATTTTATAGATCATAGATTCTTTTTGAAGGAAAGCCTCTGATAGGTCACCTAGTCAAATACTCTCAATTTATAGGGCATATGAGGTAGGAGGCTTTGGGTTGCAGGTGACAGGAAACTGATCCTTTAGTAAAAATAGGAATTTGGAGTTCACAACACTGAATGTTCCAGGTAACGAAACAGACTTCATCCAGGGATCAGAGTCTGATCTTTTCTTTGGTTCTTACTTCTGTTTCCTTAGATGTCCTTAAATGGACACTATCAGCCTCTAAACACATGCTTCTTGGCTCCTCTATAGGAAAAAGGGCCACCATGGTATTTCAAACAAAACCTCAGAAGTGAGTTGGCCTGATTTGAATCACATATTACTCATTCTTTCAAATTACTTTCTGTGACCTAGGGATCAGATTTGCTCCCTGGATTAAGGCAGCCAGCTTCCTCTCTTGGAGGTCGATGCAGGATTGATCCCACACCAACCACAGTGCAGGGAAACTTAGGTTGCTGTTAAGGTAAGGGACCCCAGGGAAGCAACCCACAAACTATAAGATGATAAAACTTGAAGGAGTCTAAGTGAGCAGGCCTGGCCACATGGTACGCAGCGAAGCCTCATCCAGAACCTCACGGCAGGCTCGGCAGTGCTGGTGGCGTATTGGTGAGTATAGCTGCTTTGCAGACTATCATTCTGCAAACAAAGGTTCATGAGCTACTATACAAATTCATGCCATCAGCACTATGTGTACAATTGTAGAAACACTGGCGCTATCTAGCACAGTCTTTATGAACATGTAGTCAGAAATTTGTTTTATAAGAGACACCTGGGTGTCTGATAAAAGCACAGATTCTTGAGCCCCATTCTGCATTTGTTGAATTATAATCTGTGGACAAGGAGCTCTGGACTTTTAAAATTAATTAATTAATTTTTTTGATACTGGAGTTGAACCCAAGGGCATTCTACCTCTGAGCTACACCTTCAGCCCTGTTTTAGATTTTTTGTTTCAAAACAAGGGTCCCTCTAGGTTGCTGAGAATCTTGCTACATTGCTGATGACAGGCATGTGCCACCACACCTGGCTGAGCTCTGGAATTCTAAGTGAATTCTAAATACACTTTCTAGATAAATGTCCTGTATATTACAGCTTATGAACCAGTGTTATATATCTCATATGCTGTCATGGTTAACATAATATTCCAAAGCTTCTTGCCATGTCTGCCTCTAGGACTATGTTTGGAAATGTTTTATTTATTTTGTGTGTATGTGTGTATGGTGCTGGGGATTGAAACCAGGGGCATTCTACCTCCAAGCTACACCCCCCATACGATGTTTTGATTCTTTATTTTGAAATAGGATCTCACTAAGTTGCAGAGGGCCTCACTAAGTAGCTGAGGCTGGCTGCGAACCTGGATCCTCCTGTTTCAGCCTCCCAAGTACTAGGATTATAAGTGAGTGTCACCATACCCCATGACTAGCTTGGAAATATTTTCTTTTCATTGACTTTGTGTGTGTGTGTGTGTGTGTGTGTGTGTGTGTGTGTGTGTGTGAGAGAGAGAGAGAGAGAGAGAGAGACACCGGGATTGTATCCAGGGCCATTCTACCTACGAGTTATACCTCCAGTTCATTTTTTATTTTGAAACAGGTCTCACTAAGTGGAGGAGGGCCTCACTAAGTAGATAAGGATGGCCGTTAATCTGCAATCCTCCTGTCTCAGCCTCCCAAGGACTGGGATTGCAAGTGTGCATCACCATGCTTCATTGACTTTTTAAATAAGACTATAATTACTTCTCTTTTTTTGTGGTAATGGGGATGGAACTCAGGGGCATTCTAAGTCTGAAATAAAATTCCAGCCCTATATTTTATTCTTTATTTTGAAACAGGGACTCCCTGAGTTGTGAACCACAATCCTCCCAAACGCTGGAATTACAAGTGTGTACCACCATGCCCGGTCCTTATAACTACTTTTAATCTAATCTTGTCATCAACTCTGGTAGAAGGGTTATGAGGTTTTGCTGAGGTCTTCAGGTAAGCAGGGAAGTCCACAGAAGACTGAGACAAAGTTCAGAAATACTTAGGTTTCACAGTATGAAGGAAGGAAGATCAGCCAGTGTAAAAATGGCAAAGTTAGGACAAGCAGGAAAACATAAATACATTTACTATGACAAATGGCATCAAATAAAGCATGCTCTTACCCACTTACATAGATTATTTTAGGTCTCTTCTCAATTGTCTGCAGGCTATGATTGATACATTAAAACTGCTCAATCTGCAGCACTTGAAAGTAAAAACGGAGTGTTGACAACAGCTATTGAAATTCATAGGAATGCTGGCTGAGGCTTATGATAGGAAACGCAACAATCACCGCGTTGCTTTGTTCAGTCTTTGTGTTTGTCTGACAGCACACATTTCGAGATAAATTTTCTACCTGCTTCCTCCAAGTGACCTACAGAGGATCTGCTGCTTCCTCCATAGCTTCCTCTGAACGACCATGATGGTTTTTATGATCTTATTGACAGTGTTTCTTGGAGAATGACTGGGGAGAGATTGTTGGTATTACTTTCAGGTAGTAAATAGTTTTGTGGAAGAACAGTGAAATGAAGATTATTACCAAAGTAAATATGATATATTTTTAATTGCATTTATCGCACTGCTATAGGACTTGTGAGAGGTGATATCAAACCATTGTCTGCTTAGAAAGTTGAATTAAAAAGAACAAAGCTAGAAGATATGATAGTTTCACCTAAAAAATAGAAAAAAAATATTCTCTGGTAAGAAAGAAAGCAAAAAGAAATATTGAAATGTTATCTTTAAGTCATCAAAAGCTTGGTATCAGACAAATGAAACTGTTATGTGAGATTATCATTTTTAATTCTGGATAAATTGCTATAATACTAGATGTCAATCACTAAGCCAAGCATGGGAGGGAGGGATAGGGAGAGAATGGGGTGGGGATTGGGTGGGGGCTGACTGGGCAATGTGTGCATGTATGTCTACAAAAGTATGTATCCCACTATGATGTATGAATACAGTGCACCAATTAAAAAAAATAGAGTGGTCGATAAAAAAAAAAGAAAGTTGAATTAATTTTATAAGAGCTGTCTGAGGAGAACATAGTGAAAACAGAGATAAAATTTTATATACAATCATGATTTGAAATAAAAATCAGTGGACTATATTCCAAGACAATAATAGTTAATTACTGAGTATCCACAAGAACTGAATTATTAAGTACACTACTGTACCTACTGTACCGTAGTCCCCCTTATCTGTGGTTTTGTTTTCCATGACTTCAGTTATCCAGAGTCAACTATGGTCTGAAAATATTAAATCGAACATTCCAGAAATAAACAATTGATAGGTTTTAAATCGCTCAACATTTTGGGTATCATGATGAAATATCATAGCCAGGCATCGTGGCACACACTTGTAATCCAAGGTTTTGGGAGGCGGAGACAGGAGGATTGAGGTTCGGGGACAGCCTCAGCTACTTAGTGAGGCCCCTTTGCAACTCATTGAGACCCTGTTTCAAAATTAAAGAATAAAAAATTAGGGCTGGGGGTGTAGCTCAGAGGTAGAATGCCCCTGGGTTCCATCCCCAGTACTACAAAAAAAAAAAAAAGAAAAAAAAAAGAAAGAAAGAAAAAAGAAAAGAAAAAGAAAAAGAAAAATCATGCCATCTGCTCTGACTTCTCCAGGACATGAATGGCCCTTTGTCCAGTGTTTCCATGCTCTGTATGCTGTTCATTGTCAGTCTTTTGTAACTCTCTTGGTTATTAGTTTGTTGCAGCATCAGTATATTGAAATAAATAGTTTCTATTTTTAGTTATCATCAATCTCTACTTTGCCTAATTTATTGATTAAATATTACCACGTGTATGTATAGTATAGGAAAACATACCAAATGTACAGCTTGATATTATTGTGGTTTCAGGTGTCCACTGGGGATCTTGAAAAGTATCTCCCAAGGATGATGGTGGATTACTGTATTAAGTAGTATAGGGTAGTATAAAGATTTTGTGCCTCTGATTTCCAGCCATGTACAATTCCTGATAAATATAGAATTTGCTTTTAAAAGGCTTCTCACATGCCTCAACAAGGTCTAATCTAAAGTATATAAGACAGCGTTCTCTATGGTGACGATGTTAATCTGCCATCAGCTTGATAGACCTTTGAATTGGTTTCACTTATTGAATATAGATGGGCTTAAGTCATACAAGTTTTTTTTACTTTATTTTTTTAAATTTTTATTTATTTATTTTTATTTTTTTCTATTTTTAATTTATTTTTTATTTTTTATAAGTGGAACATATTGAGAGTGGTGTAAATTTACATTGTGCTTCATGCCCTTTCCCCTCCTTTTCCCTCCCCCCCAATAGAGAGTGTCCAGGTTAATCATGTTGTATGTATTCTATTACACATATTCGTATGTAGCTTCTCTATTGAACAACCTCTGCTCTCTTCCTCTCCTATCCTTCCGCTCAAGCTTTGCTGAGATTTTCCCTCCATCATCTGGAATCCCTCTGGTATTACCACTACTCCCTAGCTTGAACATATTAGGGAAAACATATGTCCCTTCTCTTTCTGTGCTTGAGACTGAAAACGGTCATAGAGTCATGCAAGTTTTTAATCTGATTATCCGTAGTTAACATAGACGATTTGCACTATAAGATAATGCACAAGGACTAGGAATTGACCAATGGTCATGAAACTACATGTGATCACCCTAGAACTACAGACGTTCCTAAAGCCTCTATCTGGTTTTCCTAGCACTATTTCTAGCCAAAGGCAAATACTGTGTGGTGACCACAAAGTGATATATTTATGGATATTTAAAGTTTTTGTTACCTTTCAAGCTACTTTCACCAACAATGAAAATAACAAGCCCCAAAGACTCATCTTTCATATGACTTGTAATTTTTATGTATTCCCTTTCAGCCTTGTTCTTTTACAGATAGAATTTTGAATTCTGTTTTGCTGCTATTTCCCATGCTGCTATTATTTTTGTAACTGTTGCTATCTTAAATGGCTTGTATATACACTAAACCATTGGATTGATTGTCATATTTATGAAACAATTTTCTGATTGTTGGGACTTTGTATCTTTTTCATTCATGCAAAAGCTGCCAAGCTAGGTTTGGTCTACACACCGAGGCCTGCCCACCACTTATTTTTGTAAATAAAATTTAATTGGAACACAGTCACACACAATTGTATGTGTAATCCATTGTTCATTTTGCATTATAACGGCAGGATTGAGTCAGTGTAACAGAAAGCCTAGAAAATTTATTATACTTTCCTTCAGAGAAAAATGTTTGCCAACTCTAAATTATTATTTTAGTACCAAGATTGACTCTTGGTACTTGGAATAATCTCATTAAGATACATCCTCAGGGCTGGGATTATTTAGCCCAAGTATATAATTCATATGGTTTCACAGTATATTTCTAAATTGTTTTCTGAAGCTGTGATATTGATTTATAAAATGCTGTCAACAGCCTATAAGTGTGCTACTTTCACTCAACTTTATCACAATTGGATTTTGCCATTTTAAGTTTTTCTTAATTTAATGACCACTAACAGTGTAAATTACTGGTGTTTTTATTCACTCTTCTTCATAATAAAAAAGCTATTTCCCAGTATATTATTAGTTGTTTTTCTTTCGTATACAATGTCTGTTCGTGTTTCTTATATGCTTGTGTATTAAAGCTGTATTGCTCATTAATTTGTGTGAGCCTGTAGATGGTTTTCTCACTTATATTACAAGAACCAGCAATAAGATACGGTGGTCAATGACTTACTGCACACAGATACCCATAAATCATGCAAGTATTATGTGATTCATTAAAGCAGATAGAGGAGTCAGGCATATAATAATTATGAATGCCACCTTTTAAAGCCAGAATATCTGTATTACTGATGTAAATAATACCAGTAGCTCTTTTATTACTCTCTAAATCTGTAAGCTGAACTCCTGCAAGAAAAATATGTCTTCTTTATGTAATGAAAATATTTGCTTATGTAGTATTAAATTTCTCATTTGTGTATGACTCATGAAAGTAGACAACCAACTTGGCTTTGGTCTTAAATAAAAGAATCTTGTTACAATAATCTTTTTTCTCAAGATGAAAAATGTTGACAAGTTCGATTCTCTCCCGCTCTGGTTGCAAAAATTAAACGGACTATCTTAAAGTTGTAGAAGGGAAATGTGTGACCAAATACAGGATAGAATTCCCAGTGGGAAAGGAAGAGTAGCTTCAAGGAGAGAAAATCAAGGAGCATTTACTTATATTTGTTTACAGTCCTAAGGAAAGGTTTTATGCACATAGCAGTTGGTAATGTTTTGAAGGTATTAAGTCATAGCACTTTATTATTTTTCTTTAATATCATCCAGCCTCCCACCTATGGCTGAGGCAGAGTACTATAGCCTCAGGGAATGAGAGGACAATTTATCTTAGAACAAAGGTGTGATTGATCAGCTTCACACACAAAGCTGAATGTCTTGAGTGGGCAGCAAGACAGTAATTTTGAAAGCCAGGGCTTTGGCGTGAAGAAAACGTATTTTCTAAATTTGTTTCGAATATACTAATGTTAAAATTTGATTGATTACTATATGCAAAGTGTAGTTGGAAATTGGGTATTGCCATACTAAAATTAGAAGTATTTTCCGGGCATGGTGGTGCATGCTTGTAATCCCCATGCTTAGGTGACTGAGACAGGAGGATCACAAAGGTTCAAAGCCAGCCTCAGGTATTTAGTGAAGATCTCAGCAACTTAGTGAGACCCTGTTTCCAAATAAAATATAAAATAGGTCTGGGAGTATAGCCCAGAGGTAGAAAGACTCTGGGTTCCACCCCCAGTGCCACCAAAAAAAAAAATTTAGAAATATTTTCCTTTATTTTTTATTTTTTTGTGGTACTGAGAATTGAACTTAGGGGCATTCTATCTCTGAGCTATATACCCATCCTTTTTTCTTTTTTTTTTTTTTTTTCTTAAACAGTCTCACTAGGTTGCTGAGAGTCTCACTAAATTTCTGAGGCTGTCCTCAAACTTGGAATCCTCTATATTAGCTTTTCAAAAATGGAATCACAGGCCTGTGCCACCATGCCCAGAAAAATATTTTCCCTGGGCTTCCGGGAAGATGGCGACTGAGAAAAGTGGGGCTTAAGAGCCCCGCTAACAACTTATCTCCATTACCACAAAATCAGCACCTTTCATAGCCAGAAAACACCACCACCAGAGAAACAAAAATCACCAGGCTCCAGAGAGAAAGCGGACTGAGAACAGAGCTCAGAGCCACAGAGGAGATACACCGGCCTCACGCCCGAGGACGCGGCAGCAGCGCCATTCTGCTGGCGGCATCGGCGGCGACTTCACCGGACGGCAACAGCAAGCCGAGGTGAGCCGCTGTGGAACAGCCAGGCGGGATTTCTCGCCGCAGGTAAAATCTAAAGCTCCCAGTGGCTGAGCTCAGCACACGCCGCAGGGATTCAGAGTGGAAATCAAAACCAAGAAGAAATACACAAGACTCATGGCCGAGGGTGTAGCAGCAGCGCCATATTGCCACCGGCGGCAGCAGCAGCGAATTTACTAAGTTCAGTACGGCTACATCTGCGTGCTCAAGAACAGTGAGTCAAATTGCGGGCCACAGAGGAGAAATCCCAGTACTGTACTCCCTGGGACTTGACCCAGTGGGGGAGGGGCGGTGGCAGAGATATCACACCATAGGAGAACGTGCAACCTGGCACCCCCCCACAGTCTAAAGCAGCCTCTATCGACTCTCTGGGTCGGAGACTCTGTGATACAACCCAGTAAAGGAGTAGTGGGGTCTGAGATACTATAGACTCGAGATCCAGAACAACTTAAGTGAAGTCATAGTGACCCAAGGGAAGAACCCAGAGGAGGCACAAACTTCCGAAATCATGGGAAAGAGGAATAATACTGGAGCAATGAATGCCCACAACCCCACAACATCAGAACCCGATAAAACAGAAAATCAGAGATTTCTAGAAGATCAAATCAGGAAAATAACTGTAGAAATAATAGAGGTGCTTCGAAAAGAACTCAGAGAGAGCCAAAAAGAGATAAAGGATGCAATTAATGAAGTAAAGGCCTCAATTCAAAGCACAAACAACCGATTAGACCACAGGGAGAGCAGAATCTCGCTCTTAGAAGATGATCATTCCAAAAATGAACGCATAGTTTCTAATCTAGGAAAAAATATCCGACAGCAGGAATCTGATATTGAAGAAATATGGGCCCATTTTAAGAGAGCTAACCTAAGAATAATTGGAATAGAGGAGGGAAAAGAAAGTGAAACCAAAGGGATCAACAATATCTTCAAGGAAGTAATAGCAGAAAATTTTCCAAACATAGAGCAAGAGGTTGATACACAGGTCCAGGAAACATATAGAACTCCCTTTAGACAGGATCGGAGAAGAGGATCCCCACGCCACATAATTGTCAAAATGACCAATGTGGAAGCCAAGCAGAGAATCTTAAAGGCAACAAAAACAAAGGGCCAAGTGACATTCAGAGGCAAACCAATTAGAATCACTCCAGACTTCCCAAACCAAGTCATGAGAGCCAGAAGGGCTTGGAGTAACATATCCCAAACTCTGAAAGAAAACAACTTCCAGCCAAAAATTTCCTACCCAGCAAAACTTTCTATCAAATTAGATGGAGAAATAAGAAGCTTCCATGACAAACATAAACTGAAGGAATTTATGTCTTCAAAACCAGCACTAGAGAAAATACTCAAAGAGATTAACTACAAAGAAGAAATAGGTAATACACACCAGAACCAGAGAAACAAGATTTTCCATCCAACAGACAACTAAGATTGGTTATCTGTGGAGATTCATTATTTATGTTAGTCTTTTACCTATCTCTAAATGGTATTGTTTGCCTTTATTGATGTTAATTTTTAGGATTTCTAGTTGGAATATTAATATACCTTCAGATATAGCATTTGGAAATATTTTATCCCATTCTATTAGTAACTGTTAACTCTGTTTACATTGTCTTTGGATATACAATATTTTTTTTTTATTTTTTAGGGAGTTTGTATACTCTTCTGTTGCCTGTGCCATTGAAATCATATGCAAGAAATCACTGCCAATTTCAATGTTGTGAGGTTTTATGACCCAGATTTTCTCCTAAAAGTTTATAGTCTTAAGATTTATATTTAGGTCTTTTATCTATTTTGAGTTAATATTTGTATATGGGATTAGGTAAGGGTCCAACTTTATTCTTTTCCATGTAATTATTATTTTTCAACAATATTTAGTTAAAAGATTATTATTTCCACCACCAAATGTTCGTGGAAACCTTGTCAAAAATAACTTGATAATATAGGGAAGAATTTAGCTCTAGGCTTTTATTTAACTCCAATGGTTTATATATCTGCCTTTAGAATAGTGCTACACTGTTTCAATTATTGTAGCTTTATATGGTTTGAAATCAGAAAATATATATCTTCTAGCTTTGCTCTTTTTCAAGATCGTTTGGGGTATCTAGAGTCCATTTTCCATATTATGCTAGATTTTTTTTTCTGAAAAATAAATATATAAATATATGATAGTTTCACCTAAAAAAATAGAAAAAAATATTCTCTGGTAAGAAAGAAAGTAAAAAGAAATATTGAAATGTTATCTTTAAGTCATCAAAAGCTTGGTATCAGACAAATGAAACTGTTTTGTGAGATTATCATTTTTAATTTTGGATAAATTGCTATAATACTAGATGTCAACCACTAAGCCAAACATGGGAGGGAGGGATGGGGAGAGAATGGGGTGGGGATCGGGTGGGGGCTGACTGGGCAATGTGTGCATGTATGTCTACAAAAGTTTGTATCCCACTATGATGTATGAATACAGTGCACCAATAAAAAAAAATACAAAAAAAAATATTTTCCCTTAAGCTGAGATGTGAAGTATCCAAATGAGAAAAAAGCTTGGTCCGCGATGTTGGTTGTTGTCATTGGTTGGTGTAGCCAGTGGTCACTTTCAGAAGGTGATAGAAGAAATAGTCGTAGTGATTGAAGGAGGAGGTGGTAGAGGCAGAATTTCTTGTTCTTGCCCACAGGAGACATACGGGTTTCTAAACTTTCTTTGATGCTTTGGAGAAAGACAAAGATGCTGAGAGAAACTACGCAGAGGACCAGTGGGCCACCATGTGGGGATTTGAGTGTTTAAAGGCCAAGGTTGGGACCTCACAGCCCAACTGTGCATATAAGCCTGATGGTAGGTAGGTAACGAGATGGGACTCATTGCATCTCAGTATTTGCCAGTCTAGAAGGCGATGGGACATTCATAGTAGAGAGGAAGACTCATGTCTTTTGGCCCTCTGTGAACCCTGTACGGTGGCTAGGAATACAGGCTGCCCAAGCTTGGATTCTGGTCCATTACATTTTATTGTCTAAGATAAAGTACTGTGGATTGAACCCAGGGGCATTCTATCTCTGAGCTACACCCTCAGCCCTATATTTTATTCTTTATTTTAAAACAGGGTTGCCGCCGGGCGTGGTGGCGCACGCTTGTAATCCCCGCGCTTGGGAGGCGGAGACAGGAGGATCGCGCTGGTTTGGAGCCAGCCTCGCTGGCTTAAGAGACCCTGTTTCCAAATAAAAAAAAATACAATATAGGTCTGGGAGTGTAGCCCGGAGGTAGAAGGGCTTCCAGGAACCCCAGTGCCACCAAAACAAACAAACAAACAAACAAACAAACAACCCCAAAAAACAAAAACAAAAAACAAAAACAAAAAACAAAAAAATAAAACAAACAAACAAAAAACCAGGGTTGCACTGAGTTGCAAAGGGCCTCACTAAGTAGGTGAGACTGTCTGTGAATCACGATCCTCTTGTATCAGCCTCCCAAATGCTGGGATTACAAGCTACAAGAGTGTGCCACCATGCCTGGCCTATTATTTTTGATTTGAAAAAGGGTCCTACTAAGTTGCCGAGGCTGGCTTCGAACTCGTGATCCTCCTGGCTCAGCCTCCCTAGTACTGGAATTACAGGCGTGTGGTGGCTCACATCATATTTTGGAGCATAGATACCCTATGTTTAATTGCCCCGGCAATCTCACGTATTCCTGATGTGTCTCAGTTGTTCTCAAAGTCAACATCTTCCCGTCTGAACCGACCTTCATGCTCTTCTTCCATTGTCCTTGTGCTCCAGCTGTGGGGCAGATGACCCCATGAGTGAGATATCCGAGACTCACTGTGCTCTGCCTCCAAGCACTGGATGGCCACCAGGCTGGTTGGAGTCCGTGTCTTCAGCGCCATCCCTAGCGGTCCTCTCCTCTGCAGGTGCCCCACCTCTGCCTGCTTTTCATCTCATTAGGACTTGCCCCCACCACTGCCAACCTCGTCCTCAGTCAGGACACACCCCGTTCTACCACCAGAAAGACCTTTCAAAATGTAAGTCAGAGCATTTCAGCTTCTTATTTTAACTTCTTGAATGGACCCATATGCCTTCCAGGAACGCAGTCTAGGTCGGAAGCCTGAATACAGCTCTTGTTGGGGCTGACGCTAGGCACTCTCTCTTCTCTCTTTTGCTTCACCCCTGTACCTTCTAGTGCTACAGCCCCACCGTGCCCCTTAGATTATGCTAGTTCATATGTCCAGCCCTTTGCAAGTGCCATTCCATTGTTTTAGAATCTTTCTCTAGCGAATCACTAAATGTTTTTCAGAATTCAGGTTAGTATCATCTTAGGAAGATCCCTTTTACTTTCCTCTGCTCAATACCTGGCCCATCTCCCTAGTTCGTTTTCTTTCTTTCTTTCTCTCTCTCTCTCTCTTTCTTTCTTTCTTTCTTTCTTTCTTTCTCTCTCTCTCTCTCTCTCTCTCTCTCTTTCTTTCTTTCTTTCTTTCTTTCTTTTTTCTTTTCTCTCTCTCTCTCTCTCTCTCTCTCTCTCTCTCTCTCTTCCTTTCTTTCTTTGGTACTAGGGGTGGAACCCAGGGGCTTTTCTACCTCCGGGCTATACTCCCAGACCTATTTTATACTTTATTTGGAAACAGGGTCTCACTAAGTTGCCGAGTGTCTCACTCAGTAGCTGAGGCTGGCTTCGAACCTGTGTGATCCTCCTGTCTCAGCCTCCCAAGAGCCAGGATTACAAGCGGGCGCCACCACGCCCGGCAAGATAGTACACACATTATTTAGCTGCCCAGTGTACCTTACAAAAACACAAAACTCAAACTATAGTGTCTGGCTTGTTTTTCTATTTTCTCTAATGAAGTGTAATCTCCTTGAGGACAGAGGTTTCTATTTCTCCAGCGTCTGTCAAATGGTTTGGAGCTAGTATTTATTGTATAAACGAACGGGTGAACATGGCTTAATGCAGACAAGTGGGTCTCTGAAGGACCCAGTTATGTAACACAGAAGACTGATGAGCCTTCACTGTTGAAACTATGGGTGATTCACAGTAGCTTAAAAAGCAGTGTGGCTGGACACAGAGTCTGTTAGCTTACATAAATCTTTTCCACCTTTATTTTATATTTACTGTGTAGTTCTTTTTTCATAAGCAAAATCTTCCAGTATGCCAGTTTATTTAATCTTTATAGATAAATACTTTTTTTTAGTAATTAGCCATATTTCCTCTGAAATTATTAAGTGGGTATATTATTGTCCTACATGAGTTACAGACTATGGAACTGAGTTTATGTCAACAATCTGTCATTGTATAACCAGTAATACTTACAGGAGTTAATATATAAATCTTTGATAAGTAGAATAAAGTCTGGGCATGTTAAAGTATCTCCCTTTGTCCATTGTTTGGGACGGACACTTAGATGCCCTATAACTTTATAGGCCCTTTATATTCTTCTCAGGTCTCAGACATACATGATTTTTTTTTTCACTTTTCTTTTTAATTTTTCTGGCGCTGAGAATTAAACCTAGGGTTGTTCTAACACCGAGCTATATCCCCAGACCTTTTTAAATTTTTTTAAATTTTGAAATGGGTCATGCTAAATTATTACATGCTGGCCTCAACCCTGCGATCCTCCTATTTCAGTCTCCTAAATATGGGATTACAGGTGTGTGCCACTGCCCTCAGTGGAGTTCACCTGTGGAGGGTGACATTTATTTTATTTTTTTCTCCTGAATTTTTTTTCTGTCCTAATCAACCACGAACTCACACACTGATTTTTGTTTTTCTGTCTTTCTTTCTCAGTAATCCCCTTCCTTGATGGTAAAACAACAAAAAAGAAGTAGAGAAACCAAGCTTTCATAGGATGTTCCCAGTCTTTCTTAGACAGGGTTGAAAGTTTCCTTGGCTATTGCCTTGGAAGTCATAATGAGAGATTCAGTGCCCTCAAAATCATTCTCAGCTGTTTGCTCTTGGGGCGGGGTGCTTCAGGCTCCCTCTGAGCCTCAGAAGTGAAAGTAGATTTCCTCCCTCGGCCTCTCCTACCCAGTCCATCCATTTCTTCCATTTCTTTCCAAGCTTGAGGCCTGCAGGCTGTAGACATCACCTTCTTTGTTTTCCCTTAAAAAAAAAAAAGAAAAGAAAAGAAAAAAGCTCACTCCGTAACTTGGAAGTTTAGTCTTTAAATATCGTTCAGTTTTTCTTCCCTCCCTCCCTCCTTCCTTTCTTTCTTTCTTTCTCTCTCTCTCTCTCTCTTTCTTTTCTTTCTTTCTCTCTCTTTCTTTCTTTCTTTCTTTCTTTCTTTCTTTCTTTCTTTCTTTCTTTCTTTCTTTCTTTCTTTCTTTCTTTCTTTCTTTCTTTCTTTCTTTCTTTCTTTCTTTCTTTCTTGGTACTAGGGGTAGAACCCAGAGGCTTTCTACCTCTGGGCTCTACTCCCAGACCTATTTTATATATTTTTTGGAAACAGGGTCTCACTAAGTTGCTGAGAGCCTCACTAAGTAGCTGAGGCTGGCTTCAAACCTGTGTGATCCTCCGGTCTCAGCCTCCCGAATGCTGATTACAAGTGTGCGCCACCACGGCCAGCTTGTGTTCATTTTTACTGTGGACGTATTTGTACTGATTTCTTAATGTCCTGAAGGCTTTCTAGATTTCTCTCATCTTTTATTTTTCTTGCTTGTTAAAACAACACTGGATTTTGTTTGAAAATTAAACTATTTATATTTCTATTATTTCTATGATTTACTTGTTACTTCTGATATATTATGCATGCATAACAAATAAATTCTCTTTGAAGACAGTACTGGGATTTGAGTAAAATTTAACTAAGCCACTTCTATTACATTTTTGTCAAAATTTTGTCTGTCCCCCCAAAAGTCCATATATATTTGTAACATTATTTTATAGAGATGATATTTATATTTATTTACACGCCTGCCAATTTTTTTGGTCTACAATTACTTCTCTGATTTTAGATCATCCTCCTGGGGCCATTGTTCTTGAGTGATCTCCTATTGTATTTCTTTTATCATAAGTCTGTGGTAAAAATTTCTCCTTTTTTTTTCCTTAAATCTGAAAATATTTCAGTTTCATCTATGTCACTTTATTTCTGTGTGTGTGTGTGTGTGTGTGTGTGTGTGTGTGTGTGTGTGTGTGTGGTACTAGGGATGGAACCTGGGGGCATTCTACTCTGAGCTACACTGCAGCCCTATTTTTTATTTTTTTGAAGCAGGGTCTCACTGTGTTGCAAAGGACCTAAGTAGCTGAGGTTGTCCTGGAACGGTGATGCTCCTGTCTCAGCCTCCCAAATGCTGGGATTACAGGCATGTGTCACCATGCCTGGGTATCTATGTCACTTTATAATAATATTTTATAAATATAAAACTCAAATATAATAGTGTACAAGTATTAAATATTTGGCTAAATAAAATATATGTATATATATACACACACATATATATGTATATATGTGGAAATATACATATACAATCTTTTAACTACCATACAGGTCAAAGTATAAAACATGTCCAACAAATAAGCAGGCTTCCATTTTTTTCCCTTCACAAAATACTGTTTTGATCTCCATCTCGTCTATTAGTTTATCAGCTTCAGATTAATCAAATCTTACTGTATACTCCCTTTTTTGTACAATATTCTCCTTTATTCATGGTTTCATTTCCTGTGGTTTCAATGATCCTGGGTCAATTGAGTTTCAAAAATACAATATAGTTTAAGATATTCATAATTTTGAAAACAGTAAATTGTTGAAGTAGTTCTGTTTTTTTTTTTTTTTTTTTTTTTTTTGCTAGTTGTCCTTAGTCTTTAGCTGTGCCTGTTTTATAAATTAAGCTTTATTATAGGTATGTATGTACGGGACCAAACAGTATGCTCGTATGGGGTTTGGTCCGGTTCGTGGTTTCAGGGATCTGTGGAATGGATGTCTTGCAGCTTCCAACTGAGGATAAGCAGGGGCCTTTTTTCAACCTTGTGTCTGTAAGAGTCATTCCTGCAGTCAAATGTTGCTATAGCTCATTATTTTTTTCATTTTTGTGCAGTATTGTCTTGTATGAACATTCCAGAATTGGTTCATTCTATTGCTTATGGATTCGGGGTTGTTTATAGTTTTGGGTTTGTGTGAAGAAAGCTGCTGAGAGCCTTCTTGTATATATCTTCTAAAGGACATAAGCCCCCAATTCTTTTGGCTGTATATTTAGGAGTCATACATACATGTTTAGTTTTAGTAAATGCTGCCAGTGTTCCAAAATTATTATAGTATTTTTATCCATAAATGCAATAAATAAAAGTTTCAACTGTATTCTCATTCTTGCCAACACTTGGCATTGCTTATCTTTTTAATTTCAATCATGTTAATAGGGATATAATGAAATTCCCATGTAGCTTTTATTTCTTTTTCTTTTTTTTTGTAGTACTGGGGGAGGAACCCAGAGGCTTTTCTTCCTTCAGGCTATACTCCCAGACCTATTTTAAACTTTTTGGAAACAGGGTGTCACCTAGTTGCTGAGAGCCTCACTTAGTAGCTGAGGCTGGCTACTACTGAACCTGGACAATCCTGTCTCAGCTTCCCAAGTGCGGGGATTACAAGCATGCGCCACCACTCCCAGCTGTAGCTTTTATTTCTATTTCTCTAATAATAGGATTGTTTAATTTTTGTATTTTTATTGATTTTTATGTTCTCTAATGTGAGTTACTGGTTCATATATCCTTCTCATTTTCAATTTTTTTAAAATTATTGATCTATAGGATCACAACGTAATTGTTCTTAAAAGAAAAACTTGGCTGGGCGTGGTGGCGCACGCTTGTAATCCCCGCACTTGGGAGGTGGAGACAGGAGAATTGTGCTGGTTCGAAGCCAGCCATGCTGGTTTAAGAGACCCTGTTTCCAAATAAAAAATATAAAAATAGGTCTGGGAGTGTAACCTGGAGGTAGAAGGGCTTCCAGAAACCCCAGTACTACCAAAAAAAAAAAAAAAAAAAAAAAAAGATAAAAGAAAAACTTGGAGTAATAAACATTCTAAGTTGAAAACTTTTTTCTCTTTGTATATTGATGATCTGAAGCCATTGAATTCTTTTGTATTTTCCATAAACAGAAGTTGATTGTAGATCTTATTATCATTCCTGTTTTAATAACCAGTATTCTTTCTTATGCTTTTTTTCCCCCAGTAGTGGAAACCAATCACTTGTTCCTAAGCTACAATTCTAGCCCTCTCTTACTGACCTGAAGCTCACAACATCATCATCATCATCATCATCATCACCATCATCATCATCATTATTATGCCACAGCCTCTAGGTGTTAGCTTCTTTTTAACTTATTTGTGTAGGCAAATATTGTTTCTTCTGAATCAGAGACTTCTCTTCGTGAATCAGATTTCTCTTCTCGTTATCGTAAAAATAAATTCCCTTCCATTCTCTCTTTATTCAGTTCATTCAATTAGATGTGTATAGACTTTCTTATTTTGTCCTTTGTGGGTCTTAACCCCTTTTCAGAACTTCCATCTATGTGACTCAATTTTTTTTATATTTATTAATTCATCTACTGACCTTGATACATGTATGTGTGCCTGCTTTTCAATCCATAAGCTGGACTTTTTGCATTTACTTTTTATTTCTAAAATTCCAGAACTCTTTTCCAATATCCCTGGGAATTTAGACCTTGCTTATTCTTTTTACCTAAAACAATTTTTAAAAATTCTATCCTAGGCCGGGCGTGGTGGCGCACGCTTGTAATCCCCGCACTTGGGAGGCGGAGACAGGAGGTTCACGCAGGTTCGAAGCCAGCCGCGCGCGCTGGCTTAGGAGATCCTGTTTCCAAATAAAAATGTAAAAATAGGTCTGGGAGTATAGTCTGGAGGCAGAGGGCTTCCAGGAACCCCCAGTACCACCAAAAAAAAAGAAAAAAAAATCTATTTCTATCCTGATAATCCAACACTTAAAAAAACGAAGCTCAAAATTTGCTGTGTCTAAGGCATTATTTTCATGTGTGTTTATTGATCATTAATTTTATACTTAAGCAGGTTGATATTGTTAAGTTGGGTCCTGCACTCATGTGACTTTGTGTCACATGACCTCTGCAGGGCAAGGGAGGGGCTGAAACCCCCGCGAGAATTGGGCGTTCCCGCGAGTAAACCCCCATCTCGTGAGATGCATGCCTTTAAAAGGAGAGCCCGCGTCCTCTAGCTTCGGACAGGTGCGCGGGCCCCACGGTGCCTCGCCCTGATCCCCGGGAGAGCCGTGCCATTAAAACTTTACATGCCACATGTACCGGACCTCTCTCGTGTTTTTCACACTCCGCCGTATGCACATTATTTTTACTTTACTCGCATTTAATTTTTTATTTTACTTATCATTTGGTGCCGAACCGGGAGAACTCTTGGGTCCCTCCCCATTTTTTCTTTTTTTTTCGTTTTTTTCCTTTTTTCTCTTTTTATTTTTACTCTCTTTTTGAGCCCCGGACTCTCCGACCCGCCAGCAGCTGACTGCGAGGTCCCACACCAGCGCTCCGCTTGCAGGCGTTGCTCCCACCACTGCCGCCGCTGCCGCCCCGTGCCTGCGTGGACTACCTCCTGCACGGGCCAGGACCTCTGCCTGCCGCTTGGACCTCCTAAAACCGCCATTCCCGCCTGCCCACGCCGCCCGCCGCTGGAATGGGACCGCGCCGCCCGCGGACTGCGCCACGCCGTGCACCTATGTCTTCTCCACGCCTGGCGTTGCTTAGACCCGCCTGCCGGGGCCGCCTGCCTCCTCCATCTAGGCGGCCGCCACTCTGCTAAACAGCCCCCAGCCCGCCAAGTCCAGCCGGCGCTCCAGCTGGTTCCTCCACTCGGACTCGCGCCCTGGCGCCCTTCACCCTGTGCCTGCCCACCCCTGCTGCCTGGGCCTGGCCATTCCGGTAAGCAGCCACATGGATTACTAGGGGGGGGGGGTCGCCAGCTTTGGCCCGCCATCTTGGACATGTGGAATCACTGGGGGGCCGCCATCTTGGCCCCACCATCTTTAACCCCTCCCACCTCATGGCCTCACTGGAGGCCTCGCCATCCTTAACCCCTCCCACCTCATGGCCTCACTGGAGGTCTCGCCATCCTTAACCCCTCCCACCTCATGGCCTCACTGGAGGCCTCGCCATCTTTAACCCCTCCCACCTCATGGCCTCACTGGAGGCCTCACAATCTTTAATCCCTCCCACTTTCCACTCCTAACCAATCCTAGGAGTCGGCGGCCATCTTTCCGGCCCGAGCCAGGCAGCTTGGCACTTGCTCTGCCTGCCAACTGCCTGCGCGGGCCAGGACCTCTGCCTGCCGCTTGGACCTCCTAAAGCACCGTTCCAGCTTGGTTCTCCGGTCACCGCCGGGACCTCTGGCCGGTTTGCCCCAACCGCCCCGAGCCAGGCTCACTGGCGGTGCTCCTCGGGGCCCAGCCTCAGCGTCTGGCGCGTGTCTGGAAGCCATTCTGTCTCTACGCCGCGGGCCCGGCAAGCCACGCCGCCTGCGCGCCCCCACTGATCCCGCCAGCCGCCAGTGCCGTCCACACCAGCCACCGGCATCCGCGCGCCCTGGCTCCACCGCGCCCCCAGCAGCTTCTCAGTGCTTCTGTCGCAGCCAGCGCTGGCCGACATCACTATACTCCGGTAAACTGCCTTCTTCCCTTGGTTAGCGGGTTCCGGACTTGGGTCTTCCGGTCCACTGGGACCTTAAAATCCAAGCGCTTGGTGACCCATTGTCCCCCGGTCCACTGGGACCACCCTGCGGATGACCAGGTCATCCTCCGGTTTTGAGAAGGAATGAAGACGTTCTTCCCTATCTCTTAACCTCCGTTTCCGAACAATTGAGCAGGGAAATCGGGGACGCCCATTTCCTGTTCTTCGTTTCCACCCGCGAACCAATTATGGGGAGTCGAACCTTTATACTAGCAGATGCCCTGAGAGCCTGTCTGCCTTGATACGAGTTGGGAAATAGATTGCGGTGGCCCAGGAATAGTTAGGAACTTTTATAAGCGGTCTGGTATCCCTCCAAATGCTCTCCCCCATCAGCTTCCATTTATTTTCCTGCCAGCTGCCATTTTGTGATGGCGCATAGTCACTGCCTGGTGATGTCACAGCCACCATCTTGGCCTGCGCCAGACTGCAATTTTGCTGGGTGGCCCGCTCGGGCGCGCCCTAGGTGCTGTGGGAAACAACAGGCCGGGGCTGGGGCGACACTCTCTGTCTGCCCGTGCGGAGTCCGCGTTGCCATTCTTGCTGGACACCCGTCTCGGGACGTGCTCTTTGTGAGTATAGGTCCGTCGCAGCTGACAGAACCTTAACATAGCATCTAAGTTTTAATTCCAGAGAGAAAGAGGCGGAAATAGAGCGTACACTCCGACTTTGCCAAAAAGCCGATCCCTGGTAGCTGCCCTTCGGCTGGCGGTGGCGGCTCAGCCCTCTGGAGCGCCACCTAGGTGTGGAGGACTGCAATGACGACTACCTCCAGGAGCCTGCCTGAAGTGGGGCGAAGCCACGCCCACCAATCAGACTGTGCCCGGCGTGCGGCCAGGAGGGCCACTGGAACAGTGCCCTTGGAAAAGGATGAGCCCCAGGTGCCTCAACACAGGGGGAGCACCTTTCCAGACCAGGCCCCGCTGCTGGCCCTACTCAGCCTGGCTGAAGACTGATGGCTCCTGGATCCCTCAACCTCCATCCTCTTTGCCAGCTCAGGCCCTTGCCTGTTCAAGCCTCCTCAAGCGCACATCACTAAGCTGTCCAGGGTAACCTCCAATTCGCACTGCAGCTATGCACCCACCTGCACCCCCTTCTGGGGGACTGGACTCCTGACTCCTCCCGGCCTGGGGCCCCTGACGACGCCCCTTGACAGCAGGAAGAAGCTAGAGGGTCCAATCGTCATCCATTATCCCTACCATCAAAAGGCCGGAATGTTAAGTTGGGTCCTGCACTCATGTGACTTTGTGTCACATGACCTCTACAGGGCAAGGGAGGGGCTGAAACCCCCGCGAGAATTGGGCGTTCCCGCGAGTAAACCCTCCTCTCGCGAGATGCATGCCTTTAAAAGGAGAGCCCGCGTCCTCAAGCTTCGGACAGGCGCGCGGGCCCCACGGTGCCTCGCCCTGATCCCCGGGAGAGCCGTGCCATTAAAACTTTACATGCCACGTGTACCGGACCTCTCTCGTGTTTTTCACACTCCGCCGTATGCATATTATTTTTACTTTACTCGCATTTAATTTTTTATTTTACTTATCAGATATTAATTCAGACAGGCCAAGGAGCTTATACTGAGGTTGTTTTCATCCAGGAAAGATTTGTATTTTTTTTTCTGCTGATATTCAATGGGTGCTATGCATTCTGAATGTTCTAGTAAATACATTCTCAAAACATGCAGATTATATGTTCTTTCTCTATTCTTTTTTTTTCTGTTAAAAATTCTGTAACACCATGCTGCTTTCATGATTGGGCCAGTCGTGAGTTCTGCTTTCCTATCTTGCTACAAGCCCAAGGACCAGGTGCTTGACCACAAAGGTGAGATGGCCATCATCCTTGGATCGGCACTGTTCTTTTTGCCTATCACTGAATCCTCCAGTTCTCTTAGAGGTTTCCCTTACATTATCTGAGCCCAGTTATTTTGTCCTTTGTGGATCTTAACCCCTTTTCAGAACTATGCAGAATGCTCCTTACTGCCAGTAGCAGAAGTTATTCTTTTCTGTTTTCCCTAGAGAGATTATAAAGCGCCATTTCTACAGTGCTCTGCAGTTTAGAACAGTGCTTTCTAGAGCCCTCTGTGGGTGGCCGTGGTGGTGATGATGGCGATACTGACGGTGAGAACAGACAGCTGACGCTACCGCAGGCACTTCAGCTCTGCTTTAAGTATTACTTCCTACTGTGGTCTGTCTAGAGAATTTGAATTTCAAAATGGTTCTACACCTTAAACATTGTTCAAATCAAATGATTTCATTATTCCCAGTTAAATTTGTCCTTTCGACTCAGTCCTAAACTTTCTTTCTGTTAATTTAATGGCCTTTATAGGTATAAGCTTTTAAGATAAAAATAGCTTTTGTGTATTTGTACAAATACACAAAAACAAGAGCAGCAAAATCCAGCAAGGGAAGAGAGAAGTTGCTGCCTCACAGGCAAAAATGCACTTCAAGAGGAGGTGGGGCTGACGAGGAAGAGGGAGGGCGAGGAAGTAGAAGAGTTTGCTATTTTAAGAGGCAGTAATAACAAGGACATTGAAAATGTCATTGTCGGTAGTGATTCTCTCTTTTACTTTAGTGCCTAGGAAACTTTGCCATAGGAGTTCTTTATTCACAATATTACAATATGTATTAAGAATTGCAGTCTGTTAAGTTGTTTGCTTAATTTTCACTCCATCCATTTTTATGAATTTTTACCAAGCAAAAACACATACTGGAGAAACAATTATACTAAAGTTGAGATTTGTTTCAAAATAGTACCGTATCTCTCAGCTACACTTACTGTAATTATAGAACAAGCTCTTCCTTAAGTTCGGAAACCTTACTAACATATATTACTTTTTTTTTTTTTTGGTGGTACTGGGGATGGAACCCAGGGGCATTCTACCTCTGAGCTACACCTCTAGCCCTATTTTTTATTCTTTATTTTGAAACCGGGTTTCACTGAGTTGCAAAGGGCCTCACTAAGTAGATGAGGCTGTTCTCAAATCATGATCCTCCTGTCTCAGCCTCCCAAATGCTGGGATTACAAGTGTGCGCCACCAAGCCCGGCTTTTTTTTTTTTTTTTTTTTTTGTAGTACTGGGGATGGAACCCAGAGGCTTTCTACCTCCAGGCTATACTCCCAGACCTATTTTATATTTTATTTGGAAACAGGGTCTCACTAAGTTGCTGAGAGCCTCACTAAGTAGCTGAGGCTGGCTTTGAACCTGTGCGATCCTCCTGTCTCAGACTCTCAAGTGCTGGGATTACAAGTATACGTCACCATGCCTGGCATCTTGGCTTACATTTTTTGATATGTGTAGAAAAGCAGTGTGTTTACTCTGAGCCAAATGGATTAAATAAAATTTCTCATCCAGTCTTATGTAATTCATTCAACAATTGAGTAAATATGTATAAACTTAAAAATAATACTGAGAGGTTCAATAATTGAATTAAGGTCTTACAGCTATTAAGTGATAAATCAGGTTTGAAACTATGTCTGTCTGTCTGTCTGTAAATCTTGTATTTATGCAAGTGCAAAGTACATATGCACACATGCATATATAAATATATATGGTAAAGCAATACATACGTATATATATTGCTTTTTCTAAAAGATCCATTATCCAAATGTTGATGTCTTTCTTTCTTTCTTTCTTCCTTCCTTCCTTTGTTCCTTCCTTCCTTTCATTTCTTTCTTTCCTAAAATACTTCATTTTTATTTGGTCATAATCATCAGTGAAATAATTGCCTTTACAGTGGCCGTGTTTCAAAGTTTATCATTAAATAGAACTCTTTTGCATGTCATTTTATAAAATAAAAGTTTATAATAGTTTATAATAAAATTTACAATAGTTTACTATCATTTACAATAGTTTTTGTTCACATAAATTTTGTGAGGCTAGTTAATCTCTCTCTCTAAATGAAGTAAAGAACAGAATGGTTTATGAATTCACAATGGAGATTTTATTTACACGATAGTCCCACATTTCTAATAATATCCTTGGGGAACTTCAGAGACATCTCTACTCCCTATTGTCAGTATTATGCACTGAATTGCCAAGAAAAAAACTAGTTTTAACTTTATATGAGCTAAATCTATCTTTTCAGATATAAGAATGGGATTTTTAAATACTTTGTGGTGCTATCTTTTTTAGGTCTGAAAAAGCTTTTTTAAGTGCTGGACATACTATAAATACTTTTTGAATACCTAACCATTTTCATGACTGTCAAATATATTTTATTAACCAATTTGAGGAGCATATGGGCAACATAATGGCTAAAGAAGCATGGCAAATTGTTCTGAAAAGTAGAATAAAAACCTGCTATTTTTGCATATGATTTTCTTTGTACTGTATTTTATAGTTCTTTGATCTGTCTACAAAAAGAGAGGAATGCAATGTCATTTTGGTGAAATCAGCACTAGGATACATATGTATGTCTTTCTAGCACAGCTCATACTGATAGCTTTAGAGATTCAGGGGAAATGACAGAATAAAAAAGAACTCTGCTAATGCCAAAAAATTAAAATGACCTTTATTGCTAGCAATAATTGTAAATTAAATATTTAGACATACTAGTTGAATATTAAAGTTAAATATAAAATTTAAACAATCACGAATTCTCTAAAACCTTCTTAAAGACTATGCAGCAATTAATAAACAAATAGGAAAAATATAAGAAGAAAGTAAGATGAGTGTAAAAGTTACTTGACCAAGAGACAGGAAACCAGGGCTTGGTTAAGTCATTTGACTAAGGTTTGGGCCTTCTTTCTCTTACCAGAATAATGAGGAAAACATCACAATAATCACATCTAAATGTTTATGCTTCTGTCTATAGCTGTTGAACCACTAATACTAATATTATAGGAAGAAGTAAAATAATAGTAGAGCTGGTTTATGAAGCAAGTTTGTGTGTGTGTGTGTGTGTGTGTGTGTGTGTGTGTGTGTGTGAATATAGAAGAGGGCTTGGGAAATGGTAGAGGGTCTGATCCCCGGCCTTATAATTATTTTTCTTCCTTGGTGTTTCCTGAGATACTTCTGCAGAATTCTTTGTATTTCTAAGACTATAATCTGAAAATAATTATTTAGATAATTTCTAAAAGTCTTGCTTCAATTAACTAGTATTTTATGAATTCTTGATTAAACAAGCCATGTTTGCATAGAGTTAATAGCTAATATAAATTTGTATTTGCCTTAAATATCTTGCTTAGAAACTAGGCATGTGAGTTTTCAAGTATATCAGGAAGTGTTTTTTACATTCAAATATAAATCAAAGACAATATTGAAGAATCTTATAAATTTCCATGTGAACAACTTTAAAAGCATGACAGAACTGGGCCTATAGTTCAGTGATACAGTGCTTGCCTAGCATGTGTGAAACTCTGAGCTTGATCCCTAGTAAAAATAAATAAATAAATAAATTACGGTATGAAAGGTCAGGAAAACTATAACTTGCTTTATGAGTATAAATTAGGCTCCAAATAATTATTACAAGCAATTAGATAGTTTATATGCCTTTAAGGAGAAGACTGTAGGAAAAGCATATATCCTCCTTGGAAAGAAAGGAGATAAATGTACTTCCCAGGAAGAGACAAAGGAATACTAATGAGGAGATGGGGAAAGTTATTTATTATAGAATCAAGACTAACATGCCAAGAGAGTGAAACCACAAAGATTATGCTGTAAAATAGTGTCAGGCAAGCTGGCTTGTCAGCTTACTGAGAAGGGCGCTGTGGTGAACATCTGCTTTCAACAAAAACGGCAAATATCATGACACCAACAGTTCCAGACATGTTACCAACAAGTCTCTCTGCTCAAGCTAATTCACGTTAGATGCACATTTTCAGTTGCTGCTGGAATTCCAGGCCGTGTGCTGATTTGGTCAACAAGCGGATGGCACCACAGATCAGATATAATCAGAATAATTTCCATCCCTCCTGTGTACATAGGAAGGTAAATTACTCTAGAGGCCCGAAGGGATGCTCTTGGAGACACTTCAGAACGGAAGTGCAATGATGGCCCTTTTGAATGCACAGTGTGGAAAGGATGGCTGCGAGACAGAGCACAAATCCTGCAGGTCTGAACCTCAGTGCTAGTTCAGATATTTTCAAGATTGGTGTTGACTTTCTAGGGCAGTAACTGAGGCCAGCACTAGTCAAAAATGGAAACCAATTTTGTAGTTCTTCCAGGGAGTAAAGACAAGACTCAGGGAGATAAGTAGAAAAGGAATTTCGTTGCACGATGTGGAAGTTGTTTAGTAGGTTGCTTAGCACTGTAAGTGCTAGCAAATGGTACCTACTAGGGTGAACATGTTCCGTTTTCACTTCTAGTTTTCTTTCTTCTAGTGGGGTTTCCTGTGCTGCCGCGAACGAAGTGAAACGTGAAAGCTGCAATCTCTAAAGTACCCTGCACCTGTGGTTCTGGCCACAAATTAGGTTTATGTGACTTGGATACAGTTGTGTAAGGTTGGGAAGGAAGAAACCATCTTCTTATTGTGCTTGGCCATTTTCCAAAGGCAAATGGGCTTGTGGAGAGTTGAGTTTTGAATTGCATCAGAATTTCCGTGTCTGTGTCTGTGGTGGACTGATAGCAGTGATGTACAGTTCTTACACCAAGCGATGGAGTCTTTTTCCCACTTTCTGATCATGGCCGGTCTCTATGACTTGCTTCAGTTGGTTGAATAGTGTAGAAGGATTGTGTGCCAGATACAACTCTAGGCCTCAAAAAGACTTGCGCATTTCTAGCTGGGTACAAGGCCTGTAATCCCAGTGATTAACGAGGCTGAAGCAGGAGTATCCCAAGGTTGAGGCCAACTTCTGCAATTTAGTGATACCATGTAGTATTGCAAAAACAAAACAAAACACCAGAAAAAAATTTCTACATTTTTGTTTTTCCTCTTGGAACCCTGCCTGCACTGGCCACATGAAACAATGAAGTGTCTATTTTTTGGAAGCGGGTGGGTACTGGAGATTGAACTCGGGCTTTCTACCTCTGAGCTATACCCTAGCCCCATTTTACTTTATTTTGAACTGGTCTGGCTAAGTTGCTGAGGCTGTCCTTGAACTTATGATCTTCCTGTTTCAGCCTACTAAGTACTGGCATTACAAGAGTATGCCATCATGCCTGGCTACAGTGAAATATCATTTTAGACATCATGGGACAGCAAATCCCCACCTAATTTGAGAACTGACTGCCCCACCAGCCATAATGAGCAGAACACCTGACCTATAGAGTGAGCAAAATATAATGATTATTATTGTATGCTGTTGATGTTGTAATAGAAAATAGATGAAATGCTTGATTCCCAAACTTGCAAGTGTCAAGAGGCACCTGCACAGAGGTGGCCCTGAACTCCACAAGACAGCAGGCAACTACCAGTTGTAGCTGCCTCTATGGTAGATTCTTGATCTCTAGATTGCAGTTTTGATAATGTGTTCTGGAACCTATACATTCCAGTGTCTGTCTCCTGATTCCCCTTTCTCCAGAACTTGTTTAAAAATAATAGGTTTAGTTCTGTGTCACTCCTCTACTGTGCCATCCTTGGAAGCCAACGTTAGAATCTGCTCCTCCAATCCTTCTGACATGTTTTAAGCAAGCAATACTTAATATTAAATGTCTTTCTGCTGCATATCTCTAGTGGTTCCTATTACTTTTATTGAACCCTGACTGATAACCACTATTGTTATTACTATTATTACTATTCTTGTTCCTCTTTCCAAATCCATACTGACTGGATATCGTGCTAAGATCCTTTGACATGGAATAGAAGAATGCCTCATGGCAGAGTAACTCAGTTTTTCCCCCTTTATCTGAACTACCCTTTTCATGTTGAACAGTATTCTTTCTACAATTTTATTTGCCAAGTCTTGCACTAAAGCTTGGCTTTCCATTCATTAATTTTTTCACTCATTACACAAGTGTTCACGATGTGCCCAATGTGGGTCTGGACAGCCTTGTAGAAAAGGAGGCAAATGCTATTATTCTTGTTTTTCAACAGTTTACTTCTAGCAGACAAAATTAAAAATAGATAAGTAAAGTTCATAAAAATACTTTTATATGGAAAAAATGCTACAAAAGAAAAGAGAACAATGTGATGGAGGGGAAGGTGATGAGGAATTTTAGAAGCAGTGAACAGAGAAGGGCTCACTGAAGCAGGGTATTGAGATGAACCTTGAATGCAAGAAGCCAGACATTTGAACATTTAGGTGGAGATAATTGTAGGCAAAGGAAATAAGAGGTGCAAGGATGCTAAGTGAGGAAGGATTTTGATGCATCTGAGAAGAAGGCAGAGTGAAGAGGGAAGCAGAGTGAGAAGTGAGGCTATTTTGAGATGTTTTTAATGACTTTCCGAAACTCAATGTGACTGTGCAAAAATTTGAATTCAGCCTTCCTATTTTCTAATTCTCGTAGTTCCTTCTGATTGCCTCAAATGCCAACTCTGACATCAGTCATAAGAGAATGATCAGGCCCATGTCCCAGAGGCTCTGACTTTATTGACCTGTATTTTCTGAGTCAAAAGATGGTCCAATTCGATGTTGGCAATGGAGTACATTCTATGATACTAGGTTTCCTTGGAAATAGGCTCTCTTTTCTCTTAGCCTAAAATCTCTGTCTTCCTTCTCCTTTACATATTCATTTCTTCAGGGCAAAATTTCTATTTCATTTAGGAGGAAAACATCCAAGTAGAAGTATTAAAGATTTGTATGTTCAACCCTCTAGGGAAACAAGTTCCATATTAAAAATGACATTAATAAATTGAATAGACCTTGTTTTTGTGGAATCAAATTTTTGAGGGCCTTCTTGGTGTCCTTTGAATCTTGGGCTACAACTTGATTTAACTTATTCAAGCAAACTAAGGAAACTTGGCCATTTCTTATCACATGTCTGAAAAACTACATTTTCTACTAGGTATTTAGTGGGGCACACAAACATTTTTGCATCACAATTCACTTTTAAATCTAAAATGACCATGTCATCCAGTAATGTGTGGCTGAAATACCAAATGCATGTAGACAGGCCCTTGAAGGGCTACTATTTCTCTTGTTGCTATATGGAACCCAGAGGCTTTCTACCTCCGGGCTATTCTCCCAGACCTATTTTATATTTTATTTGGAAGCAGGGTCTCACTAAGTTGCTGAGACCCTCACTAAGTAGCTGAGGCTGGTTTTGAACCTGTGAGATCCTCCTGTCTCAGCCTCCCAAGCACAGGGATTACAAGCGTGCGCCACCACGCCCTTTTTTTCTGACTGACATTTTTTCTTAACATGTCTTGTTATTATGCAGTCCGTTGTTTCATTTACTGTTTCTCTGCATTTCACAAACTATACTCATCTGTGCTGCTTGGAAATGTATTTAATTTCCTGCCAGAGCGTCAGCCTACCACTCCAGAGCTGCTTAGAATTTTTTTTTTTCCATCTATCTTCTTACCTTCAGAACTAAGAGAGATGAACCACAGGAATCCAGTCCCAATATGGATGCCTAGCTAATCTAGGATCTCATTATTTGTTGGCCTGTCTATTCTATCTTGAGGACTGCTTTTGGATAATATTATTAAAATGCTTTCAAATTTTTGGATCCTTACTTGTGGTAGACTTGACTTCTCATTGTCAGCTTTAAGTCAGATATTTATAGATTGATTTCTAGACTTCTAAGTTGACTGGATTGCTATTAAGTGTATGTAAAAATCCCGATAAATGTGTTGGGTTATTATTATTACTGCAATTATGTTTTTAGCAGACAATGTGAGAGGCAGTAGAATTTAGAGGTTGTCAGCAAGAAAAGTCTTAAATGTGGATCTTCTGTTAAAATTTTTATGTGTCAGTGCTATATTGACTTTGGAAAATGGCGTGATTTCTCTCATGTAATTTTCTAAATGTGTTTGCAGCATAGCATTCAAATGTGGGCCTTGCTGCTATCTGAAAGACCATGGAGAATGTCTGAGATGCTTTTGATGGGAGAGGAGCTTCTTCTGTAGTAGCAGAGGTATACCTGGGATCAACTACCAGGATTTTAATTGCATCCTTGTGTAAGGTGGGCTGAATACACTGAAACAACTTCAAAAGGCTTATTATTTTTAATACTGTAAGATTTAGAGCTAAATAATTCTTTTGTCAACTTGTTCAGTAGCAGACAAGAAATCCAAATAAATCAAAGTTGTATTATTTAAAGGAATGAATGTCAAATTAAACAATTTTTTTTGTGGTACTGGGGTGGAACCCAGGGATTTTTTCTACCTCCAGGTTATACTCCCAGACCTATTTTATACTTTATTTGGAAACAGGGTCTCAATAAATTGCTGAGAGCCTCACTAAGTAGCCGAGGCTGGCTTTGAACCTGTGCGATCCTCCTGTCTCAGCCTCCCAAGGGATTACAAGTGTTCACCACCATGCCCAGCAAATTAAACAATTTTTAAAATGTAAATGTGTTATTTCCAAGATTTGAAACTTAAGTTTCATTAATATTTTGGACTATCTGGAATAAAAAGTCTCTCTATTGACTTGCACAAATGCTGAAAGCCTGCTATGTTCTCTTAGTACTCTCTCCACTTTTTTAAGGTACTCTTTGAAAATTTTATGTTGGTGTGTATGTATGTATGTATGTATGTATGTATGTATGTATTCATTTGTTTTTGTGGGACTGGATAGAATTCAGGGCTGTTCTACCTTTAAGCTATTTTATTTTATTTACAACAAAACAAGTTATCGCACAGTCAAGCTAAGTTGCTAAGGCTGGCTTCAGACCTGCAATCCTCCTGTTTCAGGCTCCCAAGTACTAGGATTATAGGTGTGTGCCACTATACTTGGCAAAATGTTTTATTTTTATGCTTCAGATAATTTTTAATTAAAATAATTAGAAGATGACTGATACAGTCAAATGCCCGATAAATCTTTTTATGGTTCCATTTTTCTTTGTCCTAACTGTTATGAGATTGATGTTTATCATTTCAAAGTATGATCAAGGCTTTTGTTGCATGTACATGAATTTCAAAGTATGTATAGTATTATTTTGCATGTTCTTTAAAATTTGTATGTGTACCATGTACATGAATCGATTTATAGATTTACATTATTTTTGAGATGTATCCATGTGAGTACATATAACTTTAGCTTATTTCCTTTTAATTGATTCCATTGTTGGACATTTATTTATTTTTCCATTTTGACTACTAAAAAGGTTGTTGCTCCAGGCATAGCGGCACACACCTGTAAACCCAGTACTTGGGAGGCTGAGATAGGAGGATAGCAGGTTTGAGATCAGCCTCAGCAATTTAGTGAGACTCTTAGCAATTTAGCAAGACTCTGTTTCAAAATAAAAAATAAGAAGGGCTTGGGGTATAGCTTGGAGGCAGAATGCTGCTGGGTTTAATTCCTAGTAGTAGCCCCTCCAAACACATATGCAGTTGCTGTAGTGAACACTTTTGAACTTTCTTCTTGTGCAAATCTGTGAAATTTTCTCTAGGTAGTAATAGCCAGAAACAGGTTGCTGAACTGTGGTGTTTTAACATTTTTCACTTTACTAAATGTTGTCAGGGTATCTCTGTCCGTTTTGTCTGCCACCAGCTCCTCTGATCAACAAACTTGTTAGCACTTGGCATTGTGAATTGTGAATACTGTCATCTGATGAGTGTGGAATGGTCCCTTTTTTATATTAATTTTCATTTCCCTGATCACCAGTGATGGTATCTAATCACATATTTATTTTTTTTCAAATTGTCTCTGTTTGAAATTGCCTAAGTAGGAGGGGAAAGGTGATCCCTTTCCTCACCCACCTAAGGGTCACTGCTGACACTCTTGTAACAAAAGACAGGTTAACAAGGGTAAAAAAGCATGGGGGTTTATCTATTCAATGAAAGCCTTCAGGACCAAAGACCTGGGGGAAACTGTCTGTTCTTATGCTGAAGTTCAAAGAGAAAATGGACAGCCATGGGGAAATGTGATTGGACAAAGGGTATGAGTAGTGGCGATAGTCTAAGGTGGGACCCAGCCAGGCCGGGGCTTCAGGTTCTGCGTGGCCCCTCAGAGCAGCAGGGCCTCTCTGGCCTCTCTGCAGTGTGGGTCTTCCAGGGCATGGGGGAAGGGGAAGAGCATGCTTTCTAGGTTTAATGGCTTGCTTTGGAAGAGGAATGTTCTATTTTCTATGAACTGTCTTATGGAAGAGGAATTCTGGTTTCTGTGACTTATTTTGGGGGAGGAATGGAAGGCAGAAGGGTAGGATCATGCAAGAAGAACGGCTTCTGAGGCCTTTCTCAGCTCATGTAGTTGAGAGTTCTCAGCCTGCCAAAGTGCCATATTTTGGGGTATCATTTTCTGAGACTGTCAATCTGTCTATATCTCTTGTCTGTTTTTTTTTCTGTTGTATTATGTGCCTTTTCTTATAGATTCATAGGAATCCTTTATATATTATGATTACTAATCCTTTTTAGTTTTATATGTAGAAAAAACCTCATGGTCTGTGACTTTATATTTTATATTATGTATTTTCTATGCAGAACATGCAAAGTGCAATGTAATCAAATTTATCAATCTTTTACATATTATGTGGGTTTGAATTTAAAAATCTTCCCTAAATAATGGCAGAAGGCTGTCTTCTGAAATTTTTAAATTTTGCTTTTCTTGGAATTATGAGATGAGGATTTAATTTTATGGTATTTCCTTATAAATAATTTTGCAAATGTCTAACCAGTTATACCAGAATCTTAGATTGGATCGTACATTTCATACCCACCCCTCAGTGATTTTCAGTTCCTGTCAGTTAAGAATCTCTATGTATTTAATTTTGTTTCTTGACTTTATTTTCTTATTGTCCATCTTTTCACCAATGTAACACACCTTATGCTGTCTAACAACTATCAATATCTCAGAGAAAATTCTCTATGTTCTTCTTCAAAATTATCATTGCTATATTTGCCTTCCTGTTCTTCTAAAATTATTTTTATTATTAGCTTAACCCCCTCTCCACACATACGCATTGTTGGGGCTTAGATGTAATTTCTTTTAATTTGTAGAAAAATGTATATTCAAATTGACATATTTGTGACGTTGAATCTAGTCATAAATGCTATTTATTTATTTCGGTCTTCTTTTATGTCCTTCAATAATGTCTGTAATTATTCCATAAAGGTCTTTCATATTTTATTAGATTTGTTCCAGCTAACTTATATATTTTTAAAATAGAATTTTGTGTAGAATGTTCTTTACTATTACATTTTCTGTTACATAGGAACTCAACTGATTTTTTAAAATTATAAACTTGTATCTAGTAACTTTGTTGACTGTTCTTATTTTAATCACTTACCTATATCTATCTCTATCTGTATATTTTTATCTTGTATTTGAGATATATCTATATAAATCTCTATCTCAAAATAAACTAAATATATCTCATGTATATGATATTTCTTAGAAATATCTCTACTAATAATGGATACTTTATTTCTTCATTTTTTATTATTTTACTTCTTAAAATAATAGTGACATTTTACTTCGTGTGTGTGTGTGTGTGTGTGTGTGTGTGTGTGTGCGCGCACATGCACGTGCATATCTGTGTGCTAAAGATTACACGCAGGGGCATTCTACCTCTGAGCTACATCTCCAGCCCTGTTGTCATTGTCACCACCGTCTTCTTCTTCCTCCTCCTCCTTCTCCTTCACCTACTCCTCCTCCTGTCTCAATCTTCCAAATGCTGGGATTTTAAGTGTGCACTACCACAAACCACACCTGGCTCCTATCTTATTTTCATTTTAAAAATTTATTTATTTATTTGCAGTACTTGGGATGGGACCCAGGGGCATTCTACCTCTGAGCTATACCCCAAATCCTATTTTTTATTCTTTATTTTGAAACAGGGTCTCACTAAGTTGCAAAGGGCCTCACAAAGTAGCTGAGGCTGTCCATGAACTGCAATCATCCTGTTTCAGCCTCTCAAATGCTGGGATTACAAGTGTGCGCCACCAGGCTGGGCTCTTATCTTACTTTTAATTTTGAAGCAGTCTCAATAAGTTGTGGTGGGCCTTGATGCTAAATGGATGAGGCTGGTCTTGAATTTGCATTCTTCATAACTCAGTCTTCCAAGTAATGGGATTGCAGGGGTGTGCTACCACACCTGGCAGACATTTTACTTTAAAGTGTTCTTGTCTAGAATATTATCTAGAACATCCAGTATGCTGTTGTATTGGGTCTCAGAAAATTATACCTCAAGGCGGGGCCCGGGTCCTGGGACTCTGGGCCCCGGGCCGGACTGCGCGTAGCACACCAGACACCTGGAGAAACCTGGCCCAGTAAGACCCTGGGTCCCGGGCAGGGGTTGCTCGGGGCACACCAGCCGGGGCCCGGGTCGCGGGACTCTGGGACCCAGGTGGAGTAGTGCGAAGCACGCTGGACCCATGGGGAAACCGGGCCGGGGCACAGTGCTACTGAGTGCCTGAGCCCACTACCTCCTCAAACCACACATACTGTGTTCTCTTATTAAAAAAAATAAAGGAAAAAGAAAAGGAAAAGAAAAAGAAAAAAGAAAAATATCAGAGAGGAGTTAAGAAGGCCGTGGCGAATGCCAGGACACTGGAGATGCAGACTAAACTTATCCAAATGCACTGGAACTTATGGAAAAATTCCCCATGAAGGAGGACTGCTGTTTCTCTATATTGTTAAGAATCTTGGACATCACCTGTAAGGAGAGAGTTTAGTGGAGACCAAGGAGAAAGGCGGTGTTGAAAGCGGTCTCCGCAATGGTGGTGGAGACTTGTATTCAGGAGAAGCAGAAATCGGATCCTACTAACCTTATTTTTTTTGGAGAAATTACACCAAATGTCGAATGTTACTGTCACGCAAGCTTAGGAACACTGGACAACATTCAGAGTGGAAAAAGAGCTTGGGAAAGATTTGAAATGGAGGCAGTGGCAATGGCAGTGACCAGTACTCAGGGGATGCAGAGATCTGATGCATTACATCTGGAACCCTTGAAATAATAACCCCAGAGGAAGAATGCTACCACCATGCACCCTCGAGAACGTGGAACAATTGGTTGAGCGAAGAGGGTGCTTGGATTGGAGCCTGCCAAGGGGTGAGGCCCGGAGACGGATACAGCAAAGCTGGGATTGGAGCCTGCCATGAGGCAAGGCTGGTGCTGGAGCCTCTGAGGCCGGGATCGGAGCTTGCCAAGGGGTTAGGCCGGTGCTGGGGCCAGTGAGGCTAGGATCAGAGCCTGCCATGAAACAAGGCCAGTGCTGGCGCTTCGAGACAGTGATCGGAGCCTGCTGAGGGGTTAGGCCGGTGCCGGGGCCAACAGCCGGCATCAGAGCCTTCCTTGAGGCAAAGCTGCTACAGAGGCCTCCAAGGCCGGGATTAGAGCCTGTTGAAGGGTTAGGCCAGTGCTGGGGCCAGCGAGGCCAGGATAAGAGCCTGCCGAGGGGTTAGGCTGGTGCCAGGGCCAATGGCCGGCATCGGAGCCTGCCGTGAGGCAAGGCCGCTACTGGGGCCTCTGAGGCTGGGATTGGAGCCTGCCAAGGGGTTAGGCTGGTGCCGGGGCCAGCGTGGCCGGGATCGGAGCCTGCCGTGAGGAAGGCTGGTGCTGGGGCCCCCGAGACCAGGATCGGAACTTGCCGAGGGGTTAGGCCAGTGCTGGGGCCAGTGTGGCCTGGATTGGAGCCTGCTGAGGCAAGGCCGGTGCTGGGGCCTCCGAGGCCGGGATCGGAGCCTGCCGAGGGGTTAGACTGGTGCTGGGGCCAGTGTGGCCAGCATCGGAGACTGTCGTGAGGCAAGGCAGGTGCTGTGGCCTCCAAGGCCGGGATCGGAGCCTGCTGAGGGGTTAGACCAGTGCTGGGGCCAGTGAGGCCGGCATTGGAGCCTGCTGTGAGGCAAGGCAGGTGCTGGGGCCTCTGAGGCCAGGATCAGAGCCTGCCGAGAAGTTAGGCCGGTGCCAGGGCCAGCGTGGCTGGGATCGGTGCCTGCTTGAGGCAAGGCCAGTGCTGGGGCCTCCGAGGCCGGGATTGGAGCCTGCTGAGGGGTTAGACTGGTGCCAGGGCCAGTGAGGCTGGCATCGGAGCCTGCCATGAAGCAAGGCCGGTGCTGGGGCCTCTGAGGCCAGGATAAGAGCCTGCTGAGGGGTTAGGCTGATGCCCAGGCCAGCAAGGCCGGGATGGGAGCCTGCCGTGAGGCAAGGCTGGAACTGGGGCTTCCGAGGCCGTGATCAGCCTGCTGAGGGGTTAGGCTGGTGCCGGGGACAGCGGCTGACACTGGAGCCTTCCGTGAGGCAAGGCCGCTACTGAGGCTGCCAATGCCGATATCGGAGCTTGACTTGAGGCTAGGCTGGTGCTGGGGCCAGGGAGGCTGGGTTCAGAGCCAGCTGAGGGGTTAGGCCGGTGCCGGGGCCAGTGAGACCAGAATTGGGGCCTCCCATGAGGCAAGGCCGCTGCTTGAGCCAGTGAGGTCTGGGTCAGTCCACCGGGTAGCCAGGCCACTACTGGGGCCGTCAAGAGTAGGATCGGTACTTGCAACATGGCATGCACAGAGAAATATCGCAGAAAATAAAAATCAGATGCTTCCCCTAATCAGCAAAAACTAGGAGGAAAGGGGCAACAGGAAGAGGTCAAGCTATAGAAAGGGCCCTATAGTGAAGCAACTAAGGTGACCAATCAGAGGGTATTGAATAGGGGAGGATGGAGCCTCTTTAAAATGCAGGATGTACATAAACAAATGTATCAAAGTTAATCACCAAAGAAGCATGGGATGGAGTGAGGGGGAGGGAATGGAATGGGGGCTGGGTGAGGGCTAATTGGATGATGTGTGCTTGTATATCCTCTCAAGTCTTGTATTCCAATGTGATATATGATTACAATGCACTAATAAAAAATAAAATAAAATAAAGAAACTTTACTCTGATACAATAAAAAAAAATTATACCTCAAGTATGTCACTTTGGACTTCAAACCGAGGGCACCTGCAAGCAGCAAACCCAGGGCGGCTTTTCTGAAGTTTCCTTATCTGGCTAAGAACTGTTCCTGGAAAGGGAACATAATTATCTGGAGTTCACTCCCTAGAATCTCTTTAAACAGGGAAGATTAACTTGCATTAAAAAAATATAGAGTGGATACCACACCTTGGGAACTTTGTTCATCAGAGCAGTTCATCTTCTTGGAGAATCATTTCCTATTTCTCTAAAATTACCTACATCACCTGATCCCCTGGTCCCTATGAAGAGAGTATATAAGCCTTTAAATTTATTAGGCTGTGAGGTTCTTAGTGTCCTGTAGTGCCCTTGTACACACAATAACCCTGTGCACCTTTTCTCCTGTTAATCTGTCTATTGTGTTTACTTCTGCAGACTCAATTACTGAGTCCCCAGAGGGCAGAGGGCAAGCTGCTCTCCTCCTACTCTGGAATACAAAGAGCAACAGTCATCATCCTTGCTGTGGCTCTAAATATAATAGAGTGCTTCTACATGTAACTTATTATTTCCATTCAACATGCCTTAAACGCAGTCATTGTTTTCATAGATACATGCCAAATGCAAATAAATAATTTATATAATAAATATATGCATGTGAAAATATTTTAGGAGCTTACAGAATTTATAGGCGAGCCCATAGATTTGAAGACGGTGCAGCTAAAAGTCTCCTAAATCACTTCAAGAAACATTATGTTCAGTGAGTTCAGCCACACGCAGAAAGAGAAGGGACATATGTTTTCTCTAATATGCCCAAACTAGGGACTATTAGGGATACCAGAGGGACTCCAGATAATGGAGGGGAGACCTCAACAAAGATAGAAAGGAAGGGTAGGAGAGGAAGAAGGCTGAGGTTGATTAATGGAGGAGCTATATCTGAATATGTGTAAAAGTATGAATGTAGCATAGTTAACCTGGACATTCATTGTTGGGGGGAGGGGATACAGGGTGGGGGAGAGGGCACCAAGCACAGTCTGAATGTCTGCCATTTTCAATATGATCCACATAAAAATAAAAAAATGTAAAAAAAAAACAAAAAAGGAAGATATGGTGAGGAAGAGACCAGCACCCACCAAACTGGTATAAAAACTTCTTCAGTGTGAAAACATCTGTACTACAGAAGGTACAAACAGAAGTCTTATTGGAAACCTTCTGATCTGGCATTATTATTTGGAAACAGGCTCTCGCTAAGTTGATGAGAGCCGTACTAAGTCGCTGAGGCTGGCTTTGAACTTGGGATCCTCCTGTCTCAGCTTCCTAAGAACTGGGATTGCAGGCGTGCACCACCACACCCTGCTAGGAACAGAGTTTTAAGTGTTAGCAGAAACTGGACACTGGGTCACTTAATAAACCTCATCAGAACTTTGTATCCTTCAAAACTTGGAACCTCTCCCTACCCTTTAATTAAGCCAGTCAATAACCCTTTACCACTAGAAGTTCTGGGGCCTGCTCTTTCTCTCTCTAGTGTACTCCTTTTTGTTGTTGTTGTTGTTGTTGTTAATCTGTCTATAATTTGCAAGATCCCAGTCACTCCATTATATTGCGAGAGGTTTTTCCTCCCAGCAGGGAAATCCTTGCAACTGCAACTCCTGGGCACAGGCACCGTGGCCTGCACAGTACACAGGATGCTGCACAGAATGGCTGCCTCGAATGAATCAGATCTAGCAACAGCAAGTACTTCCCCCTCTCCGCTCTGCCCAGTGGATTTTGATGGCCTCTGCTTCGCTAAGTCCTCAGGCACTGGTTCTGGAGCTGTTGTATGCCCACATTTTCCAGGTGCCAGGGTTTTTGAGGAGACAAGAGCAGAGCATTTTTGCAGCTTTCACGCTACTAGGTGAGTTTCATCTTAAAGAGTAGCTACTCCTTCAAAGAAGAAAGTTCAGATGCTCCGGTTGAAGGAATAAAATCTTTTAAGAAACACTATATAGGCTTTGAAAGCTGTCAGGAAATTCTCTCAGATTCGGGAAAAGAGCACATTTTTCTTTTCTTTTGACTGGAAATTTAGAATGTAGGAATGCTCATTCCTATTATAAACTCAAACTAAGGCACTGAATCTGGACATACTTTATGCAAAAATAAAAAGACCTTTATGCTAAGTGCAAAGTTTACAAGTCACAACAAGATTGCTTTAACTGCCAAGTTAGAAGCTCAGGGTGCTATACCCAAACGGCTTTTGCCTTAGCCATCATTACCAATAATAATGTGTGGGATCCAAGCTCAGCTGGATGTTTGGCTGGTGATGTGTGAGGTCGGATGGAATGCAGCTGACTCCCCATCAGCTCTATTAACTAAGCATTGCTGAGCAGTAGAAAAGGCTTCTGGGAGCTCGTCCAGTCTAGGTGTATGCAATTTTATTTAGCCACTTATGAGTCAGGAGACACATAGGCTGTCTAATTAAAAATGCCCTTTGGTACAGGCTCTTTTCAGACCCAAACTGCACTTTCATACAAAGGAATGCATAAATATACATGATAATTGACTCTAATGACAGGAAAAGAATGTGATGAAACATTTCCTGATAAAAATCTAGTCTCAGCATGCAAAAAGGATCAGGACTCCTCTTCAGTCCCTGTGATTTACAACATCAAGGGTGAAATTCTAAAGGGTGAAGTAATTTTCTTCTAAATGGAGCGTATATGTGTGAAGAAGAGCAGAGACCTCGGTGTTATCTGGACAAGGCAAAATTACAAATGTTCTTTGGATGGAAAAGGAAAATCCCATTTGACAAGGCAGCTTTCCTTCATGGTCGTTTTTTTTTTTGTTGTTGTTGTTGTTTGTTTCTAGGTTTCAAGTCAGTTTTTCAATTCTTCTAAAAGTTTTCAGTACTCCTGATTACATAGCGGTCGGGCTTAGTAAGCAGCGTGAAAAGGACATTGTTTCTGGGCTTTCTTCCATTGTTTTTTTAGAGCATGCCTCTAGACACACTTCCCTTATTCCATTATGAATCTGGCACTCTTCAGAGATATGGAATGCAATTATAATGATCAAAGATCTGAGTGTTGAAAATGAATCTTTGAAACTAGACACAGTTGTTAGAACACAATTACAAAGCCTTCAATGAACATTCCATGCATCTTAGGGTGCTAGCGTGTGCAGGGACCTCCTTGCATATAATGCTATATATTAATAAAGCCCAGAGTGACATTTCCCTGATGGATAGTTTATCGGATTTCTTATCTTAAAGTCATTCAGTGTTAAGTTTTTTGCAAGAAATAGCTTTTGTTCTTTTGGGAAGAGAATTGGGAAAGTAAATTCACAGACAAATAGAACTACAAGACAATAAACAAATATTCCATCTGATTCAAAACAGAAATTTAGCACTTAAAATCATCATGAACAGAACAAATACCTCGATACTACTTTAAACAGCGACAGACCCAGCGTTTATGGTACACATTATGTCAGAAAAACAGGGAGAGCCACTCCTTTTATACGTGGGAGTGCTTTCTCTGAAACAAATAAATGGCCTTAGTAAAGGATATAAAAATATTTCTAGCCCATTTAAAGGATACATGCTTTAAAATACTCCAAATTATTTACTGAACCAGACTTCCGAAACCAAATTATGGGGCTAGTGGGTCAGAATTTTCTCAGAATGCATGGTTTTTTTTTTTTAAATGAATGTCTGTTCAAGTTCAATATCCAACCTCACTAACATGCACAGGGAGGGTGGGAAACAAGGCAGGATTCGGAGGGAAACGCACCAAGTGCTGTGTGCATGGGTACTTAGTCACTTTGAACCTCATTATGATGTATGATCGCAATGTCCCAGTACACATATATAAAAAACAAAATGATATATGGAAGAAAAAGTCCAAATATTCTTTTTAAAGTGGCTACCCTCAAACTCTCTGTCATAGGTTGTGGCTGCTTTTCTCACTGGTTCACCTTAATAGTGCTGAATAGTGCTGGTGACTGGATCCTTGGATTTTGATACAGTCAAGGCTGCTTTCTGGTCCGACACACATCACAGGCTGCTGGAAAGGGGTAAACATGATCCACTGAGCTCAGAAGGCAGGAGGAACTGACCATCTGGTGAGAGATAAGAGTCATGCTGCCTGGTAGAATAATAGCGTAAAGCAGGAAGCGGGGGATGCTTCTCGGTACCCCACTTCCTCCTCGCAGTCCCCTCATTCCTTCAGGACCCTTGTCTCTAGGTCTCCAGGGCTCCTCAGGTCCTGCCCTGGCCCATCACAACAAGCTTCTCAAAGTTAGTATCATATGCTAGCTCTCAGGGAGGAAAGGTGGGTTTAAAATAAGTTTAGTTTGCATTTCCCTGATTGTTAAAGATGACGAACATTTTTACACCTATTTGTTGGCCATTTTTAATTTTTGAAAAGTATCTATTCAGTTTGGTTGCCTGCTTGAATTGGGTTATTTGGCTTTTTTTTTGGTGTTGAGCTTTTTAAGCTCTTTATATGTTCTAGATATTAGACTTTGTCAGATGGGGAGGTGCTGAAGATCTTCTCCAATTCTGTAGTCTCTGTGGAATTTTGATGGTTTCCTTTGCTGTACAGAAGCTTTTTAATTTAACACTATCCCATTCATTAATTCCTTTTTCAATTTCCTGAGCTTTTGGGTCTTATTGAGGACCTTTTTTTTTTTTTTTTTTTTTGGTGGTACTGGGGTCCCTGGAAACCCTTCTACCTCCAGGCTACACTCCCAGACCAATTTTTATATTTTTTTATTTGGAAATAGGGTCTCTTAAGCCAGCACGGCTGGCTTCAAACCTGTGCGATCCTCCTGTCTCTGCCTCCAAAGCACAGGGATTACAAGTGTATGCCACCACGTCCGGCATATTGAGGACATTTTTACCTGTACCTACATGTTGGAGTGTAGATCCTATACCCTCTTCTAGCAGTTTCCAATTTTCTGGTGTAACTTCTAGGTCTTTGAACCATCTTGAGTTGACTTTCATGAAAGGTGCGCGTTTAATTCCAGTTTTTTACAAATGGACAGCCAATTTACCAACAATATTTGTTTAAAAGGCTGTCTGTTCTCTGGCATATGTCTTTGCCAACCTTATCAAAGATCAACTGGTTATAGATTTGAGGCTTTGTTTCTGAGTCTTCTGTTCCATTCATCAAGGTGTCTGTTTTTGTGCCAAAACTGTGCTGTTCTTATTACTATCATTTTGTAGTATAATTTGAAGTCAGGTATTATGATGCTTCCAGCATGGTGTGATTCCATCTCACTCCAATCAGGATAGCAATCATCAAGAACACAAATAACAATAAATGCTGGTGAGGATGTGCAGAAATAGGAACCCTATTACATTGTTGGTGGGACTGCAAACTAGTATGGTGGCTTTGGAAATCAGCATGGAGGTTTCTCAGAAGATTGGGAATAGAACTACCATATGGCCCAGAGATAGCACTGCTAGGGATCTTCCCAAAGGAAATAAAGTCAGAATACTATTACATATCCATGTTCATAGCAGCACAATTTACAATAGCTAAATTATGGAACCAGTCTAGGTGTCTATTAATGGATGAATGGATTGTAAAACGTTATATACACACAATGGAATTTTACTCAGCCATAAAGAAGAACAAAATCACACCATTTTCAGGAAAATGGGTGGAACTCAAGAGCATTATACTGAGTATAGCCAGTCCCAAAGAATGAATAGATATATGTTTTCTCTTATATGTGGAAGCTAGAGAGATATTCAGAAATAAAGGCATCATCAGAGAGATGAACAGAGACTCCAGAAGAATGACCCAGGGTGATTAGGAAGGGGGGGGGTGAAATCATAAAGAATGCAATAGTAGAAATAATGCTATGAATGTATACAAAATTGCCAATTCCAATCTCAAAGACTTGCTGGGAGAAGGTGAGGGAGGGATTGAACATGGCGGGGAGGGCAATGAGAGTTGTGTGCATGTATTTTTCTGACACTTGGTACCCTGATATGATGTAAAATTACCATGTACCAAATAAAAAATAAAACTAATAGAAAATGAATAGAAAAATATAATAATAAGTTTGGGAGGCTGAGACAGGTTCAATCCCAACCTCGGCAACTTAGTGAGACCCTGTTTGAAAAAAGATACATATGACTGGGAATGTTGTTCAGAGTAGAATGTTCCTGAGTTTAATCCCAAATCCCACATATGCACAAAATTAAGCAAAAAAAAAAAAAAAGTTTGGGGATAAGAGGGTAGAGTAGGTTCTAAAGAAGGCTTTGCTAAGAGAATATCTTTTTTGACAACTTTTGCTCTCTGGCTCTACATGGCCCACTTCTTCCCCAGTTCTTGTATACTAGCTAAATTTCTCTGTCACCCTTGAGGGTTCCTCTGCCCACATGTTATAGGTTGGCACCCACTAAGGTCCTTTCATCTCTTCTGCTCTTCTCCCTCTATATCCTCTCTGCAGTGATTCCATCCACATTCTAAGGTTCAAAATGCCCACCTGACCTCCAGCAACACCCTCTGAGAATGAGGGTCTCATCTTCACCTACATGTCTCTGAGTCACCTTCAACTCAACGTTCTCCAAGTTGAATTCTTCACCTTCTCTGGCATAACATACTCTCTTATTAGTATCTGTTGGTGGCATCAACTTGTCTATATAAGGGAGAAAATGATGGAGAGCAGGGTATAAGCTGCATTTTCAACTGAGTAAAGGCTCTTAAGCAAGAGTGGAAGTGGGCAGGTAAAGAAAAAGTAGCAAGCGTATTGCCTTTACATTTGGGTTCCTGGGTCCAGGGTATGCTTTGCTTGGCTTCCTTGAGTGCTGGCCAGGGGTCGCTGACCTTCTCCCTCAGGGACCAGAGACGTGGAGTGGTAGAGAAAATGGGGATTCGGTGCTTGGTGAGGGAGGCAAATTTGTTAAGAATAGCAGTTAGCTTCTGTTAATAGAAATCTGAAATACAATGGTTTAGGTAAAAAACTAGTTCATTTTCTCTCCAGGATCAATCAAATATAGGGTTGGGGTGGTGATGCTGTGTTCTCTTCAGTGTCCTCTGCTGCTTCTATTCGTAACTTCTCTATGCCTATCAGTCAGTGTTCATCCTCAATGTCACCTCAGGTCTCGAGACTGATGAAGCTCCAGCCATTCCTACCCATGTTGTGTTTAGGAAAGAAGGGATGGGGACAAAGGACTGTTCCAGCAGTTCGATGTGATGTCTTCTGTTGACATTTCATTGGCTTAAACTATTTTTCTGTACCTAATAATGTGTAGCAATGCACAAAATCGCTAAGAAGATAGGTTAATGGCTATAGAGTCAGAGTCTCTGATGTCTGAGAAATCCTAAAGATAAACTTGATCTTCCAAAAACATTACTTATGTGCTTGTGCCCCCTAGATTGTGCCCCATGTCACTAAGCAAAGGCCCTTCAGAGTTGTCTGGAAATTTCACTCAATTCACAAACCTCCTCATCCATTAAACTCAACCAGTTGCCAGTTTCTGCCAATTTTAATTCCTGAATAAAGAGCCATGTGCTGCTTAATGGTGTTTCAGTCAACAATAGACTGCATGTATGACTGTGGTCCCCAAGATTTTATCACTGTCTGACATCCCAGCTGTCTCCGCCTAAAGGTGTATGTCTCAGAATATAGCCCCATCATTAAACAAAGCATGAATGTAGCTTGAATCCATCTTCATTCCTCAGATCAGGCCCTTACAGGTTCCCCTCAAATTACTGAAACCACCTTTGACAGTGTCCTGTGAGTAGGGACTGGGCCACGTAGTAACAATGCGAACTCTGGAACATTCATGGAATCCTGGCTTTCCTGGGTAGATTAGATCAGATAATATATGGGAAGCATTTACTGTATCTGGCCCTCCAGTAAGTGTTCAATATATGTTAGCAATTATTGTCTTCTTTTTAAAAAATAGTTTCTGCTTTGTATTGAGGCTATCTGTGTAAATAGCTGATTTTTTCCCTCTTAGGTTTTTAAGGCCATGGGCCAGTTTTGTTCACCTCCTGTTCTCCAGTACTGGGGCCTTTGCTAGCAAATGAGTGACTTTGGGATACTTATGTAGGACTGGGGAGCAGACTGAACTTCATGGGCTCCACAAATCACATGTACTGACTGCTATTGTTCTTACTTATTAGTCTGCAATTAGTAGCAGGCCATGTGTCCTCATCTGAGTCTGTATTCCCATTCTAGGCTTTTTAACATTTCCCAGTTATTTTTTTCCTAATCCTCTATGAGCCTGTCTTTTATTTGTTTGTTTTTAGTAATTTACATACATGTATACAATACATTTGGAAACAGGGTCTCACTAAGTTGCTGAGAGCCTCACTTAGTTGCTGAGGCTGTTCTCATGTTCTCGAACCTGCCATCCTCCTGTCTCTACACCTCAAGAACTGGTATTGCAGGCATGTGCCACTGTGCCCGGCTGATAGTTGATATTTTTTAGCCCACCTGTTATGTTAGAGGCTTTTTTTTTTCTGGTACTGGGAATTGAACCCAGGGGCTGAGCTATAATCCCAGTCCTATTTTTATTCTTTATTTTGGAGCAGGGTCTCACTACGTTGCCCAGGGCCTCACTAAGTAGCTTAGGCTGATCACAAACCTGACATCCTCCTGTCTCAGCCTCCCATGTGCTGGGATTACAAGCGTGTGCCACCATGTCTGGCATATCAGAGGTTTTTCAAAATGCTTTTTAGAAATCCACTCATTTAGTTCTCACAATAACTCTTTGACAGAGTCCAGTTTTTTAATTCTTATTTTCCATATGAAGAAGCTGAGGAGCAAAGAGATCAGATACCCTGCTCAACTGGCTTGACTAGTAAGAGGTAGGGAGATATTTGCTGCATAGTATTTAAATCTCAGTCTCTCTATTTTTCTTCTGTATGACTTTAATCTTTACCTTGTATTTTTAAATATTTTAGCCTCTCAATCATGCAGTATGCCTTAATTTATAAATCACCTTTACATGCATTATCGTATTTGATCTTCGTAATAACTCTCGGAGATAGATAAGGTAAATGTTGTTACTTCTCTTTGACAAATGAGAAAAATGATGTGCATAGGCATTGTTATTTAGAAATACAAGGCATTAATTCTGGAAGTGTTTTAAAGAATATCTAATACAGCCCACTTTTTTTTTTTAAAGGAAATTAAGCCTCAGAGCAGAGCAGTTATTGCTTTTCCCTAGTTCCCACATTTAGTTACTATCCCAGTAGCCAGTGTTAGAATTTATGGTCAGCTGGGTGCTTTGAAGGTGGTACACATTTGAAATTCCAATATTTGGGAGGCTGAGACCGGAGGGCCACAGGTTTAAGACCAGCCTCAGCAATTTAGCAAAATTCTCAGCAACCTAGTGAGATCCTGTTTCAAAACCAAAAATAATAATTTAAGAAAAAGAACTGTGTGTATAGATTGGAGGTAGAATGCCTCTGGGTTCAAACCCTGGTACTATATTAAAATAGAAAAAAAAGCAAGGAAAAAAGTTATATTAACTTTGGAGCCAATTATTCACCATCTCTGACCTTTAGTATACTCTGTATAAAGTAGAAAAATTTTCTACCTCATGTGGCTGTGATAAAAAAGTAAATGAAATTAATATGTGATAGGTATAACACAGTCCAGCTAACCATTAAATATTTAACATTAAGTTAGCTATTTTTGTCCCTGGTCATCTCTTTTTTCTCTTAGGTTGTTGAGAGAATATAATAAGATAAATATTTTATCCCATCCCACCTGTTTTATTCCAGATCATGCAGTTATGAAATCAAGAAGCTCCCACCTTCTCCTGTCTGGTCTCCTTTCTGAGCCAGTGCAGGCCACCCTCTCGCTCCCTCATCCTGTTCTACTGCAGGGGTGCCCCCGGGCCCAATCAATCAGGTCCCTTCTGCTTTCACCAGGTTTCATTTCCAGTCTACACTCTCCGGTCCGTCACTTCAATCACTCTCTCACCGCTGTTAAGTTTACTCTCTTGCCCTCTCCGCTCAGCAAACCTCCAGTCCCCAATCGATCCGAACACTCACTGCTTTGCCTGGACGCTGGCACTGCTGTCTGCGAGGACTCCTGTGCATTCGGAGGTGCTGCACATTTGCCTCGCCGCAGCCGGACCTTCGGTTTGGTGTAACAACTGTTTTCAGTCCTGGCCCCAGTTCCCTCATGGCTACTTTAGATTTCAACTTATTCCTCAAGGTTCCAATCTCAACACCTCACCCAAGGCTTGCAGAAAAAGACTGTTTTCTACTTGATAACATAAGATCCACAAGGCTTGCCTCTGAAATGTTCCCCAGGGGCCCATGTGTTAAGGGCCTGGGCCCCAGCCTAAGGTGCTGTTAGGTGGTGGAGCCTTGAGGAGATGAGGCCAAATGGGAGGAAGTTAGATCATTGGGGGCATGCCCTTGAAGGGAATATTGAGACCTTGGCCCCTCCTCTCTCTTCCCTTTCCTCCTGCCAGGAGGAAAACCCCTTTCCTCTGCCATATACGCTTGACACAGTGTACTGCGCTGCCACAGGCCTAAAGCAATGGGACCAAGCAACCATGGATTGAAATAAGGAGCCAAAATAAACCTTTCCTCTTTTGAAGGTGATGATCTCATGTATTTTGTTACAGTGATGGAAAGCCGATCGCCATACCACTGCACCAGGAAAACCAAAACTGCTTATAGTTGCTAACATGAGCTGACTGCATACTATATGCCAGGCATTGTGATAAATCCTTTATTTGGCCATCTCATTTACTCTTTACCAAGAGTCATGAGATAGGTATAATTATTGTTGCTCCATTGTTAAGAAGAAGTGGCTTAGGCTCAGAGAGGTTGGGCAATTCACCTAAGATGGAACAGCTGGGGGATGACAGCCACTGCCGCCTGTGGGTTGCTTACAAAGCTGATCTTTGAAAGATCAAAGAGCACATTCCTCAAACAGTTCACTTATCTTCATTATTTTTTAAAATATCTGAGTTCATACACAAGGTTTAAAGGAACAAACAGGTATGAAAAGACAGCAGTCCCTGACCTTTCCCTTAATTACACCTTCCCTGGGAGTAAGCACTTTTATCTGCGTGTTTGGTCACTTACGTCTGTATTTCTAAACATCATGCTGTTGTTGCTAGGCACTGCTTTGCCCCTTTCACCCACTTTCACTGATGTCCCACAAGAAGAATGACTTAGTTCTTTTAAGTGGCAGCACCCTCTCCCTCTCCACACACTGCATTTTCTGTCCCTTCGGATTCCCCCAAAACTATAAGCATTGCTATGTTTTAGGATTCATATGATAATCACAGCTGAGCCATAGGGACATTGCAATTATTTTTCCTTTTGTAACACAGTAACATAAAGCCAAAGATAAAGGCCTTCTCTTATGTGTCACTTTGACATTTGGTGAAAACAGGCTTCAAATGGCTTAACTCTAAGGCCCCTCCACACCCAGCCTCCACAGGCAAAGTTTCCCAGTTAAAAAATCCCCCTGACTAAGACAACCAGGTGTGTTTCTTGGCTATCTCTGAATAATGAGTTTCAGTTCCCTGACCACCCACAGATTTATACAGACAAGTGCATTCTGTTACAGGAACCAGGGTCATCTCACCACCGTCTTGCTGCTATAGATCCTGCTCCCTGTTGCCTCCAGGTGTTCACTGTTCCTGAGCAAGGCCCCCCAAGGTGGCCCTGTGTGGTGGGCACTGTCCTTCTTCCCTGGACTGTTAGGATTAACCTGCTATCAATCTTACTTGCTCAGTGTCACGTGCTATGAGTTCAGCCATTCCTCCTCACCAAGGGCTGAATAGGAGGTGTCTCAGTCTGTGTCATGTTGCTATAACAGAATATCACAGGCTGGAAAATATATAAAGAAAATAAATTTATTTCTTAGTTCTAGAGGCTGGGAAGACCAATATCAAGATGGCATCTGGTGAGGAACTTCTTGCTGCATCATTACACGGTGGAGAGCTTCACATGGTGGGAGCAAGGGGGTGAGCAAGATCAGATCTTCCTCCTCCTGCTCCTCCTCCTCCTCTTCCTCCTCCTCTTCCACCTCATCCTTCTCTTTGCTTTCCACTTTTTTTTTTTTTTTTGTGGATCTGGTGATGGAACCCAGGGGCATTTGACCTCCAAGCTATACCCCCTGCCCTATTTTTTATTCTTTATTTTGAAACCGGGTCTCACTGAGTTGCAGAGGGCCTCACTAAGTAGCCGAGGCTGTCCGCGAACCGCGATCCTCCAGGTCTCAGCCTCCCAAATGCTGGGATTACAAGTGTGCACCACCACGCCCAGCTTACTTTCCACTTATCTTAATCTCACCACAGGGCTCCAACCTCATAGCCTCATCTAATCCTAATTGCCTTTTGGTAATTAGGCCCCCCTACAAATATCCTCAGTAAATGAACCTGGGAATTAAATTTTCAACACATGAACTCTGGAGGAACAGGGCAGGAGATTATGAAAACATACACCACCTCTGTGTTTCTAGGATTGATAGTGATAGACTTGGTTACCCTAAGCTTTTCCCAGTTATGAAGTTCTTCTCTTGTTCCCTTTGATGCTCAGTTTCCCCTTCTTGGAAAGGCCTCTGTTGTGAGCCCTGGCCAGCTCCAGCCTGGCTCAGTCCATCACTAGCCTGCCCCATAGCTATCACTTTGACAAATTTCACCTGTCTGAAAATGTCATCACTCTCACATTTATGTGATGGCTTGGCCAGGTTTGGAATTATTGGTTGGAAATTATTTGTCCTCAGAATGTTGAGGCCATTTTCCATGTCTTTTAGTTTCCAACATCGGTGTTGAGGAGTTCAAAGCCGCTCATAATTTTCGTTCTTCATATGCATCTTGCTTTTCCTCTGCTCCATGGAAAAGATCACCATCAATCTCCTTTTTAAATTGGCCAATGAGATATACATGTGTGGTTCTGTTTTCATTCACTGGACTTGGCAATTGCTGCATCTCTCTGATCTAATATAGGAAACATAGCCTTCACTGCTGGGGAAATTTTCTGGACTTAGTCATTTGATGATTTTCTCCATTCTATTTTTGTTTCCTATATTTTTCTAGAACTATTATTATTAAATACACATTGGCTGTTTTCAGTATTCTCTAATTTTCTTTTCTTTCCTCTTTTCCCTGTTTTAAAATCTTGAGATTTCTAGATTTCTTCATTGTATCTTCTAATCTTTATACTGAGTTTTCCATGTATAGTGTTTTAGCTTTATCCTCTAAGGTTCTTTCCTGCCATTCTTTTTTGGGAGCAGAATCTCTGTGCTTGTGGGTGGGGTTTTATTTATGGTGGGCTTCACTGTACAATGATTGTACAATGATTTGATTGGATACATTTTTGTAGGATTCTCAATGTCCATCTTTGATCTTATAGGTGGCTAGATTTCCCATAGAAGGCTCTTCCAGACTCTTGCTGGGAGGAATACTCCATATTGTCAGCATTCTGCAAGCTCCTGCTAGTCTCCATGAAGCAAGCTTTCAATTTCCAAAACTGCATTGCACATCTTTACATTCCTTTTGAATTTTATGCTGGTTTTTTTTTTTTTTTTTTTTTTGGTGGTTCTGGTGTTCCTGGAAAGCCTTCTACCTCTGGGCTACACTCCTAGACCTAGTTTTATATATTTTTAAATTTGGAAACAGGGTCTCTTAAGCCAGCTAGGCTGGCTTCGAACATGCCCGATCTTCCTGTCTCTGCCTCCCAAGTGCGGGATTACAAGTGTGTGCCACCATGCCCGGCTGAATTTTATACTTTTTATGCAATAACAACTTTACTGTTCTGTAAATAGGATTTGGGTAGGAGTGAAGGCTAATGAATCTGCTTAACTTTTCCCTCTTTATTTCTTTTTCCATTCATTCTTTCCCCATTTCCTCTTCTTTTAGCTAAATTCTTTTCTATTCTAAGCTATTATTTATATTGATACTGAAATTTCATGCTTTTTTTTCTCCTCAGAAGCTTCCTTCAATAGTTATCCCTTCTGTGTCTTGTCTTTTTATGTAGCTTACTTTAACTGACAAATAATTATATATCTTTTTAATATACCTTATTTGTGCATTATAAGTATACATCATAATGAAGTAAAGAGTGATAGGAACATACGTACATGTAGCCCTGGGTGTGTTTCCCTCCAGGTCTCACCCTACTCCCTTTCCTTCCCGGTACATGCCATTGAGATTGGTATTGATAATTATGTATTTAAATGGACTGAAATGTATCTGGGGCATGATTTCCAGAAAATTAATGGCTTTTTAATTTCCTACGAAAATCAATGAGTAGCATCTCTGTTCAACCAATTCACAAAGCCAGAGACCTGTGCAGTGCCCTGACCTTGCCCTCTGCCCCACCTTTGGCATTTTGCCTATCCTGGGGCCTCTGACTTCCACCTCTTGACAAGTTTTCATTTAGCATCCCATCTTTTCTATCTTAGATCATCACAGTGGGTTAGGATTTCACATTTTTTTACCTGAAATATCGCATTAACCACCTCATTAAAACCCTTGCTTCTAGTCTTGCCTTTCTTTTAAAATGTGATTCAGAATGTTATCAGAAGAATTGATGTAAAGCATTTGCCCCGTCATGTCATTACTTTTCTTAAAAACACTTTGCCATCTCTCTTTAGCTGGCTGAATTGTATTCAAACTCCTCAGCCTAGAATTTATATTTCAGTCACTTTCTGGAGATACCTTCCTTTCCTTCCTAACTTTGTACCATTTTCCCACATGTGTTTTACCATGTAAACAATGGGCCATGCTCTTTCTTTCTTTTAAGACTTCCTTCCTTTTTCTCCCCTCCTTTTTACTTAACTAACTTCTACACATTCTTCAAAAGTTGTATGAGCCTCATCCATCTGAAGAAAACTCTTTTATCTACTAATGTAATTAGGAAATCTTTCCAAGGTGCCCCACACTACCATACAAAGACAGCTCTCCTGTTACTGAAATGATGGTCTACTCTGCTTTCCTTTTGCTAAAATATATGTATCTTGAGAGCCAAGACTATATGTAGCTCACCCTTGTAGTCCTAATACGTAATTCAGCACTTGACAACAAGATAGGCTCCCAATGTTTGTTGAAGGAAAACTTTTCCACTCTGATTTTTATATAAGTGTTCTGTTTTCAAAAACGACCTATTTTCACTTTAAAATTACTTTATGAGTGTGTGAAGAAAGATTGCTGTGTGCATGTGAGGAAAGGGGGGAAGGAATATAGTTAGTCACATAGGACAATCATACAGGATTGTTCCAAATTATCTTTATGGATAACTCACAGTCATTTTAAGATATATCTAGAACTGAGCCAAAGTGTGAAAGTAGGAAGAGATGGGATGGGAAGTATTACCTCATTTGCAAGTCTAATGTAACATATTGCATGTTTTCACAGGGAAATTGTTGCAGGAGTATCACTAAAACATTTTAATAGATAATTGTTTCTGTGTGCATTCTCTTGCCAAATTAAACTTTATGACAGTGAGACAAAATCTATTATAAAATTAAATTCTCTGGTAATATTGAGTACTGGCCAGGCATGGTGGCTTATGACTGTCAGTCATCTGAGCTACTCAGGAGGCTGAGGCAGGAGAATTGTAAGTTGGAGGCCTTGGCAATTTAGGGAGACCTTGCCTCACAATCAAAATTAAAGGATCCAGGTGTGGTGCTGTAATCCCTATGGCATGTGCTGTAATCCCAGTACTTGGGAGGCTGAGGCAGGAGGATTGAAGGTGTGAGGTCAACCTCAGCAACTTAGTAAGACCCTCAGCGACTTAGACCCCGTTTCAAAATAAAAAATAAAATAGAAAAAGGAATGTATCTCAGAGGTAGAATGCCCCTGTTTATATGTTTAGACACAATGTTTTTTCATAACAATGTAATATTCTTCCTGTAGTATGTCTCTGTTCACTTTAATACTAAAATATTTCATATCAAGCCCTGTAATTGGCTTTAATTACATTAATTTATGATGAAGTTTATTTGGCCTTAGAAACAAGACTCCAAATATACTATTGTACTTTCTTAGCAATTTGTTGGGTCCTTATCATGATACCTTATTTATTTACTTAATTATGGTAGCACCATATAATATCAGAAACAAAAGGAATTAAAGTATCATGTAATACAGAGATTCTCTCCCAGAAACTGCTGGAAATAAAAAAGAGAGAAATGGTTTGCATCTAAATCACTATGAACTTTTTCAACACATCATTTCCTGACTTCTTGGTTCCTTTCCTCCTGAACCCTGGTGGCAGGCTTGGTGGCAGGCATGAGCATTAAACACATGGATGTGCTTGCCCCTGATCATGCGCTCACATGTAAGCAAAAACTTCCAGGCCATCATATCATCTACTTCTGCTTTTCTGAGCTGAGAACTATTGAGTTAGTGTCACTTTTATTTTAAAGGAAACTCAAGTTCTTAAAGTTCAAGTTTCAGTGATGGGTCGTGGGCCATAAAGTTAGTTGATGGCAACGCCAATACTAGGAACTGTATCTCTGACAATATCGGTAAAACACATCTTTTATTACATAGACTGTTTTCATAATATGCTCTCAAAACCCACCTTTTGGGCTCTGAAGAACCTAGATAAAGCCTTAGCCTGACTCTCAGGCCTGAGTAGCTCTAAGTATCTTCACAACACCATTCCACCATGGAATTGTCTTGGATCTCCTCTTCTCACTCTGCTTCTGAAAATCGTACGGGACTTTTTAGTGGCTCGTGGAGGCTCCAGAGAATCTCTTTTCTATACCAGGATCTTATCCCCTAGGGGTGAGACCAAAGATTAAAGAAGTAGCTATTAATATTTCCCATCATACGTTGGATCTTAAGGGGCAAACCCATCTTCAAAGGAATGTCCAGCTACACTTGCCCAGATGAAGTGTGAGGATCATTTGAATATTCTTCCCTGACAATTAAGCAAGCTCTAGACCTGAAAATCGCTGTCACCAGGTGACAGAGACTATAAATGATTATTTTATTTATTTATTTTTTGATGGTACTGGGTTCCTGGAAGCCCTTCTTCCTCCGGGCTACACTCCCAGACCTATTTTATTCTTTTTTTATTTTTGGAAACAGGGTCTCTTAAGACAGCGTGGCTGGCTTTGAACCTGCGTGATCCTCCTGTCTTCGTCTCCCAAGCGCGGGGATTACAAGCGTGACCCACTACACCTGGATTAAACTGTTATTTTAAAACTGGACTTAGTCCAGTGGGATTGCTGCATTGCTCTAGGAAGCACAGACACTATTGTGGGAACGACGGGATTATATTGCACTGAGCACGCTGTTGCCCTACAGTCATATCCTACCCAAAGGCAGGATCTTGAGCTCCAAATGTCTTGTTTCGGCAAGGAGCAGGCTAAGGACTTTCCAAAGAAATCAGCTGTTCCTCCGTCTCTTTTTCAAACACTGTCACAAGTAAATGAAAATCTGGTCCCACAAAAGCTCTGACGACAAGAGGAAACCAAACCAACATCTCCCCCAACATTTAAAACCCCAACAGGGTAACAAGTAAATATGATTAGGGACTATAGCCTGCTCCGTTGCCATCTCTCCATAGGAAGCAAGAGGAGCTTAACTGGGAGAAAGATGCTGGGAGATGCACATCCTTGTAAAAGAAGAAAGTGGAAGAGAAGTGGACCTGGGAAAGGTAAGTGGTCCTTCTGCATCCAGCTGGGGATAGAAGGCACTTCCAGACTGGCTCAGTTAAAAAAGCAAATAAAAGGCAGCTGCAAAACAAATACAGAGAGTGGGCTAGGCTGGACTGGGAGAAAGCAGCTGCACTTTCTGTCCTTACTGGGGAAAGCAGAATTGAAACTTCACGTCAAACACTACCCCCACCCCCGCGTATACGCACGAATCTATATACATGCCATATAAAAGATCTTCTCTTTGGGCTAAAAATTAATAAGGCAATAAGTGATTGCCTAGCAGGGCAAGTTCTAGAGTTTGCTCTAGCAAGCTAGGAAAACAACAGATGGTGGAAAGTTTGCTTATCCTGCTCGCAAACCACGCACAGTGAGGCGGCAAAGCTGTCTCTTGGTTTTTAGGAGTTATGTTTTGAAGACTTGGATTTGATTCAAGTGTTGTTTCAAGTTGTGTGCTATATGTGAAAGTGTAGTATTGGACTTTCCCCGTTCTTTAGCACTGGGATGGGCAGCTCCCCAGTGCTTTACAATGACCCTGTCTGCAGTTGTGAAGCAGCACAGACTTGGAGGCCGTGCCTAGTGGCTTTCCCTGCTGCCCTTTTCCTGCCTCAACCGTCACCAGTCACCGAGTCCTATCACTGTCCTCCTGGGGCCCCGTCCAGCTTCTTCTTCACCATCACAGTTCTGGAGTACCTTTCCCTAACTTGCTGCCTGAAGGCCAAGGGTAATCCGGGGGTCTGCTCTTTTCTCTGCAATTTAATTACATTGAGTCATGTGAATTTTTTTATGGATACCCTAAACATATCATTGTATTTATTTAATTATTTAATTGGTGCATTTACTCATATATCTTAATGGGGTACAAGATGGTAGAGGCGTACATGCACACATCACTCATTTAGCCCTCACCCAATTCCTACCCCATCCCCTCCACCCCCTCCTTCTCATCTTTGGCTTACTGATTCACTTTGATGTGTTTGTGAATGCACATCATGTACATTAAATTTTCTATAGGGCAAACCTTTTTTTTACTCTAAGCCCTCTATCGCCTCCTTTTTTGTTGTTTGAAAAAAGTCCAAATTTGATCCAGCCTATAGTCCTTGATGCTGTCTCATCATCTCCTACCCGTTATGTATGTATGTATGTATGTATGTATGTATGTATGTATTTTTGTACCGGGGATTGAACCCAGAAGCATTCTACCTTTAGAGCTATACCCCCAGGATTATTTTATTTTATTAAATTTTGAAACAGGGTCTCACTAAGTTGCTGGAGCTGACCATGGACCTGTGATCCTTCTGTCTCAGCCTCCTAAGTACTAGGATTTCAGGTGTGCACCACCCTGCCCAGTTGCCCTGATATCTTTATACTTTATCTCAATACACTCCTTTCTGACTTATAAAACCTGTTTTCTTCTACATTTTGTTCAGAAGGCTCCCCTGGCCCCTTAAGACTCCAGAGGAAAAGGTTACTTTGCTCATTTATTTTATATTAATATAATATTTAACATATAATATTACACATATAATAACACTATAGCATATAATTCTACATAAATAGATAATATGTAATAAAATACTATTGATTTTATAATTATATATGATTTATTCTTCCATGTGGAATAGGCCTCCTCTGTTCTCCTATGACACCCACTGTGTTCATAGCTTTGCTGTAGCACTTCTAGAAACTACTTCATGTTGTAGTCACTGGGGTAGATCTCTGACCCTCTCTTTACACCAGATGTTCCTTGAAAGGCCACAGAGGGAAGGACATTATGGGATGATAACCCAGGAGTGGCAGGATTAAGACAGCAGTGGGGAGATTGCTCACCTGCCATTGCTTTGGGGCGATAATTCTCTTTATATGGAAAACCCAATAGTTCCAAGGTTTATATACTTGCACTAAAGCTAAGGATATATCTGCCATCAAATACTATATAACTTGTGTAAATATGTAAGCTCAGCAAAAGCTCGGGTACATAATGGAATATCATGGTATTATGTGAAATAGAGATTTAAACAATTACATCTGCTTAAAATACCCTTACAATTCCTGAAAGGGTTCTACTCAATCACTGACTTTTAATCTTTGAATAAAGAGTGGAAGAACATAAAGTCTGGCCAAATTTGTACAGTGGATTTATTTATTTATTTATTTTTGTGGTCCTAGGGATAGAACCCGGAACATTCTACCTCTGAGCCACACTCCCAGCCTTATTATTTTTATAATTTTTTAAAACTTTGAGACAAGGTCTTGCTAACTTGCTGAGAGTCTTGCTCTGTTACTGAGGCTGTCTTCTCGAACCCGAGATCCCCCTGTCTTAATCTCCCAAGTACTGAGATTATAAGCTTATGCTATCACACCCAGCTACAATAGAACTTTGAACTTTCAGATTTACAGGATTTGTTGTCACCTGCTTAAGTTCTTTGTTGAAAAAGAACAAGAGAATTTCTACCTACCATTTCTCAATATTTATGTATGCAAACAAGACATGAGTCACAAGGATAAAGCAATGAACCCTGATTTATGACAACATCAAGAAAATGGCTAAAAACAAGTGTGTCTTCGGATGATTCAAAGTGCAATAAGGGAATTTCCAATGATTTGGTAACAAATGTAGCAGCCCAACCCCATTTATTTTTCCAGCAAATATTCCCAAGGAGCATGAAAAATGACAGCTGCATTATTTGAACAGTTGATATTTTCTTGTTACTTGGCTTAACAATTTGTGTCAAAAAAAGAGAAAATTAAAAGAAAAATATAGAGAAAGAAAACACAAGAGAGAATATAAGTAATAGATCCTCCGTATAGTAACAATTAAAGCCCTAATAATTTTTACATAGCTGAATATTAACATTTTTATCATTAAGCTTCACACAGAAATGTTATAAAAATGACAGGATGTGATTTTCTTGGTGAGATTTCCAGGAGAAAGGACTATGGTGTCCTGGAGCTGAGAAGAACATGAGATGTCACTGAATTCAGCCTTTACCTTGGGCAGTCATCATTCCCAAACACTCCATCTCTGAGAAGTAGAAATTCACCTGTAAAACACGGACAACAATGGGAGGCCCACTCTCTCTTTCTTAGTTTTTCAGGGATGCTGTAAAGAATTGTCACAAATTGAGTGTCTTAAAAAGACAGTTGCTTATTATTTGTCTCTTCTGGAGGTGCTCAGCAGGGCTGTACTCCCTGCAGGGACTCAGGTGGTGAAGCCACGCTTTGCTTATAGCTCCTGGTGGTTGTTGGTTTTCTGGTTTGAGACCATGTTGCTCCAATTTCTGCCTCTGTCTTCACATTGTCTTCCCCTCTGGATCTCTCTCTCTTCTCTCTCTTCTCTCTCTTCTCTCTCTTCTCTCTCTTCTCTCTCTTCTCTCTCTTCTCTCTCTTCTCTCTCTTCTCTCTCTTCTCTCTCTTCTCTCTCTTCTCTCTCTTCTCTCTCTTCTCTCTCTTCTCTCTCTTCTCTCTCTTCTCTCTCTTCTCTCTCTTCTCTCTCTTCTCTCTCTTCTCTCTTCTCTCTTCTCTCTTCTCTCTTCTCTCTTCTCTCTCTCTCTCTCTCTCTCTCTCTCTCTCTCTCTCTCTCTCTCTGTAGTACCAGAGATAGAACCCAGGCTATACCCTCAGCCCTATTTGTTATTCTTTATTTCGAAAAGGCCTCAGTAAATAGCTGAGGATGTCCATGAACCATCCTCAGCCTTCTGTCTCAGCCTCCCCAACATTGGGATTACAAGAGTGCACCACCACACCAGGCTTGCATGTCTCTTAAAGAAACACTTGACATTGGATTTAGGAACCACCAAGATAATCCAGAATGAGGTCCTCATCTCAAGATTTTTAATGTAATGACATGTAGAAAGACCTTTATCCAAATAAGGGCAGCACACAGGTTCTAAGGATTAGGGACAGAGACACATCTTTTTGGAAGTCACTAATCAGCCCACCATGACCTCCAAAGTTAATCTATTTTTCTTTGGACAGATCTTATTAGATGGACTTTTCTTGTCTTAAATACTATTTGTGTTCCCTTGCTATTTTGGGATATTTCCAACGTAGTGCTTTGCCTCCAACTGTTGAACTGAAATAGCCAGATGTCTCTCTAACCAGATCACAGCCTCTAGGGCACAAACACATGGTGTAAGGAGAGCCAATAGGATGCCTCGCTGGGCCTGGAGCTCTGGAAGGCATGCAGCTGGAGATGTGCTGTGGCTGCTAGTCCCCGTTCCCGGGGATTCCAGTAGCAATTATGCCCTTGGCAGTGTTCTGAGCCTGCTGTGCCTGTGACAGGGTGCAGGCATCGCCTCTTTATTTTTTAATCTGGGCTTGGGTTTCTAGTCTACCCAGAAATGCTCTGAGCTCTCCTTTTTAATGCATCTTTTTCCATGTATATTATTAGAGTTACTTTGTGTTATTTTATAGCCAAGGATGCTGACTAATGTACTCATATGAAGCTACAACCTGTGTGTAGTAGCTTCCTAAATAGCTCAATTCTTCCTTTGACTATACAGAATATACCTACTTACTTTTCCACCTAACACTATTTAAGAGTTTAAATTATCTAGTTAGCCACAGACTGGAGCTAAAGACACTCTTCTGTGACATGACTTTTTATAACATCTCCATTGAGGATTGGATTGGGTCAAAAGTGTATTCACAGATGTGGGTCAGAACCTGCACCTAGGATCTCCAAATCTTGGTCCAGTGCTTCCACTCTACCACCATACCCAAACACTTGTCTCCTCTTGTCTCCTCTGCTCACACTTGGTCCTCACACCTTTCTTCTAGGACAAAGCATGGGTAGGTTTTCCAAACCAATTTAGTAAATGTTATATTTTCTTATATAATGTTATTATCATAGACAAATTTCCGTAGAAATAATAGGCACATTTTCATCACGCAGTAGCCTCTGAAAACTTTTGCAAGAAAAAAAAAATCTTTCCTAGAAATCTCCTTAAATCTCATTAAGAGAGGATCATGCTTTACTCCTGCCAAGCCCTTGTCTCTGTCTCCTTTGATGACCATTGATATTCACACAGCACACTGCTCCCATTTCTAGGTCTCTATTGGTTAGAATCTCTTCCCCAGAATATGCTTCTGCCTTCTTTCAGCCAATAAATTCTGTGTTACTTTGCCAATCACTATTTCTCAACTACTGATCTTTTCTTTTAGAAGACAAATAACCATCACTTTTTGCATCTTGGCCTCATGCATTTGGTGACAGTCAATGTAGAACTTACAGCAGCTGTCTGTTTTTCTGCAAACTGATTTATTTGTAAGCTTTGTCTTCCCCACAGAATTACAAACTCCCAAAGGGGAGGCATATGGTCTTATTTGTTTAGTGAGTGGAATGGCTCAGAGGTGTTTAATGGGCGTGGTAGACATTTTAGTTTTCCCTGCTTATGAGTAACCCGATAGTACATGATGTGTAAATATTTATAATTTTGCTGAAGCAGGACTTTTCTATTTATAAAAGTTATATAAGCTCATGAAAGATATATGTTCTCTGATAACTCCATCTTCCAATCTCACTTGCCCTTAATTTTACCAAAATTAAGGATTTCATGTATACCTTTGAGAAATTTTCTTTTCACATGATACAAAAAATTAAGTACATTTAAAATTCTTTATAGGTATTGCCCAATTGTTCCTTTGTAGGAATTATGAATTTAAATTTTCAGAGCCTGTGAGTTTGTGGCAGATGAGTTGCTTCATTATTGAGAAGTTAGTGCAAAAACTTCCGTGTCTCAGTAAGGCTTGTGAGTCTCTGCACTCTGCCAGCTACATAGCACATAATGTTCATTTGTTTCCCTCAATGAGTAAATTTCTCAGAAAGAAAATCAGCTAATCTGGGCGCCGTGGCACACACTTGTGCTTGTAATTCCAGTTGGAAGGCTGAGACTGGAGGATTGCAAGTTCGCAGCGAGCCTCAGTTACTTAGTGAGGCCCTCTAAAACTTAGTGAGAACCTGTTTCAAAATAAAGAATAAAAAGTAGGGCTGAGAGTGTAGCTCAAAGGTAGAATGCCCCTGAGTTCAACCCCCAGTACCACACGCACACACACACAAAAAAAAAAAAAAAAAAAGAAAGGAAAAGAAAGTAGAAGCAACACAGATGTTGGTTCTACTTCCTAGAGCTAACACTGCTTACATTTTGGTGAATGCTGCCCTTGAACTCTTTCCTACAATAGGCATTTTGTACTCATGTGTAATATTGGAACCACTTTATATTCTGATCTAAAACTTTTTTTGCTCAACAACTTTTTCCTCTTTCAGAATGTGATAGACTTAATAGAAAACAAAATAAGGGCATAGAAGAATGCAGTGAGGCTGGGCATAGTGGTGTACACTTGTAATCCCAGCACTTGGGACTTTAAGACAGGAGGATTGCAGGTTCAAGATTAGCCTCAGCAACTTAGACTCTCAGCAAGCTAGGGAGACCCTATTTCAAATAAAATTTAAAATAGGGCAGGGGGTGTAACACAGAGGTAGACTGTCCCTGGGTTCAATCAACAGTAAGACACACATACATGCACATGAACACACATACTACAATGATATAACTTAGGAAAACCTTGAATACATAGGCACCTATAAAAATATAAATGTATAGCCTCAGAGTAAATCTTAGAATGTTTTTGCCAAGTAGGTATATTATCTGATCATAATCCAATCAAAAACTTAATAATAAAAAAGATGAGAAATGTTAAATCTTTTGATGTTAAGAAATGAACTTCTAGATAAACCTTAAAGGCAATAACAAAAGAAAAATTAACCAACTATGTCAAAGGCAATAAAGAGAGAATAGTTTACAATGTGACAGAGTAAAAGGTATATTCAAAGGAGAATTACCAGTCTCAAATGCCTTTTCTGAGACATAAATAACCCCTGAAGTTAGTGAACCTGGCAACTTGTATATCTGCTCAGGATGAATCCAAGTATCGAATGGAAATTTCAGTTAGTAGAAGCCCTGGTCATTGGCAGCAAATGCCAGAAGCTTGGATTAACATCACTGTCCTGGAAATTGTCACTTTTTATAATACTTTTCTTAATACACCATCACACTCTTAAAATCAACTGGTTGGGGGGGCACCAAGTCCTGTGTGAATGTATACCATTGTCAACATGATCTACGTTGTGATGTGAGACTATAATGCACCAATAAAAAATTTTTTACAAAATCAACTGGTTCGGATTTTAGGCCTGTATTGTCTCTTTTAGGATAAATATTTTCAGTGACATCAAATAGATCTAGGAAAATTAAGTAAAAATCTATAGACTCATAAATTGGAAAAGGGTCAGGAAGAGAGGTGGGAGGGATTTCACTTTTTATGTTCTAAATTTCAAATTAATGAAATTTGAAGTCATATTATGTATTTTGGGGTTTATTTGTAGTCTTCACTGAATAATTTATTATAGGTATTTTCAACTCAATACAAAGATACACTACATATATTTAAATGAATTTGTTATTGTATTGCTATGCCATCCTTTATTCTACCCACTTTCTTATTGAAAACATTTATGATTTATTTCAAATATCTTATTATTACTGACAATTTTCAAAGTCTTTCTTTTATCAATCTTTGTTTGCTGTGTTCCTATAGAATAAATTTTTAGAAATAGTTGCATGGTAATATTTTAAACTGTGACACACATTTCTAAATTGTCCTTCAAAATAGTTGATTTCTATTTGGTAGAATATTAGCCTGGAGCTTGATTGATTCTTCCATGTCCTGGAAATTTTTAGTGGACAGAGGGATATATATATATATATATATATATATATATATATATATATATAGAGAGAGAGAGAGAGAGAGAGAGAGAGAGAGAAAGAGAGAGAGAGAGACAGAGAGAGAGAGAACTTCTCTTAAAGATGTTTACATAATAGCTATTTTGAACCTTTTGATTTATTTATTTTATTATTTATTTATTTATTTTCCATAACTTTGAGTGTTTTGGTGCTGAAAAATAAAGCAGTAATAGAAGTTTAAATAATAATGATAAACTAGCTGGGCATGGTGGAGGATGCTTGTAATCCGAGTACTTGGGAGGCTGAGACAGGAGTATCACAGTTTCAAAACCAACCTCAGCAGCTTAGTGAGGCCCTTCACAAATTAGTGAGACCCTGTTTCCAAACAAAATATAAAAAAATAGGTCTGTCAGTGTAGGCTGGCTATAGAAGGCCTCTGGGTTCCATCCCCAGTACCACCAAAATAATAACAATAACAACAATAATTATAATGATAATGATAAACTAAAGGAAAAATGCTCACTTCTATATCAAAAGTAATACTTTTTTCCCCAACATATTTAAAAAAACAGTATTTGGACTTCCAGGAAGATGGCGACCGAGAAAAGCGGGGCTTAAGAGCCCTGCTAACAACCAATCTCCATTACCACAAAATCAGCGCCTTTCATAGCCAGAAAACACCATCACCAGAGAAAGAAAAAAATCACCAGGCTCCAGAGAGAAAGCGGTCTGAGAACAGAGTTCAGAGCCACAGAGGAGATACACCGGCCTCACACCCGAGGACGCGGCAGCAGCGCCATACTGTCGGCGGCAGCGGCAAATTCACCGGACGGCAACAGCAAGCCGAGGTGAGCCGCTGCGGAACAGCCAGGCGGGATTTCTCGCCGCAGGTAAAATCTAAAGCTCCCAGTGGCTGAGCTCAGCACACGCCGCAGGGATTCAGAGTGGAAATCAAAACCAAGAAGTAATACGCCAGCCTCACGGCTGAGGGCGGAGCAGCGGCGCCATATTGCCACCGGCGGCAGCAGCAGAGAATTCACCGAATCCAGTACAGCTACATCTGCGTACTCAAAAACAGTGAGTCAAATTGCGGGCCACAGAGGAGAAATTCCAGTACTGTACTCTCTGGGACTTGACCCAGTGGGGGAGGGGCGGTGGCAGAGATATCACACCATAGGAGAACGTGCAACCTGGCACCCCCCACAGTCTAAAGCAGCCTCTATCGACTCTCTGGGTCGGAGACTCTGTGATACAACCCAGTAAAGGAGTAGTGGGGTCTGAGATACTACTGACTCGAGATCCAGAACACCTTAAGTGAGTCATAGTGACCCAAGGGAAGAACCCAGAGAAGGCACAAACTTCCGAAATCATGGGAAAGAGGAATAACAATGGAGCAATGAATGCCCACAACCCCACAACATCAGAACCCGATAAAACAGAAAATCAGAGACTTCTAGAAGATCAAATCAGGAAAATAACTGTAGAAATAATAGAGGTGCTTTGAAAAGAACTCAGAGAGAGCCAAAAAGAGATAAAGGATGCAGTTAATGAAGTAAAGGCCTCAATTCAAAGCACAAACAACCAATAGACCACAGGGAGAGCAGAATCTCGCTCTTAGAAGATGATCATTCCAAAAATGAACGCATAGTTTCTAATCTAGGAAAAAATATCCGACAGCAGGAATCTGATATTGAAGAAATATGGGCCCATCTTAAGAGAGCTAACCTAAGAATAATTGGAATAGAGGAGGGAAAAGAAAGTGAAACCAAAGGGATCAACAATCTCTTCAAGGAAGTAATAGCAGGAAATTTTCCAAACATAGAGCAAGAGGTTGATACACAGGTCCAGGAAACTTATAGAACTCCCTTTAGACAGGATCAGAGAAGAGGATCCCCACGCCATATAATTGTCAAAATGACCAATGTGGAAGCCAAGCAGAGAATCTTAAAGGCAACAAAAACAAAGGGCCAAGTGACATTCAGAGGCAAACCAATTAGAATCACTCCAGACTTCCCAAACCAAGTCATGAGAGCCAGAAGGGCTTGTAGTAACATATTCCAAACTCTGAAAGAAAACAACTTCCAGCCAAAAATTTCCTACCCAGCAAAACTTTCTATCAAATTAGATGGAGAAATAAGAAGCTTCCATGACAAACAGAAACTGAAAGAATTTATGTCTTCAAAACCAGCACTAGAGAAAATACTCAAAGAGATTAACTACAAAGGAGAAATAGGTAACACACACCAGAACCAGAGAAACAAGAGTTTCCATCCAACAGTCAACTAAGATTGGTTATCTGTGGAGATTCATTACTTATGTTAGTCTTTTACCTATCTCTAAATGGTATTGTTTGCCTTTATTGTTGTTAATTTTTAGGATTTCTAGTTGGAATATTAATATACCTTCAGATATAGCATTTGGAAATATTTTATCCCATTCTATTAGTAACTGTTAACTCTGTTTACATTGTCTTTGGATATACAATATATTTTTTTATTTTTTAGGGAGTTTGTGTACTCTTCTGTTGCCTGTGCCATTGAAATCATATCCAAGAAATCACTGCCAATTTCAGTGTTGTGAGGTTTTATGACCCAGATTTTCTCCTAAAAGTTTATAGTCTTAAGATTTATATTTAGGTCTTTTATTTATTTTGAGTTAATATTTGTATGTGGGATTAGGTAAGGGTCCAACTTTATTCTTTTCCATGTAATTATTATATTTCAACAATATTTAGTTAAAAGATTATATATTTCTACCACCAAATGTTCGTGGAAACCTTGTCAAAAATAACTTGACAATATAAGGAAGAATTTAGCTCTAGGCTTTTATTTATCTCCAATGGTTTATATTTCTGCCTTTAGAATAGTACTATACTGTTTCAATTATTGTAGCTTTATATGGTTTGAAATCAGAAAATATATATCTTCTAGCCTTGTTCTTTTTCAAGATCGTTTTGGGTATCTAGAGTCCATATTCCACATTAGGATAGATTTTTTTTCTGAAAAATAAATATATAAATATATGATAGTTTCACCTAAAAAAATAGAAAAAAAAATATTCTCTGGTAAGAAAGAAAGTAAAAAGAAATATTGAAATGTTATCTTTAAGTCATCAAAAGCTTGGTATCAGACAAATGAAACTGTTATGTGAGATTATCATTTTTAGTTTTGGATAAATTGCTATAATACTAGATGTCAACCACTAAGCCAAGCATTGGAGGGAGGGATGGGGAAAGAATGGGTTGGGGATCGGGTGGGGGCGATGTGTGCATGTATGTCTACAAAAGTTTGTATCCCACTATGAGGTATGAATACAGTGCACCAATAAAAAAAAAATTAAATAAAAAAACAGTATTTGATATAAGGCAACGCTATCATTAACAGAGTAAAATGTTATATGAACAAATAGATACTTTGGAAGTTTTATTTTATTTTCTGATGATCTGACGACCATACAGCATTGTAACTGTGATAGAAACTATTTGAGTATGAGTTAGACTTTCAATGTCATATTCAGCAATGACAGATTTTTGTCTCTTCACTCTTCACACTGTTTGGAGGGAGGAGGCAGGTGTAAGCTGTGATATCTCCAAGGAACCTTCATCCAGATGTCTTTGAGGCTAGGATGGCACTTTCTATAAATGAAAGGGTTGCCACTGACTGACTCTAGGGCTTACCGTGCAGATTGTTCCACTGAGAAGCTGCCTGCCCTGGCGGTGAGCCCTGGCTAGAAGCCAGAGAGAGGGTTGCAGAAAGAGATTAAGGTGTCAGAGCTAGAGGCAGGAAAAAGATATTGGGCAACATATCGGCAAGGTTGTACTGCGCCACTGATTTACACCCAATTTGTGAATATTTTGCAATAGGAAAAATGCCAACAATTATTCCACTGAGGTAATAGTAAGCCTTTGTGGTATTTACTTCCTATGTTTTATTGTATATAATTTTTTATTGATTTTATAACAAACTATTTCAGAATCCTTTTTTGTAATATGTATATAGGCAGTAAAAATATAAAATGTCCAATGTAATTATATACATATTAAAACAAATTAGCATTTCTTGAGTGAAATACTAATACCAATACCAGATAATGTAATTGATTGTTAGTAATGATTTGAATAATACAGTCATTTAAAAAATCCAACTTCCTTATATAGCACAATCAATACAATACCTATAAGATAATTAGTTTTATTGGAAGGATGGTTTCAGTATTAAATAATGCTTGTTTAGGTAATTTCTAGTTCTCTGCATACCATGCAATAATTACAAAAAAGGTAGAGTTTTCTAGCTAGGAGCATTATTTAAGTATAAAATCATACTAACTCAAGGCAAAATTTTTTCTTCAGTGTAATTTTGACAGCCCAATTTATAGCTGCTGTAGCAAAAGAATTAAATAATTAAGATTTAAAAGCTTTCAGTATCTGACATTTTAATTCTTAAGAAGTTTTAGGTCTTTTAAATATTAAAATTCATCTTCAGGAAGGTAATAAATATTACAAGTACACTTTCATCAATTAATGAAGAATTACTGAGGAAGTCAAGGTGTTGTGAGTATATGTTTTGTGAATTATGAGGACCTCATTGAACAGAAAAGAATCTATGGTTGCAGGGGGAAAATGTACTGAAAATACAAAATCTCTTGCTGTTTTGCAGTGCTGTAGTCTCAGCATGGTATTCTCTCTTCTACTGAGGGGTTGGAGCACTCTTCTCTCCTGTTTCTTTTTCTCCCATTCATCTTCCATCCTTTACTCCCTTCCTCCTTTCCACACTTCTTACTTCCCTGCCTCTCCTGTCTTCCCTCTTTTCTCATGGACACTCTTCTTCATTCAGGCAATCCACCCTTTCTTTGCCTCATCCTTTAACTCTATGCAAATAAGTGATGTGTACACATATACCTATACCATCTTGTACCCTGTTAAGATGTATGACTACAATTCACCAATAATTTTTTTTAAAGTCTTGAACTTCTTGAAAGAGGTGACTCTTGTACCTTTCCTGTGGCTGACACCTCAAGTCTGGACTACTGGGGTGCGTCCTTTCCTCTGTGCTTAAAGGAGGCCTAGCATAGTATAATCTAAATGCCTCTTTCTCGCTCATTTTTGTATCTTTATGGCCGAGTACAGTCTCTATATCTTGTAGGAGATGAACATTATTTTTTTGGGGGTACTGAGGATGAAACCCTGGGGCATTCTACCTCTGAGCTACACCCCCAGCTCTATTTTTTATTCTTTATTTTGAAACAGGGTCGCACTGAGTTGCAAAAGGCCTCACTAAGTAGCTGAGGCTGTCTGTGAACCATGATCCTCTTGCTTCAGCTTCCCAAATGCTGAAATTACAAGTGTGTGTCACCACGCCTGGCTTTGGACATTATTTTTTAAAAGAACACCAAATCAGTCAATAAATAACCAACCAAGCCTAATTTTTTAAATTTAAGCATTGTAAGATATTTATCTATTGTCTCATTAAGTGTGTGATTGATAAGACTCGATTGAAAAAAATAAAACTGAATATAAGTTGTTTAGTTACTTCTCCCCACCCCAATCACAACTTAATTCATTTGTTGTTTAAGCTATAACTATAAAATGCACAGAATATTTTAAATTATTATTATTATTGCAAAAAGATACTTCTCTATATCTTTAATTCTGTGGTATGATATTTTTGTTTGACCATTGAGACTAGGGTGGTGGTTGGTATTTCTAAAGAGCTAATGGCCTGATCTAAGATGAATACATCCTGAGGTGCATTTTTATTATACATGTGTCCACAAACAAGTGACTCATATTTACTTGGGTGGCAACTTGGACTAATAAATGTGGGAGGGAGGCAGAAAGGAAATTAATGCTGGAGGTATTTTTCTTCTTCATGTTTAAAACTTTTATGACCTATATTATCACAGTTAGTGAAATTGAAGGGAAAAGTACAAAGTTGTAAAAACACTATGCTAAGAACAGTGGGTGACTTTTCTTTACTATCTTCACTCAGTTTCATGACAACTGATTTGCTGCAGTCAAGAATTATGGCACTTCCACATTAGCAAGAGGTTTGTTGACAATAAATACATTCAGTGGAAGAATGGAAATGTTAAACTTTCCTTTTTTAGTTAAGAAATAAAACCAGAGTGGGACCTGGATGTTCTGCTTTACTGCTCAGATTTCTCATGATATACAACATAATCAGCATAATTAAAGGTAATTTGCAAGTAAGGGGCCTATTGTATGGTGCCCAACCCTGAGAGAAACATGTGCTATTCTTTGAAATAAATGACTCATTCAGGACTTGTTTCTTAAATAGTGAAGAAGGATTAGGAGGAGCACAATCTGGGAATGTCTGCAGAGCCCTCATCTACAAGATTAGAGCAATCAAGAACAAAATATAAATTGATTTCAAAAAACAATTATCTGCACTTTGATACTTACAGTACTATGGATTTGTCAGCTAGATTAGACCAAACTATATGAATCGAAATATCAGCATATTCTCTTCTAAATTTAATACAGTGGTTTTTTTTGTTTGTTTGTTTTGGTGGTACTGGGGTTCCTGGAAACCCTTCTACCTCCAGGTTACACTCCCAGGCCTATTTTTTATATTTTTATTTGGAAACAGGGTCTCTTAAGCCAGCATGGCTGGCTTCAAACCTGTGTGATCCTCCTGTCTCCGCCTCCCAAGTGCGGGGATTACAAGCATGTGCCACCACACCTAGCTAAATTTAATACAGTTAAATGATGAAACCATGTGTGTTTACCAACAGAAAAAGGATGGGTGAATGTAAATGATTGGGAAATTCAGACCTTAAAGTCACTTTTAGGGTGACTCCTCAAACCACACATGGTGTCTTCTCTTATTAAAAAAAAAAAGGAAAAGAAAAAGAAAAAAGAAAAATATCAGAGAGGGGTCAAGATGGCCGTGGCAGATGCCAGGATACTGGAAATACAGACAAAATTTATCCAAATGAACTGGAACTTATGGAAAAATTCCCCGCGAAGGAGGACTGCTTCTTCTCTACATTGTTAAGAATTTTGGACATCACCTGTAAGGAGAGAGTTTAGCGGAGACCTAGGAGAAAGGCTGTGTTGAAAGAGGTCTCCACGATGGCGGTGGAGACTTGTATTCAGGAGAAGCAGAAATTGGATCCTACAAATCTTATTTTTTTGGAGAAATTACACCAAATGTCAAATGCTACTATCACACATGCTTAGGAACACTGGACAACATTCAGAGTGGAAAAAGAGCTTGGGAAAGATTTGAAATGGTGGAGGCAGTGGCAATGGCAGTGGCCAGTATTCAGGGGAGGCAGAGAGCTGATGCATTACACCTGGAACCTTTGAAGTAATAACCCCAGAGGCAGAATACTACTACCACACACCCTCAAAAATGTGGGACAAATGGCTGGGCGAAGAGGGTGCTCGGATGGGAGTCTGCCAAGGGGTGAGGCCAGAGATAGACACAGAAAAGCTGGGATTGGAGCCTGCCATGAGGCAAGGCCAGTGCTGGAGCCTCTGAGGCTGGTATCGGAGCCTGCCGAAGGGTTAGGCCAGTGCTGAGGCCAGTGAGGCTGGTATCGGAGCCTGCTGTGAGGCAAGGCCGGTGCTGAGGTCTTTGAGGCCGGAATCGGAGCCTGCTGAGGGGTTAGGCTGGTGCCAGGGCCAGCAAGGCCGGGATCAGAGCCTGCCGTGAGGCAAGGCTGGTACTGGGGCCTCCGAGGCCCGGATCAGAGTCTGCTGAGGGGTTAGGCTGGTGCTGGGGCCAGTGAGGATGGGATCAGAGCCTGCTGTGAGGCAAGGCCGGTGCTGGGGCCTCCGAGGCTGGGATCGGAGCCTGCCCAGGGGTTAGGCCGGTGCCGGGGCCAGTGGATGGCATCAGAGCCTTCTGTGAGGCAAGGCCGCTACTGAGGCCTCGGTGGCCCGGATCGGAGCCTGCTGAGGGGTTAGGCCGGTGCCGGGGCCATCGAGGCCAGGATCAGAGCCTGCCATGAGGCAAGGCCAGTGCTGGGGCCTCTGAGGCTGGGATCGGAGCCTGCCCAGGGGTTAGGCCGGTGCCGGGGCAATCGAGGCCGGGATCAGAGCCTGCCATGAGGCAAGGCCGGTGCTGGGGCCTCCAAGGCTGGGATTGGAGCCTGATGAGGGGTCAGGCCGGTGCTGGGGACAGCGAGTTCGGGATCAGAGCCTGCCGTGAGGCAGGGCCGGTGTTGGGGCCTCCAAGGTCGGGATCGGAGCCTGCTGAGAGGTTAGGTCGGTGCTGGGGCCAGCAAGGCCGGGATCAGAGCCTGCCATGAGGCAAGGCCAGTTCTGAGGCCTCTGAGGATAGGAATGGAGCCTGCCGAGGGGTTAGGCCGGTGCCGGGGCCATCGAGGCCGGGATCAGAGCCTGCCATGAGGCAAGGCCGGTGCTGGGGCCTCCGAGGCTGGGATCGGAGGCTGATGAGGGGTCAGGCCGGTGCTGGGGACAGCGAGTTCGGGATTGAAGCCTGCCGTGAGGCAGGGTGGTGTTGGGGCCTTCAAGGCCGGGATCGGAGCCTGCCTTGAGGCAAGGCCAGTTCTGGGGCCTCTGAGGACAAGAATGGAGCCTGCTGAGGGGTTAGACTGGTGCCAGGGCCACTGAGGCTGGGATCGAAGCCTGCCATGAGGCAATGCAGGTGCTGGGGCCTCAGAGGCCGGGATTGGAGCCTGCTGAGGGGTTAAGCTGATGCTGGGGTCAGCGAAGCCGGTTTTGGAGCATGCCGTGAGGCAAGGCTTGTGCTGGGGCCTCAAGGCCCAGATCAGAGTCTGCCGAAGGGTTAGGGCCGGTGCTGGGGCCAGTGAGGTCAGGATCAGAGCCTGCCGTGAGGCAAGGCCGGTGCTGGGGCCTCTGAAGCCAGGAATGGAGCCTGCTGAGGGGTTAGACCGGTGCTGGGGCCAGCGAGGCCGGGATCGGAGCCTGCCATGAGGCAAGGTCGCTACTAGGGCTTCCAAGGCTGCAATTGGAGCCTGCTGAGGGGTTAGGCCAGTGCTGGGGCCAGCGAGGCCGGAATCGGAGCATGCCATGAGGCAAGGCTGGTGCTGGGCCTCCGAGGCCCGGATCAGAGTCTGCCGAGGGGTTAGGCTGGTGCTGGGGCCAGTGAGGCCGGGATCGGAGCCTGCCCAGGGTTTAGGCTGAAGCTTGGGGCAGCGGCCAGCATTGGAGTCTGCCATGAGGCAAGGCCGGTGCTGTGGCCTCCGAGGCCAGGATCGGAAGCCTGCTGAGGGGTTAGGCCAGTGCCGGGGCCAGTGGCCGTCATCAGAGCCTTTTGTGAGGCAAGGCCACTACTGAGGCCTCGGTGGCCCGGATCGGAGCCTGTCGAGGGGTTACAATGGTGCTGGGGCCTCTGAGGTCGGGATCAGAGCCTGCCGAGGGTTTAGGCTGGTGCCGGGGTCAATGGCTGGCATCGGAGCCTGCCATGAGGCAAGGCCGCTACTCGGGCCTCTGAGGCTGGGATCGGAGCCTGCCGAGTGGTTAGGCTGGTGCCTGGGACCAACGGATGGCATGGGAGGCTGCTGTGAGGCAAGGCCGCTACTGGGGCCTCCAAGGCCAGGATTGGAGCCTGCCGAGGGGTTAGGCAGGTGCCGGGGCCAGTGAGGCTGGGATTGGAGCCTGCTGTGAGGCAAGGCCGCTACTGAGGCCTCCGAGGCCGGGATCGGAGACTGTCTTCAGGCTAGGTCGGTGCTGGGGCCACCGAGGCCAGGATCAGAGCCAGCCGAGGTTTTAGGCCGATGTCAGGGCCAGCAAGACCAGAATTGGGGCCTCCCATGAGGCAAGGCTGCTGCTTGAGTCAGCGATGTCTGGATCAGTCCACCGGGTAGCCAGGCCACTACTGGAGCGTCAAGAGTAGGATCAGTACTTGCAACGTGGCATGCACAGAGAAATATCGCAGAAAATGAAAACCAGATGCTTTCCCTAATCAGCAAAAACTAGGAGGAAAGGGCAACAGGAAGAGGTCGAGCTATAGAATGGGCCCTATAGTGAAGCAACTAAGGTGACCAATCAGAGGGTATGGAATAGGGGAGGATGGAGCCTCTTTAAAATGCAGGCGGTACATAAACAAATGTATCAAAGTTAATCACCAAACAAGCATGGGATCGAGGGAGGGGGAGGGAATGGGATGGGGGCTGGATGAGGGCTAATTGGATGATGTGTGCTTGTATATCCTCTCAAGTCTTGTATTCCAATGTGATATATGATTACAATTACAATGCACCAATAAAAATAAATTAAAAAAAGATCATCTAATATTTTGTAAAAGTGGTGGTGAATTGTTCTCTTAAAAGTATTATGTTAGGTTGTCTTTTCCCTAATATATAGCTTGAATATGTTTGCATGTGCAACTGGAAAAACTGCTTTTTTCTTTCTTGTGCGATAAGTATTACAAAAAGAGGAAATTGAGCTGGGCGTGGTGGCACAGGCTTGTAATCCCAGCACCGGAGGATAGCGGTTCACAGATAGCTTCAGCTACTTAGTAAGGCCCTCCAATACTTAGTGAGACCCTGTTTCAAAATAAAGAATAAAATATAGGGCTGGGGGTGTATCTCGGGGGTCGAATCCCCATGGGTTCCATCACCAGACCTGCAAAAAGAAAAAAAAAAAAAAAGAAAAAAGAAAAAGAAATTGGAGGTAGGGACATTGCACTTCCTATATTATGGATGAGATGCTATGAAGTAAGAATGCTTCAGAGTTTGAAGATATAACTAATGGTTGTAAATTTAGAAGATCTGTTCTGTAGTGGGTAATATACTATATACCATGATACATAGCTTTAGTACCTATAATGGAAACTGATGAGGTTGACTTAAACTCATTAAGCCTCCATTTATTCATCCAGAAATTGGGAATGACAATAGTGACCTCATAGCAACATTGTTAGAATTTAATTACATGCCAGATGTATAGTAATGAAGCAGTTATTAGTGTATACTTTCTAAATGATACCTATTTTATTTTAGAAACAAGTATTTCTAATTCACTGAAGCTTTCTAAATTAACTGAACAACTTTTTATGGAAGATGCTTGACATTGGAAGTATTTGGCGCACGCTCGTAATCCCCCCCCTCCCTGCTTGGGAGGTGGAGACAGGAGGATCACACCGGTTTGAAGCCAACCGCACTGGCTTAAGAGACCCTGTTTCCAAAAACATATATAAAAATAGGTCTGGGAGTGTAACTCGGAGGTAGAAGGGTTTCCAGGAATCCCAGTACCACCACCAAAAAAAAAAAAAAAAAAAAAGTTTGATGCTTACTTTTGAAAGATCTAGAGGTGTAGTGTAGCAACCGATTATATTCATGCCATCATCAATCTGAGCCTCTTTGGGAGATGAGACATGTCAAGAGGATTTCTTCCTGTGAAGGCTGAACCCAGGTGCCATCTCTCACCTTCAATTATGCTGGTGGGAACTACAGTTTGTTGTGATTCATTGTTCTGTGACCACCAGAAGCCCACTGTAGACCTTAACAGACTGGGATGACCATGGTTCTGCTCCATGCTCATGACTCTGTTATCATTCATAAATGTCACTAGAATTTTATTGTTACATGACCTGTCATTGCAGGTGACTTTGATCTATCTCGTCCACAGTGTTAACTCAGCAAAATCTGGCATTTTAAACAATTTAATGACTACACTTATGGTGATGATCTTGAGGGGATCCTGTGACTCTCAACCTGAGTAGATCCAGGAACTTGATTTAAAATGGGTTTTTAGGAACTATAGAAAAAGTGTTGAATCCTCTAATTCAATTCTTAGAATGCAATTTTTTGATCTTCCTTGGATGTGTTCTTTGGGATCTGTGAATTTTATGCAAGCATTTAAAATACTTTTCTAAAATAATATAATCTAAAAACTTAGCAGAATCATATCCTGCATCACCTACATGACCACTTCATTAAAAAAAAGAATCCTGACTTGCTCTGGGTTTGTCTAGAACCAGATTGGTTCCTACTGTGAGAGCATTTAGCTTTTGTGGTGTTGGGTTACAATTTTTAAAAAATATATATTGGTACATTGTAACCATACATTTTGATGAGGTACAGGTTGTTGGGTTACTTTGAGGCAGTACAAAATGACAGATCCCAAGAGTGACCACCTTTGTGCTTATGGAAATTTTTTTCCAGACTTTTTTCAGAGACAAAAGTAGCTTTCCTTTGGGAATTAAAAATGGCAATTGGGAGTACTTTAATTCTTAATGGACTAATAAAAAACACAATATAAATTGACCTAATCTGTGAAAGATGTCACCACACCAAATAGAAGTCCAGTAGATGTTGAGGTGCATGAAGTTTCCGTAACAGATTGACTATGATAAATCCAAGAAAGAATGTAAGCAACAGTAAGAAAACCTGACTTATGTTTGAGATTGTTATGAAAAAAACGATACATAGCATTTCTCATTTCCTCAAGTGGTTTGAAACCAGAGATTCTTTTTTTCAACATCTAGACAAATGGAAAACTTATTTCAAATTTTATTTTCTTGAAAGATTGTGATAATAATTCTTCACATTTTATACAGATTTCAATAATTCTACCATTTTTACTTATCTTGTTTAAAGGTAATTTAAATTATTCCTGAGATTCCTCTTTCTTCAAAAGTTTCTAGCACACTATTTAAATGTGAGAATCACTGCTTATGCCAAAGATAGGAAAAAGTCATCTCTTTATGGGAACTCTACTGTCTCTCACCTAATTTTATAATCTTAATATAGTTGGATATTTGAAAGTATTTTCTTTTCTCTCTGTCATATTTTTGTTGCATAGAACCATTTCTGTGGGATAAATTTAATTTTGTTCTTAAAATAAACTCTTGTAAATAGTGAAAGAATGAGAGGACAGATCATATGCTTTGGAGAAGGGATTTAGGGGATTAAAATCAGACATTTGGGAATAAACCAGATATCAGCTCTCAGACTAAAACCTATTTCCCAACAAACATAAACTAGAAAGAAGCCTGTCAGCCTTTCTACCTCCAGTAATACTCAATGGTCAGAGGCACCCACCTGTGACTTTATATCAGAATATAAGAACTTAATGATAGCAAAGCTTGAACTAGATAAGTCTACAACTTGGTCATAGCTGTCAACTTTATATTCCCAGTGATAATTCTGCGAATTCTATTGTTGCCTTATATGTTACTATTATCTCAGGAGCAATTTATTTCTAGTCGCATAATTAAATTAATTAATTACATGAGAAATAAAAAACTCTTAGCAAAACAATTTATAGTCATTTTAAACAACACTCAACAATTTTTATAACCTTATATTTTATAGCAAATAAAATATGCATGTATCTGTGAACATAGATATGTTCTTAATGATAAAATGCTCTTTTGCTTTATGTAATGTTACTTTATTTTAAAAAATACTGGTAGTTTTGTTGACTTAAACATTTGAGAACCTTATTATGGTAGATACTTAAGATTTGATTGGACTTCTAAGTCTTCTAAGATTTAGTCTTAACGTCTTAATCTTGCCATTGAGTGACGGTGAAGAGTGGCCTGGGAAGAACTAACTTGATGTCATAACAAGTTACGTTTGTTGATAAAGCATGGCCAGACTCAAAAGGAAGACTTCCATGGAATTCTGGCTCGAATACTTTTTGTCAAAACAAATCAGCTAACAAGACAAAGTCGAAGCCCTGTTTCCTGAATTATTCACTTTGTTTTGTGTATTCTACCTTTTCTTCCTTCAATTTCCCTCTACATTTGAAGTTCGTAAGTATCGTATTATATGTATTCTTATTAATAATTTGGTTTCTTCCCACACATTCAAAACATTTATTATCTCTTATGTGACATTTATGTGTTAAAATATCCGTATCCATCAAGTGAGGAATATACAGTTCATAGTTCCTGTCTTCAGGGAACTCAGTGTATCCTGAGAGGCACACAAAGAGATCCATTGCGTGGGACACATTACATAGCATCCCAGATATTTTTATGGGAGCATCAAGAATATTACTTCTTAGTGTGCCCTGAGAAACTAGTGGGTAATACATTTAAATGAGCTTTCTGGAATAAATAGAAATTTGGCAAGTAAAACAAAATGAAAATAAGAAAGGAAGTGTGTATGTGGAGAGGGGTTCATCCAAGTAGAGGCACATGAGGAAGCATAGTGTTTTTTATTTTTTTTATTTTTTTTATTGGTGCATTGTAGTCATACATCTCAATGGGCTACACGATGGCAGAGGCATACATGCACACAGCACTCATTCAGCCCTTCCCCAGTTCCATCGCTATGCCTTTTCCCTTCCTTCCTTCTCATGTTTGGCTTAGTGATTGATATGTTTGTGAGTGGACATCATCTTGAAAGTCTATGATATGTCCTGCAAAGTCACTGTGGCACATAATCATTTCGTCCTTCCTTAGAGGACAAAAAAGAGAGATGAAAACAGGGTGGAAAATACAAATAAGCGCCGTATCCTATAAAAAAATCACATTTAGTGAAGCAATGTAAGTAGAAAAATAGAAAGGTATCAAATAAAGATAAAGGTGATCAATGACAGAAAAAAAAAGACACTGTTCTTTTATTAAAAGAGTAATGACTAAGATTGATTGAACACATACTATGTGGCAAATACCACACTAAACATTTTACTTATTATCTCACTACATCTCCACTCTCTTTTAATAAGCATTACCCATTTAATAGACACTATTATTATATCTACTTTTATGGAAGGCCATTTTGGAATTAGGGAGATTAAGTAACTTGCCCAAGGTAGTGTATTTATATTTATTAAATCCTGACACAGCATTTGAACACCTTGTGTCTCAGTCCAAAGTCCTGAGGGCTTAGTCACCACACATACCGCCTCTCTGACTAATGCGTTTAATTCATAACTCTGTAAGTGAAGGAATCAGGATTCATATAGCCACATAGATGGTAGGGAGGCAAACCATGGCAGACAGAACAAAAGCAAAACAAAACAAAAGACATGCAAGACAAAGAAAACAACAATGACAACAATCAAACTTTTCTAGACAAATTTGGACATAGCAGCTCAAAGAAAACCTGGCTGAAGTAGTTATGAAATGACAAGGTAAGGCCAAAATAAACCAAATTTCTTCTACCCCAAAGATTTTGATCAGGGTGAAAGAAAAACTTCAGAAGTCTGCAGGAATTATGTGCAGTAGAAAAGTGCTGTGAGGTAGGGGACATTAATTATGATCTGCATAAGGATCTTTGGAGGAAATAAAAGAAACCCTACAACTCCACATATTGTCATCTTTCGGACACTGCTAGACTCTTTTTACTCTCCAGCAACTTTTTTTTCCCCCTAAAGAGTAATTTTCTTTCAATCACCTGGCAGGCCATGGTGGGGGAAGTGGGCAGCAGGAAGAGAGGCATTTTTAATTACAAAAGAGAGTTCAGGTCACACAAAGAATATGTCACAAGTGTAGCTATAAAGACTGTACAAAGTAATGATACACATATACACGTCATGTTTTCTTAAACATTATTAAAGATGAATTGCAGCTTTTTCTCAGATTCCCGGTGGTCCAAATAGAAAGGTTAAACAAAATAATTTGCACGATTTTTACTATTTATAGAGAAAACACACCCAGATGTCAAATGTTAAAATCACTTTTCATCACAGTTCAAACTGAAACACAGCAAGCAGAGGACAGAAATTGCTCAGAGAGGAAAATGAGCTAGCTTGGGGTTTTTAGGATTTGTTTCCTCTCTAGCGTTTTAAAAAGAAATCTTCAAAAGTTATTTTTTTTCTCAGTTTGAAATCAACACTCTCCAAATTTCTAACAAATTTACCCAAAAATACTCAGAAATTTTTAGAGGTTTCATAACAACTGAATTTTGTATACGTTGTCAATCTGATCTTACTAAACTCTGACATTTCGGTTACATTAAAAAATCATCCAAAATAAAAACATACCATAGATAATAGATTTACAACCACATGGCTTCTATTTGTTAGTGTTAGTGTACCGAACAAGTGCAGAACAGATAAAGAAAATATACATGTGAGATGGGGGAATTCTTTTCGCATTGCCTGTCACATTCCAAAATGGAACGTAGCTGATTTCTCTCCTTCCTCAGTTCAATAAGTTTATTTTCTTAGAATCTATTTTCTGAGTTAATTTTAAAGAAATAGCTCTGATTGAATACCATACTGGAAGTAATTCAAACTACAGCCCGGGCTCCAAAAATGAGAAATTATATCCATAGAGAAAATTCAAATCTGAGACTTAGAGACACCAGCAACAGCAGTGACAATGACTGCGGACTGGACTCTGTGTCACTGAGCAAATGTGTATTCAGTGTTGTCTCATGTGACTAGAGGGGCTGAGAGCAGGAGGACTGAGAGGACATGCCTGGGCAAAGACCTTTTATTTTACAGTTCCTACTGAAAGAGATATTATGGGAGCCTACAAGGCAGATCCAGTTTCATTTGAACCAAAATTTAGCTAATACTACTATTATATTGCTCTTTGTAGTGAAATGCAAAATAAAAGGCCTACTTTATTGGCCTTTGAAAGAAGTTCTCACACGGATAGTCATCAGAAGGTTCCAAAACCCTGAAGATTTAAATGCTTTTCTTTTGAGCTATAATAGAAATCTGATAGTACAATTAACCCAGATTTGTGCTGACTTCATCCTATCCAGTAATCATAGGGATTATTTACATTTTATGTGGGAGCATGAATATTTTAAGAAATAGACAAAACAATATACCCGTTTTTATTGTTCAGTATAACTCACCTTCATGAAAGTCAGCATATTGAAATATCAATCAATCCAGCAATTGCTTGTTTGTTATATGCTACTCTATGGATCATCGGGGACTTTAGACTGTGAACAACTGACAGGAAACGGGACCAGATGTATTATATGGCATTGATTTTTATCCCTGATGAATTCAGGTAAAATTGAATCATTGAAGTCACTCAAACTACTGTTAGCTGTTTTTAAAAAGCAAATCTGTCCAGGTTTATTGCTTCAAAGAACCAACCTATGTGGACATAAGCTGAGGCCAGAAAGTTTAAGTGTCTTACAGCTGCTAGAATCTTGACAAGAATACCTACCACCAACCTTCTACAGCCATGGTTTTCCTGTACTGGAACAAACCATAAAATATGAACTTGGTGGTAAACATGAGGATCAATCTGTCAAGAAAGATTCATAATAGGCTTATTTTCTTTCATTATAAAATAAAAAAAATGATACACATCACTAATTTTGCCAGCAAAAGACACATTTGAGGGTTAAATGGAATAAGAGACTTTCTGTGGAAAAACATAAAACTTAATTCTTTTGTTGCTCTGTAGTGATGGAGTGCTGCAAACACTAACTTAAAATATGGCACCTTAGCTGGATGTGGTGCGCACCCTTGTAATCCCAGTATTCCGGAGGCAGAGACCAGAGGATCGCAATTTGTGGACAACCTCAGCTGCTTAGGGAGGCCCTTCTCAACTCGAGACCCTGCTTCAAAAATAAAAAGACTAAAAAATAGGGTTGAGGGTGTGACTCGGAGGTAGAATGCCCCTCCTTTCCATCCCCAGTATGACACACACAGAAGGCACCTTGATATATTCTATTTTAAGCTAGAGGAAAATGAGGAAGCTCTAGAACTTGGAGAAATCACTTTATTTTCCACCTTTTTCCTCTTATGCCATAAAAAGAATTCTCTGATCTCCTGGCCCTGATTGTAGCCTTAGCACCCTGAGTCCAGAGGGGCCTGCCCTATAGCCCATGGCAAAGAAGAGCTGAACAAACAGACCTTGATAAATTCCCCAGATTATCAATATTGTGTCACATCCCTTTTCTGTCCAATCATACTTCTACAACAATGTCTATTATTCATCGTACTTAGACATAAAAATACAAGTTTCCCTGGGCCTTTGGGTTTTTATTTCTAAGACTTCCTTGTCATGTAAAACTTGGTTCAAATAAGTTCCTTGTACTTTTCTCTTGCTAATCTGTTCTTAGAGAAATAAATGTCAATCATGAACCTTATGATGGGTAAGTAAATGATACTACTTATTTTTTCCCCCTACAAGTTTTGAACTTTGGTTTCTTTCTTCATTAGTTCATAAAACAATATGTCTAATATACCTTCAAGACACTTTTATAGTCAAATAGATTTGCCATTAGTTTGGGATACTTATCATGTTGTATTTTTTTATATGCTTGCAAACATTTTTTTTGTAGTACTGAGGATAGAACCCAAGGGCATTCTACCTCCAAGGTATGCCTCTAGCCCTAATTTTTTTTATTCTTTGAGACAGGGTCTCACTGAGTTGCAAAGGGGCCTCACTAAGTAACTGAGGCTGGCTGAGAATCTGGATCCTCTGTCTCAGCCTCTCAAATATAGGGATTACAAGCGTGCGCCTCCATGCCCAGCCCTTAAACAAATTTTTAATATACTCTGCTAGTGCTTCTAAAAGAAAAAGAGCAGTAGAATATCCTGGGAGTTTCTGATCAGTATGAACTGTTCTTGCATATATGCTAGTCTGATAATGATTTGAAATCATATTATTAGTTTTTATTTATTTTTCCAAAATGGCCTTCTGGACAATTATTTAATTTAAAGACACGAAATTTGATGCTAGCATAGTCGCCTCCGTCCCCAAGAAGTTTAGTTTTCAAATGTTCAATGTCATTAGGAATCAACAAAAGGCAAATATAAACTACACTGAAATTCCGTCTAACTCCAGTTATAATGATATTCATCAAGCATACCAAACAATAATAAATGCTGAGGAGGATGTGGATAAAAATGAAGGTTATATACTATTGGTGGGATTGTATGTACGTACCATTACTATGGAGATCAGTATGGAGGTTCCTCAAAGACGAGGAATGGAACCAGTTATGCCATTCCTCAGCATCAGGAATATGACCCAGGAATATGACCCAAAAGGAATATACAATATGACCCAGCTATACCATTCCTCAGCATCTTTCAAAAAAATGAAAGTCAGAATACTGTAGTGAAACATGTATATCCATGTGTATAGCAGCACAGTTCACAATAGGCAAATTATGGAACTAGCCTAGGTGTCCCCCAAACAGACAAATGGATGGAGAAAATGTAGTATGGACACACAATAGATTTTACTTAGTCATAAAGATCAGAATTATGTCACTTGCAGGAAAATGGGTGAAAGTGGATAATATTATGCTGAGATCAACCAGCACCAGAAAGTCAAGGATCCTATGTTTTCTCTCATATGTGGGAGCTAGAGAAAAATTAGAAAACAAAAGCGACTTTAGATAAACGTGAAGAGAGACCAGTAGAAGAGCGGAAAGGGATTGGTAGAGAGAGGTGGGAAGGGGAAAAAGGAGGATTGAGGACGAAAATGGTTTAAATAATGCTACCCTCATACATGAAGTTATCACTACGAATCTCACTAACATGTATGGGGAGGGAGGAAGGAGGAGCTTAGAGGAACGTGGAGGAAGCACACCAAAGCTGTGCACATGTGTATTCGTATTCTTTTGAACTTCATTGTGATGTATAATTACAGCATACCACTAAACGTATATGAAAAAGAAGTTTAGTTTTCAAATATATTTCACAGCTGAGGCTGGCCTGGAAAGAGAAGTCGCAAGCTATAATGAAATTTCAAGTTCCTTTTACGGCCTTTTCTCCTGTCACATTCTGCATTCTTTATACAGCCTTAGCAAGCGTTGAAAAGCCCTCCTGGTCTTTCTACTAGCATCTTCCCAGTGTATGACAATCAATATTCCTGCACTGGGAAGATATAACACAGCAAAAAGGCGTTCACCCACTGAGGTGCTTCGGGCTCAAAGATATTCCATATGTCAAATCGTAGGGCAAAGCACAAAACTAGAAGAAAAAAAGAAAAGGACAACGAAGACCCACATCTATTTACATTTACTTCAGTCTTCACTAATTTTAAACTCCATTCACTCATCCTAAGAACAGTGGGAAAAGGTTCAAACTACCCCATGTCTATTCTAATGTGCTCTAAGAATAAATTTCTTTCTGATTTTCAACTTTTGGCAGATCATTAAATGTAGGAACATGATTCACCCAAGTAAAACATACAATTCCACTTATAGTCTGAAATCTCAAATGTGTAATAAAAAGTCGCACATTTTAAGCGGTATCCTATTGATTCTTGCTAGTGGGATGCTGCTCTTCAGAATTAAAATGGCATTTTAAGAATCAATTCTGTGATATTTTACTCTATAGTCTACTTCTAGACTTGGTGTTATCATATAATAAACTCGAATAATTCTTTATTTAACTTTGTTTTCCAGGCACAACTTAAGAAATAATTTCTTTGGAGGCAACATTTAGAGGACTTATGCAAATGAAATGTTAAAATTTTATATAAAACATCCTGCAGGTTATGCCATATTTGTATATTTTAAGATGCTGATATATGGTATGTACAGATAATGTAATTATTTCCCATCACAAACACAACAATGTAACTCAGTACATGCAGAGACTATACAGACACATGGATAAAGAAAATGTGGTGTATACACTCACTGAAATTTTACCCAGCCATAAAGAAAAACAAAATTTTGTAATTTGTGGGAAAATGGATGTCACGAGAGAATATTATGCTAAGTCAGACCAGCAGGTTTCAGAAAGTCAAGTGCCACATGTGTTCTCTCAAATATGGAAGCTAGAAAGAAAATTAGGAAGCAAAAGAAACTTTAGATAAATGAGAAGGACCAGTTAGAATAGTGGAAAGGGATTGATGGAGGGAGGTGAGAAGGGGTAAAAAGAGGATTTGAGGAAGGAAACAGTTCGAATAATGCTAAGTCCATATATGAAGGTATCATGATCTACCAGGCTCCCTAAATGTGTGGGGAGGGCTGGGTAGCAGGGCTGGACCTGAAGAGCATCACACTGAGCGCTGTGTGCAACAGATGCTTGTATCACTTTGAACCCCACTGCGGTGTATAGTTACACGCACCAATAAAAGTATATTAAAAAAGAAAGCATATAAACTGTAGCTAGTTAACTAATATTCTATGAGAAGAGTACTTTGATCTGAATTCTCCTTTTGAGTGGGTAGAGTGGCACATGTGTATACTCCTAATACTTTGGAGGCTGAGATAAGAGGCTAGCAGGTCCAAGGCCAGCCTTGGCCATTTACCAAGACCCCGTGTGCAAGTATGTCATTGTCACCATGATTGGCATTATGATGTGAGATTTTATTGCATCAATAAAAGCATACTAAGAACAAACACCAAAAAGGATTGGGATTGGGAATGTAGCTTTAATCCTAAATATGAAGGAAAAACAAAACAAAACAAAAACTTAAGCTAGCTGAATTATATAACTTTTCAGCTTCTCATTTCAATAGCAAAGAAGATTGATGCTTGACCTATTATTGAAAAAAATTTGTTCATGTGTGTTTATGAGTGTGTATTTTGGGGCACTGTCTTTATTACTCTCTTTACATGCTACTAGCACCCATAAGAGGAAAATTCTCTTTCTCTATTTTAAATAATCAATTTAGTCCCTACCCCTAGAGAGGTGAGATATGATCTCTGCATGCATATACAAAATGAAATACTACATACCGTGGAAGATGAGGTTTATCTTGGTATAAACACAATTTATTGTTTAGAAATTGAGAGAAATACAGTCAGAGGAATTCAGTGTGTTTTTTGAATAACAATGTGTTTTTTTCTTTTCTTCATTAGTCTGAGTATGCACCAACTCATGTATTTATGAATTATGCATATTTCAAAACATAAAGTAAGTCTTCCTTATTTCTCAATGCTGTGATGGGTTACCTATCTAAGGCTTTAATTTTAGGAGAGGACAACATGTAGTAAAATAAAACCAGTATATTAAGGGCAAGTGTAGACTATGAGTATATGGAATTTTCCTTCTTAATATTCCACAAGAAGTTATTTACCTATTTGTTGAACAAAGAAATGAGTAAGGTAGAATTTGGAAAGGTTATGGGAAATGAAGTAATTTTATTTTACTTTTTTATTTTTGGTGGTACTGGGGGTGGAACCCAGGGGTTTTCTACCTCTGGAATATACTCCCAGACCTATTTTCTATTTTATTTGGAAACAGGGTCTCACTAAGTTGCTGAGAGCCTCACTAAGTAGCTGAGGCTGGCTTTGAATCTGCATGATCCTCCTGTCTCAACCTCCCAAGTGCAGGGATTACACGCTTGCACCACCACGCCTGGCTGGAATAAAGTAATTTTAACAAAACAGAACCAAGCCAGGCATGGTGGCACACACTTGTAATCCCAGCATTCGGGAGGCTGAGACCAGAGGATCACAGTTCGCGGACAGCCTCAGCTACTTAGTGAGGCCCTCTGCAACTCAGTGAGACCCGGTTTCAAAATAAAGAATAAAAAATAAGGCTGGGGTATAGCTTGGAGGTCGAATGCCCCTGGGTTCCATCCCCAAACCTGCCAAAAAAAACAAAAAACAAAAACCCAGAACCAAAAGGTCTTTTAAAGCATTACTGTTAAGTGGTAATACAATAAAAACTCCAAATTAACACTAAGATTTAACAACAGTATGAAAGTTTCCCTTCTCACCATTAGTATATTGATAACATTATGAATTTATTTTCTGACTTCAAATTTTAAGTTGGCTTTTAGTATTCATTTTATTGGTGATATCCTTAATTTGTATTATTATTTAGAAGGAATCAGATTACATCTTCTAGAAGAAGATACCTAAATGATATAACTTACTTTTGGTGTTACCTAAAAGGGTTGCCACAACTGGAGGCTGTGCTGATGTGCAGAGTCCTGGGCGCTGGTGTGGACAGAGGCTATCTTCACTTGATTGTTGCGTAGTTAGTGAGAAGAAACGGAATCCCAGTTGAGAAAGGGCACCCGTGTTTTAAGCAGCACCAACCACGGTTTGATGAAAAATTAAAGGGAGATGAGATTCATGAGGACAGAGGCTAGAATGAATTGAAGGAGGAGAGCAAGAAGAATGAAATTAATCAAGAGGATGGTTCAGAACTAAAATTATGAGTGTGTCGAAGGCCCTAAGTGATATAAGAGAGAGCTGAGTTCTGGAAGCAGAGGGTCATGACAAAGTCAACTGCAGGTTCAAAAAGTAGCCTTGCCTCTAAGTAGTTTTCCTGTCAGGGTGACTAACTGCACGAAAATGAGGGATAGCAATGTGGCATCCCACTTCACATCAAATATGGACTCTATCTTTTTTTTTTTTTTTAAAAAAGGGAACTTAATTTCAATTTGTAAAAACTAGTTATATTAGCCTGGCATGATGGCGCACGCTTGTAATCTGTACAGTTGGGAGGCTGAGAGAGGAGGATCGCACAGGCTCGAAGCCAGCCTCAGCTACTGAGTGAGGCTCTCAGCAACTTAGTGAGACCCTGTTTCCAAATAAAATAAAATAGCTCTGGGAGTACAGCCTGGAGGTGGAAAGCCCCTGGATTCCACCCCCAGTACCACAAAAAAACCTAGTTATGTTATATTATTATTATTAATATTTTAAGGATTAAGTATAATCTGTACTATTGTTCCTGGTATGCACAATATAAATAGCCATATTTTTGAAGCAGTACTATGAATGGGCTGTATGGGCTGCAGAGTACTGACTTTGGTTAAAAGATTTGGAATTACTTTCAGCAATAAATGGAAATGGAGCTGGGTGTAGTGTCACATGCCTATAATCACAGTACTGGGAAGGCTGAGAAAGGAGGATCACTGGTTTAAGAACAGCCCCAGCAACTTAGTGAGACTCTCAACAACCTAGTAAAACCCTTTTTCAAAATAAATAAAAAAGCTGGGCATGGTGGCACATGTTTGTATTCCCAGGATTTGGAGACTGAGACAGGAGGATCACGGTTCGAGGACAACCTCAGCTACTCAGTGAGGCTCTTTGCAACTCAGTGAGACCCTGTTTAAAAATGAAGAATAAAAATATAGGGGTGGGGTGTAGTTCGAAAGTAGAATGCCCCTGATTCCATCTCCAGTACCGAAATAGAATAAGATAATAATAAATAAAATAAATACGACTGGGGGTGGGGATAGCTCAGAGGTAGAGTGCCTCTGGTTCAGTCCCCATAATTAACACACACATACCCTGGGACTTTAAAACACAGTAAAAAAGAAATGAGCATTAAATGAAAGGGTCGGGCAGTTTAGGCAAGGAAACTTGGTAAAGGGCTGAAAATGAAGGAAAGGAGGAAAAGAAGGAAGAGAAAGTACAACTAACTGGTGGGGGAACCTGGTTTGTTTGTTGTTGGACCTATACCCAATTTCCAGGCTAGGATCTCTCTAGATGAACCTGGGGGTTTAACCAAGCCCAGATTCTTCTGACATTCTAGTTTTCAGAATTAAGGAAATGTAATTAGTATTTGGCTGGAAAAAAAATCAGCTGCAAACCTGGTTCAATGATGATCCCAATATGGAATGTCTGTCTTGTGGCTTTGGGCAATGGTGCCGGTGTCATTCCCAGGTCTCTGGCCTTTGTCTCTTTCTAAGCACCACATTGGCTTCTGAGGCTGTAGGCTGAACTTGCACGCATCCTGCCTGGGTTTGGGACACCTATATTATGGGCAGAGATGATAACTACACAATGTTCTGGATATTAAAGGTACTTTGACTCAGATACAAGACTGAAGCCTGTGGGACTTGCTGCATTATCTCCTGATGGAATAGTTCAAAAGTTTCAGCATGGTGTATGATTTTCTTGAAGTGGTTTTGAATTTGTGTTGCTAGTATTTTGTTTAGCAGTTTTGCACCCAAGTTCATCAAAGATATAGGCCTGTAGTTTTTCTTCCTTGAGCTGTCTTTATTTGGTTTTGGTATTAATGTGATGTTGGCTTCATAGAATGTATTTGGGAGAGTCCCTTTTTTTCTATTTAATGAAATAAATTGAGGAGTATCAGAATTAACTTCTTCTATAAAGGTTTTATAAAATTCACTTGGGAAACCATCTGGCCCTGGGCTTTTCTTTGATGGTAAGTTCTTTATTGCTGTTTCAATCTCTTTGATTGCTATTGGTTGGTTTGAATTTTCTATATCTTCTTGACTCAGTTTAGGCAGGTTAGAAATGAACTTAACCAAGGAGGTAAAAAACATGTACAAAGAAAATTATAAAACATTGAAAAACAAAATCGAAGAAGACCTTAGAAGATGGAAAGATCTTCCATGTTCATGAGTAGGAAGAATAAATATCATCAAAATGTCCATACTTCCAAAAGTGATCTACAGCTTCAACGCAATACCCATTAAATAACCAAGATTATGCCTGATAGACATAGAAAAAAAATCAGTCCTTAAATTCATTTGGAACCTCAAAACAAAAACAAACAAACAAAAAACCACACACAGAATAGCCAAAGTAGTTCTCAGCAACAAAAATCATGCAGGAGGAATCACAATACCTGGCTTTAAACTATACTGCAAAGCTGTAGTAATAAAAACAATACAGGACTGGCACAAAACAGATAGACAAATGGAACGGAATACAAGATTCAGAAACAAATAATGCATGCACTTACAGCCAAATGATTTTTGATAAAGGGGCCAAAAACATACACTGGAAAAAAGTCTGTTCAACAAATGGTGTTGGCAAAACTGGTTACCCATATGCATAAAATTGGAAATTAATCCTACTTTCTCACCCTGCACAAGAGTCAATTCAAGGTGGATCAAAGACTTGGAAATTAGACCAGAGACCTTGAGGCTCCTTGAAAAGGGTATAGGCCCAACACTGCAACACATAGGCATAGATAAAAACTTTCTCAACAAGATCCCAAAGGCACAAAGAAACCTCACACACACACACAAAAAAAACCTAAAAGCCGAATCAATACTTGAGATTTCATGAAATTGAAGAGCTTCTGTACAGCAAACTGTCAAGAACCTCAATTGAGAGCCAACAGATGGGAGAAGATTTTCACCACCTACTCCTCCGATAGAGTACTAATATCTAGAATATACAGAGAACTCAAGAAACTCAACACTAAAAAAACAAATAACTCAATCAAAAATGAGCAAGTGAACTAGACACTTCATGAAGGAGTAAATTCCAATGGCCAATAAAAGCATGAAATATGCTCAACATCATTAGCAATCAGAGAGATGCAAATCAAAACTACCCTGAGATTTCACCTAACTCAACTAGAATTGCAATCATTCAAAAAACAAACAACTACAAATGCTGATAAGGATGTGGAGAAGTGGGAACTCTACTACATTTTTGGTGGGATTTCAAAATAGTGTAACCACTTTAGAAAACAGTATGGAGGATCCTCAGAAGAATGGGAATGAACTTACCATATAACCCAGCAATACCACTTCTGGGTATCTACCCAAAAGAAAAGAAACCAAACTACCAAACTAATGCATGTGTATCTTTGTTCATAGCTTCACAATTCACCATTGCCAATCTATGGCACCGGCCAAGATGTCCATCAACAGATAAATGGATTACAAAATAAAAAGATATGTACACAATGGGATTTTATTTAGTCATAAAGTAAAACACAATTTTGTCAATTACAGGGAAATGGATGGAACTGGAGGACATTATGCTAAGTGAGATTAGTAAATCACAAAAAGTAAGAAGTCAAATGTGTTCCCTATTATGTGAAAGCTAGGTAGAAATGGGTCATAGGAGGAACTCTAGAAGAACAAGGAGATTCTATAAATGGGCAAATAAGGTGACTTAACTGAAGGGATAGGAGGGGGGAAGAAGGAAATTCTCTAATGCTCATGATGTACATTTAGAAACATATCAAAGTCAATCACTAAGCCAAACACGAGAAGGAGAGCGGGGAGGGAATGGCCTGGGAATTGGGAAAGGACTAATTGGGTGATGTGCATGTATGTCTCCACCATCTTTTATCCCATTAAGATGTATGACTTCAATGCACCAATAAAAAAATAAAAAAATTTAGAAAGCTTATATAATGAAGATAAGCCTTAAAATTAGTAATTACCATATTAGAATTGTTTTTTGTTTTTAACACAAAGCTACTCTGTAAATAAAGTTGCACTAATTATAGCTGGAAAAATATCTTTCAGTACCCCATTGTCCTCATAAATCAAATTTATTCATTTTTCCATTCTCCTTTTTAGTCCTTACCCATATGAATGCATCATTTTTTACTTAGTTTTAACTATAGCAGCAATACAAAGTAGTATACCAGATATATTCCAAAGAGGAAATACAAAAGCTTGTGTTTTACTACCTAACACATTGAAGCCAAAGTAATTTATCAAAGAATATTGTACCATCTACTGCACTAGCTGGTGGATATGGTGGTTCCAAACATTCCTTTTGTTTTTTGTTTTGTTTTGTTTCTTTGGTGGTACTGGGGGTGGAACCCAGGGGCTTTCTACCTCTGGACTACACTCCCAGACCTACTTTATATTTTCATTTGGAAACAGGATCTCACTAAATTGCAGAGGCTTATTAAGTTGCTGAGAGCCTCACTAAGTAGATGAGACTGGCTTTGAACCTGTGTGATCCTTCTGTCTCAGCCTCCCAAGCACTGGGATTACAAGTGTGCACCACCATGCCTGGCTAGGAAGATTATTTAAAAGTGTAGAAAGTCTGAGCTCTGAGCATTGCAACTATTTCTTTAGTTTTTTTCTTTTCTTTTCTTTTGTAGTACTAGGGGTAGAACCCAGGGGCATTCTACCTCAGAGCTACACCCCAGCCCTATTTTTTATTCTTTATTTTGAAACCGGATCTCACTGAGTTGCTGAGGGCCTCACTAAGTAGCTGAGGCTGTCCAAGAACCACTATCCTCCGGTCTTAGCTTCCCGAATGCTGAGATTACAAGCGTGCGCTACCACGCCCGGCATCCATTTCCTCAGTTTTATCTAATGTTTTGATACCAGACACTATTCACACTCATGTGAAAAGCAACCCATCAAACTTATTGACCACACAACTCCCTTTCCTTTTGATTCTGAGAGGCCAGTCTTTGGGGGGATAGGGATGTAGCTCACTGGTAGAACATGTCCTTAGTATGTGGTAGCCCTGGGTTCAGTATCCAGCACCAAAATAATATAAAATAAAAAGATAACAGTATTTCATGGAAAAAAAAATGTAGCAATGAGAATCAACCTGGACTGATAGAAAAGGATTATCAATCTCTGAAAAGAGGCATTGCTGCTATTCTGACTTTTCAAATGATTTCTACATGATCTTGACTTTGATGATCAGGTAACATTAACCACCAAAGATACACACAGCATTTGTTTGAAAATATGGAAGAACTTTATTGGTAGAAAATTGTAATCTGGGCAGGTTTTAGATACACTTGTTAATTGCTGAAACCTGTTTTTGAATCAGCTTGTCTTTTTTCTTCCTTTCATAATTACAGATATTATTCTTTCCCAAACTATACAAAAAGATCTTGATGAATTAATTTTTAGTGGCTTGAAGATTAGACTTTCTGGCAGGGTATAGATTTTGTTAGGAGAACCTCAGGGGACAATATTTAACCTAAGTGAGTGGATCTCTCTCTTTTTTTTTTCTTTTTTTGCGTGTCTGGGGGTGGAACCCAGGGGCATTCGACCTCCGAGATACAGCCCCTGCCCTATTTTTTTATTCTTTATTTTGAAACCGGGTCTCACTGAGTTGCAAAGGGCCTCACTAAGTAGCTGAGGCTGTCCACGAACCACGATCTTCTGGTCTCAGTCTCCCGATGCTGGGATCACAAGCGCAGCCACCACGCCAGGCGTGAGTGGATCTCTAATAGCAGAAATTCAAGAGCTGCATTCCTGGCAGGGGAGGTCTTTGCTAGATTAAAGGCTTCCTGACCTGCAGTTACATCATTTGAGAGCATAACTACTCAGTATGTATACACACAACTTGAAAAATATTTAAGGTCTTTGGAAGTAGAATTGGGTATTTTCAAGAGAAGAACAAGAAATAGAAAACTTCAAAGCATCTTTACTGAAAAAAATATAAATTCGTTTTATCTGCTTTTGGGATGCTGTTTGCCTAACACCTCTTTTAGAGGATGACAAAATAAACCTAGTAGTGATCAACATTTATTAAGGAAATATTTTCCTCTACTGATTTAGTAAACAATTGTGAGATATCACATCTTTGAGCACTTCTGCTATATGGAACCACTTCTTTGAAGGCTTCTCATTGGTCCTCTTAGCGTAACTATTTTTTTGGCAGTTGGTTCATCAGGTTTCCTAACTCTTCATTCAAGGAGAATTCAACTCAGCAACTTAGTGAGGCCTTCTGCAACTCAGTGAGACCCTGTTGCAAAATAAAAAATAAAATAAGACTGGGAATATGTAGCTCAGAGGTAGAAAACCTTAGAGTTTAGTTCCCAGTGCCACTAAATAAATAAATAAATAAATAAATAAATAAATAAATTTCTTTTTTAGTAACTAGGCTAGGACCAAATGAAATGATTTGCAACATCTCCTGGAACGCCTAAGGGATGGGTTGATCATTTATCTTCTGGAGCCTTTGGGTAATGGGTCATGCATAGAGATGTAATTTTGACATATAAATAAATAAAAATCAGTAGTTTTTTATCACTTGGTAGTTGCTAAATAGTACATTTAATTTGTTGAAAAATATTTAAGTGGGTGTATTCATTTTGAGTCACCCCCCCATGCCATTTTGGCATGGGGCTGTATTTCTATTTTCTGTATTTCTATCTTTCTAATAAACTTCTTTAAATCTTCAAAAAAAAAGAAAAATATTTAAGTGATATTTATTACTATTATAAATTCACGTTATCAATCTAATAGCATGAAGATTACACATAAACACTCAGCCAATAATTGAAGGTTCTAATCATTTCTTTTATAAATTATATTGACATAAATAAAACTGTGCTGTGTAGAAAGGATACTGTGGACTGCATTATTTAGGACCTTTTAATTTTCCTAATTTTGTTGTAAGAATGTAGCTCACTTATGTGTTGACATAAATAAGACTAGTATTTAGAAAAGGTACTGTGGAGCCGGGCGATGGCCCATACTTGTAATCCCAGCATTCGGGAGGCTGAGACAGGAGGATTGTGGTTTTTGAACAGCCTCATCTACTTAGGCCCTTTGCAACTCAGTGAGAACCTGTTTCAAAATAAAGAATAAAAATTAGGGCTGAATGTGTAGCTCGGAAGTAGAAAGCCCCTGGGTTTCATCCTTAGTATCACACATGCAAAAAAATAAAAATAAAGAAAAGGTACTGTGGACTTCATTAATTAGGACCTTTTTCTATTCCTTATGTGTCACTGTAGTTGTTCACACGACAATCAAATTAAATTTAAGAAAAGTCTACTTTTGGAAATTTTTATTTTATGATCTGAAACTACCAAAACCACATGATCCATCTGTTGAATGTTACTATAAAAATTCATACCATCACATTTAGCTAAACACAAAAATTTAAGTCAGATCCATTGCATATCTAGTAGTTAACCAAACTGATAATCCATTAATATCAACTGCTTCCCTGTGAAACATGTATGGTCTTGTTTTCTATTGGAACACAGAATACATCAGGCATTAGCAGTCTGTCAGTTAAATTAGTGGTTAAACAGATGAGGAATAATTCTTGACCAGAACGTGCAGTTTCTTCCTATATCTTACAATAATATTTTTGCCCTCCAGCCACTTTTCTCACTTGGAAAAGAAAAAGTTTATTTATCTTGAGAGGTTAGAGACCCACAAAATTATGAGAAGGATGCAAAAACAACACAGGTGATGCTGCCTTTTGCGACACTCGGTGGCGAACGAGTGTTTGTTTTTATTCTCTTGGTTGAGGCAGCAAAGCCAGCCTCAAATGCATCATAGGGGCAAGCTGAGGACAGTTCTGACCCGAGTGAGTGGTTTGGTTTAGAGATTCTCTTTGTTCTTCCTGACTCTGTTCTGTGACACTGGGATTTCCTTTAAAGTGGAGGCTGGCATAAAGAACTGCAAAGAGGATGGCCTCTTATAACTCGATCCACACAAATGTGCTGTCTTTAGTCTATTGGGCCCCCTGGCATGCCCTTCTAGATGTTACTGCGCTAGCATCATAACAGAATGAAAGAACTAGATTACCTTGGAGATTGATAGCTGTCCTAGGACGTTCCTGAAACATGTTGAGCAACACAAAGTTGCCACTTTTCTCTCCCTTCATCCTTAGACACATGACTCTATTAAGCGAAATTTAATCCGTATGTTTCTGATTCCTTTACACTTAACTCATCAAAATGTTGTTTTGTAAGAGCCCTTTGAAGTCGAGGAAGCCTTTTAAGTCATTTTTTATGAGATTTTTTTCAAGCCTCTTTTCTTAGGAACAGGAAGTGGCATTTTGCCAACAGTTAACAAACTCAAACACCAAAAGGTTCAACGTGGGTTTCAATCTCTGAACCCACAAGTGTTTGAATGGACTCTTGACATGACCCATCTTTGCTGTACATTAGTGCCAACAGTCATCATAACCGCCCTAATTACTGAGATGACTCCAGGATCCTAACTAGCTGCCAACTCGCAAATGTTTCTATAATCAATCTACTTCATGCTAAATTATGACTCATTTAACTTTAAAGGAACTACTTTATTACCCATTCGGCCTAGCGTTTTTGTGACTTCTGTGAGAGCTATTTAAATTGCCACTCTCACGAAGCTAGCTAGCTGGAACTTTCAAGTCCAGTCACTAGTAAAATCAGACAAGGGTTCGAGTTCACAGGACAAGCGAATGTTGATTAACTGTGAAGGCGTCTACCCACAAAGACAAAGAGATTATTTCAGCTGCTCGGTTCTGAGTAAAGAAGATAACATGGATCCTGCAATCCTCTTGAAAATAAAATACACGTTAAAATAACAAATGAAGCATCTGACTTCAGAAGTTCTCATTTGATTTATACTCAACAGTTGTTGTAAGTATAAACTAGCCTCCGTTTCCCAGGAAATTTATGGCCCAAACAAACACAGGCTCGTCATGGTGGCTTCCTTTGCCTAATGCATTAGAAGCAACTTTGCCCAGCAGCAGGCTTTGGAATCATCCTGCTAATTCCTAATTCTACTATTTGCAAATTATGCAACAGTGATTCTGTCAATAGCAACAGCTGATCTAGGTGAAAATCTTTAAAGTAAAACTCAAAGGCCGCCCAGAAAGGGGCAGAGAAGAACAATTCTTCAAACAGCAGTGCTTCAACAATTAACATCCGTGTGAAGAGATAGGCAGAATACTGCTTCCTCCTCCTTCTTCTCCTCCTCCTCCTCCTTCTTCTCCTCCTCCTTCTTCTCCTTCTTCTGTTCTTCCTCCTCTTTCTACTTCTCTTTCTCCTCCTCCTTCTCCTTCTCTTCCTCCTTCTCCTCCTTCTCTTCCTCTTCCTCTTCCTCCTCCTTGTCAGAAGAAAAGAAGTAAAGACACTAAAGATAGGGGACACACCACATACATTAAGAAAAAACATACTCCTCTTCTTCTTCCTCCTCCTTTTCTTCTCCTTCTCCCCCTTTTATCCTCCCCTTTCTTCTCCTTCATACTGGGGGTTAAATCTAGGGGCATTTTACCTCCAAGCCACACTCCTAGTGTCCCCCTTTTTGGTATGTATTCCCATGTAAATATATAGTCTAGGGTAGTATTTCTATTAATGAACCCGAGTCTTCCTCCTCCCATAGTCCTCTATCTCCTCCCTGGCTCCCCTGGAGTTTCTCTTCATCATCTGGGGTCTCTCCTGTATCCCAATTGCTCCCTATTCTGCACAAACTAAAGAAAACATATGACCCCTCACTCTCTGGCTAATCTCACTTAACATATTGCTTTCCAGGTCCTTCCATTTTCTTGCAAGTGATGTGATTTTATTTTTATTTATTGCCAAGTAGAGATCCACTGTGTATATTTCCCATAATTTTGTAATCCGTTCATCTGTTAATGAACACCTAGTTTCCCATAGTTTGGCTATTGTTAACTGTGCTGCTATGAAAATGGGTATGATTGTGTTACTGTAGTTCTCTGGTTTCAACCCCTTTGGACCCACAACTCTTTTCCAGTTGAATAAATTTAATTTTTGTAAATATTAAGGTGGTGATTCACTAGTATAAGTACAATGTAAGCTAGACATAGTGGCACGCGCCTATAATCCCAGTACTTGGGAGGCTGAGACAGGACAATCGCAGGTTCAAGATGAGTCCTAGCCCCTTTTATATTTTATTTTGAAACAGGGTCTCACTAGGTTACTGAGAGCCTCACTATGTTGCTGAGGAGGTCCTTTGTAATCCTGTCTAAGCCTCCCAAGTACTGGGATTAAAGGGCCACACCTATTTTTAAGGGTGGTGTGACTCAGTACTGTGCTTATAATCTAGATGAAGGAGCCTGAGGATGTGGTACAGGCAATCCTTGTATAGATTAATGAGGATCACAGGGGGTTGGAGCCCAGTGTCTCTAGAATCAGATTATTTGGTTCAAAGATTTACTCTATCCATTGCTACATCTGTGATCTTGGAAAAATGGGAAGAATAATAGAATCTATTTAATTGGGCTGTTGTGAGGATTAAATGAGATCTTGCCTGTGAAGTTTCTGGTAATCTTGATATTTATTTTATTAGTCATGATGATGATGATGACCACAATGATGATGGGTGGTACTAGGGAATAGTATAACAAGGAAGCAGTTCTTCAGATAGAAGCCAAACCTTGGTGGTTTTGAGCTCTTCATGTTCTTCCCTAAGAGAGATCATGTAAGAAAGAACTCCTCATGTAATTTTCTTAAGAATTCACATTCATGGCTTGAAGTGAATCTTATTTATTGACAGATCTCAAATCAATGCCCTTCTAGGCCCATATCAGACAAAGGCCTCAAAACTACACCAACTTTATCTTCAGCTTTTCTTGATAACTACAGGCCTTCTCTCCCCTTTAGTGTTTTTTCCATACTCCTTAATGTGTGTGTGGTGTTCCCCCTATCTTTAGTGTCTTTACTTCTTGTTCTTCTGGCAATTTCTATTGATCCTTTGATCCTCAAGCACCACATCCTCTAAAGAAACTTCCAGCTCTTTTTTGTTAGCTTGGTTGCTCCTCCCCCTATATTTTTATTCCATTTCACTCTTCATTACAGAGCTCAGACTCATTGGAAATCTCAGTGAGTTAGCCTCCACACTCTCCTCAAAGCAGCCTCAGGGTAGGGCCTGCACCACCTGTCTTTGGGTCCCAGGCCTTAATAGACTCTGCTTATAGCAAATTTGAGTGTCATGGAAATCATCTCCTTTTATGAAGGAAGTTTATCTTTCTCAGTGGAAGATAGGCAGTAGTGCTCTGTGGAGGAAGAATGCATTTTGTATTTCTCATATTTTACATTTACTATCATAGCCCAAAGAAGCTCCTCCAGGCCAGAGATTCTCCCTGGTAGACCAGTGCCTGCTACGGAGGAGACACACAATAGTAGATGAATGAGTGCATGAAGGCAAAAGAGGAACAATATTTGATAGTTTAAGATGAAAGCTGCAGTGTTCATTGCTATTATTTGGGTGTTTGTTTTAGTTATTAAGTGTGATTTTTCTATTCTGTAGAGTGACTTTATCGAGTTTATCAACAGCCCATCAAATGCCAATGTCAGAAGTATCTTCTTTCAAGAAAATTGTTGTATGTATTCTCATATGTGGAAGCAAGAGAGAAATTGGATAACAAAAGAGACCCCAGAAAAAAGGAGTCAAAACTCCAATGAAGTGATGAGGGAGTTTAGAGGAGGAGGGATAGAGATGTAGTGAAGGTACCAGTTTAAGTGATGTGATGCACATATATGAAATTATCAATGCCAATCTGAATGCCATGTACAGGGAGGTGCAGGGAGTGGGGTGGCTTTTGGAGAGAAACACATCAGGTAGGATGTGTATGTGTGCTCTTATCACTCTATACCTTACTGTGATATGTAATTATAATACACCAATAAAATTATATAAAAATCAGTATTTTCTTTATCTTCATGGTTAATGATATTGCTAAAGTGCCTGCCCCTGTGGGGCCCTGCTGAAAAGCTTATGTGCAATCTTCAAACCTCAACTATGTGTGCTCTATGGAAACTGCAGGTCACTCGCTGTGAGTGATTGATGGGCATGACTAAGAGGTGGCTTAAAACCCACCAGATAGCGTACTGTGAGAAACTGTAGACTTTGCCTGGCTTCAGAGCTGCACTGTGAATTCCAAATCCATCTGAAGGGATGCTAGCATTTTTTACCTAGCACTGGAAAGTCTAAAGTCCAGTTGATTGCTGAAAGCTGCTTGAAATGGTGCCCTCATCCACCCTTGCATCCGGAGTGGAATTTAAGATCTAGGTCACTCTTTCCAGTCATTTCACAATAGTCATGCTTAACTCAAGGGGTTTCACAGATCATTTTAAAGCTACAGGTTCTAATCCATTAACTGATTGTGAAATTAACCTAATAGGTTGCAAATAGTGTTTAAAAATAAAATATAAAACAGAATTCCAATATTGTATTGTTCCATACATTTTTTTATGATGCACACATCTCTCTCTCTCTCTCTCTCTCTCTCTCTCTCTCTCTCTCTCTCTCTCTCTCTGTGTGTGTGTGTGTGTGTGTGTGTGTGTGTGTGTGTATGCTGGGTCTTGATGTAAAATTTATTTTTACTCTGGGTTTCAATAAAAACAGTTTGAAGGCTGTTGTCTAAGAGACTCTGAAGCAACCTGGGGTTTGGATGTTGATCAAGGAATCATAATCACCCTGCAACGCCAGATAGTTAAACTGAAACATAGCTCAACACAAACTCATGTATTCATGTGGCTTCTACCAATGCCAGCACTAAATTATTCATACAAATGGAAGACAAGGGTATCTTAGATAATTTATAAATACTCATGTCTCATTAGATTTGCTCACCCTCCCCTTAATTGGAGAAACACCAATTGTAATCTAGCATGTGTCAGGGGCCATTCTAGATGCTGGGAGATAACATATAAGTTTGTTCCTGCTCTCTTGGGACATAAGATGTTTCCTAAGAAAATGTTTTAAGATTCCACGTAACAAAGTTAAGTGGTTTAATTTATCTCCTTCTTTTTTTCCAGCTGTCAGTGTTCTCTGATAAAAAGGCTAGTGAACAGAAACTGGTCAAATAGCAACTAAAGGAAAAAAAAGTAGAAAAAAATGGAGTCTGAATGACACATTATTATATCCTAAGTATTTGAGGCAAAAAGAAAAATAATAAAATGTCATATACATGCTTAATTTCAAAAGTTGGAACAGCAGCAAAAAAAAAAAGTCAAAACCCAAACAAAACAAAACAAAAACCCAATATTCAGAATACAGTTGCTCTGAATTGTCATAAGATGTACTGGATTTTCTTCCTCAGAAGGGAATAAGGGCAACCCCACACTCACCCTCCTGCCATTTAATTTGGATGCAGATTTCAGATTCTTGTCTAGAGGCAAAGCTAATGTAGCAATTTACTTTTTCCCCTGCTATTTATTTTTCCGTGTTTCTGGTTGCTTTATACTAGATTGTAACATTTAAGGATCGCCAAGTAAAATCCCTTCAGAATAATCAGCCATAAGCTTTCCATGCTTAGTTAACCATTACAGTAAGGAAAGCAATATACTTGCTTCTTAAAGAAGAAAAAGAAAAGACATACACACACACACACAAAAAGAACATATGCCAAAAAAAAAAAAAAAAGGACATATGCCAAGACTCCTGAGAGATGTTCCCACGTTCTCTTTACAGGGGAATTTCAAAAGCTGACACTATCTTTCCTTCCTTCCTGCTCCTTGATGTAGTGAACAGCTTCCCATGTAAGTTTGATCATTGTAACCTAAAATATTTATACTGTCTCATGTACTCAAATACTCTTCTGCAGCAGAATTCCACCGTGGAAGGGCTTGTGAGCTGCTGAGTTCTTGTTTTCTTCTTTCTGCTCTTCAACAAACTCAACCTGTTTTAACTATCGTATAATCTAACTTTAGGATCTATTCCACATTCCTGCAGGAAATCTTCTTTTAAACACGATTATATATTTTAAGAAGGGAGAAACTGATTTCTCACCGAGTTGTGTTTTTTATGGTTGATCCCCTGCTTCCTGGTAGCATATTTTTGATGACACATCCATAGCAACGGTCGCTTTATTTATAAGCAAACTGAAGAAGAAACGTGGACTTTGGCTAACCTGGGTGTACAAAGCACACCCGAATGTAATTGGAATTATGTCCACCAGTGAAGATGTGGTTCAAAGTTTATCAGGATTTCCACAGAAATCTGTTCTATGGGAGAAAATTTACCAGCCGTTACAACACAGAACAAGACAAACTGATATAGAAATGTCCACTTTTAAAAAACATTTTAAATTTAGCTTTTAATAAATAAATAAAAGTTAGCCACAGGATTGAACTCAGTGGATAATATGAATAAACTCAATAATTAGTTCAGTAAACTTGTTTTCAGGTACTTACAATGCTTACTACTGTGGGGACCACAAAGGAAACTTGCCACCTTCAACTTGAGGAGCTGAATCCTATGGAAAAGGTGTATTTGTGAAATGCAAAATGTGAGGAAATATGTATTTGAATTAATAGAATGAGTTTCATTAAGGTCAAATAGGCTTGGAGGAATGAGGTTCCTAGACTGGAGTATTGGGGTGTATGATAAAGAAGGAGGAGTCCTAGAAGAGGTAAAATTTTAACCATCATTGTAGGAAGATGAAGACCACTCCAGACGGAGTGATCAGATGAGGAAATGTTAGCTTTCCATGTTATTACTCATTATGGAGAATAGAGAGAGTGGCAAGTGGGGGCTAGATTTCAGAAGGTCTTGAGTGCCAAGCTATAAAGTTCATTCTGTACAGAAGGAAAGTCCATGACAAATTTGAACAAGAATATGTTATCATGGACTTTTTAAAAAACTTTTTTAATGGTACATTGTAGTCATACATCTTAAGGGGGTACAAGATGGTAGAGGCATACATGCACACAGAACTCATTTAACCCTTTTATTTTGATTATTTGTTTTGTTTGTTTCAGAAGATGAAGCAGTAAGTAGGTTTTGGTGTGTGTGTGTGTGTGTGTGTGTGTGTGTGTGTGTGTGTGTGTGGTATTTGTGTGGTGTGCTGAAGATTCAATCCAAAGGCATTCTACCTCTGAGCTATACCCCCAGTGTTATTTTATTTTATTTTTTAAATTTGGAAACAGGGTCTCACTAAGTTGTAGAGGCTGGCTTCGAACCTATGATCCTCCTGTCTTAACTTCCAAGTAAAGGGATTAGAGGCATGGGCCACCATACCAAGGGTAAGTGTATATTTGTAAGAAAAAAAATACAGTAGAAGACAGGAAGGCAAAGGGAAGTGGTCCAATTTGGATGTGATTAAAATAGTCAAAAGGAAAGATAATAAACTCAATATTGTAAGTCAGAAGGCAAAGCAGGAGTAGGAGATATCCTGGTAATTAAATGGACCCAACTTGGTAACTGATGGATGGGTAGTTGAGGGCAGATAAGAAAGAAATACTAAGAGGATAATCCCAAAGATTTTGGATTTTGTGAATAGAGTAGATAGCAAAAGCATAATGGATTAATGGCTTCCTGGAAAAGAAGAGTATTTTTTGGAAGTCATGAACTAAAGAAGACACGATTATTTTTGTTTTGACCAAGGTAAATGGAAACACATATTTAAACCAGTGTTTCTCAGAGTTTTATGTACATAGAATTCACCTGGGGGTTTGTTAGCATGCATTCCGACTCGGCAGGTCTGAGTGGAGTCTAACATAGTATTTTGCATTTTCCCACAAGCTCCCAAGAGATGCTCATTACGCTGCCTGGGTCCTGTAGCAAATATCTAGAGCCTGGGAAAGAAGCTAGTTTAGGATGACTTGGATGCCATTCTATAGAGGTTGGAATTAAAGTCATGGGATCTGAGGCACTGACATTACAGAGTTTAGTATAAAAAGAGGAGCAGAGGGTGGGGACAAGGTCAGTGAAAGTATGAGGGTGGGGACAAGGTCAGTGAAAGTATGTCAGTTAAGGGGTCAAGTGAGACAGAAGAGCCACAAAAATGTTAAGGAGTAATGGGCAGAGAACAATAAAGAAGCAAGAAATACTTATAAGTATAGAAGCCCCCCCCCCCAACGTAGTGGTTATCAAAGTCAAATGCTAAGCAGTTGCAAATGCATGAGGACTGAGATCAGGACTGAGTTGATAAGCAAGTTTTCAGTGACTTTGAAAATATTACTAACTTGAAAGAAAAGTAAAGGTGAAGTAAAAATCTGTGCAGATTGTACTTGTTTCCAGATCATTGTTGGTGTGTGGAAGTGTGAAGCTAGATAGTTTCTTGAGTGTATTATTGTTTTTAAAGAAGTTTTTGCTTCTTCGGATGAGGAGACTGTCGAACACTTTATGGGACAAGCTAAAGGGGTCAGTAGAGACACAGGGTGATGAAGACATTAGTGAGAGATAGAGCTTGGTAAAAGAAGACAGACCTTTATACCTATTTCAGTCACGTGTAACAAACCACCTCAAAGTTCCTGACCTGAAACAACACTGTTTCATTATTTCTAACAGCTCTGTGTGTTGGCTGAGCTCTGCTGAGATGTTGTCCCGTTGCTTCCTGACAACTCAGCTGAAGTTACCTAAGGTGGCCACAATTTGGACTGGAGCGTCTAGGATGGCCTTCCTCATGCATCTCTTAGCTTGGGGCAGGGGGCTGAAATGTGAAGACATCTTTTCTATGCACCAGCACCTCTCTTTCCATGCTGCCTTTCCAGCAGGATGGCGTGGACTGTTTTCCATGATGTTGAGAGAAGAGAAAGCTTTAAGTCACTGAAACTCACAGTGCATCATCTCTACTATATTCTGTAGGTCAGAGCAAGGAGGCTGAACTTCAGTGTGGGAGAGGGCTCCATAACTGCATAAATACAGGGAAGCATACTCCATTGGGAAATTTTGTTAAAATTTACTACAATGATTTTCAGACCTAATCAATCAATCAATCAATCAATTGAAGGAGAATTAGCGTTGATTTGGAATACTTCTTAAGCAAGAGAGGGGAACTTAAAGCTAAGATCAGGTTGATAGGTTTTAATTCACATGGATACATAAGTTATAATGAAGGAATTTATATGACTCAGAATAGGATTATTTTTTAAAAAGCTAAACTATAGGGTAAAAACTATGGTGGAACTCTAGAATAAAGCTACCATTAGGGAATGCCACATGATAAAAATTAGATCTTAATATAAATTTCCATTTTTAGTAAAGAAATTTTGAAATGCATATATCATTTTCACTTTATTTATTTTCAATACTGAGCATGGAACTCAGGGGCATTTTACCTCTGAGCTACACCCTGAGCCCATTTTATTCTTTTATTTTGAAATGAGGTCTCACTAAATTTCAGAGGGCTTTCACTAAGTTGCTGAGGTTGACCTTGAACCTGTGGCCCTACTATCTCCTCCCAAGTACTGGGATTACAAGTGTGAGCCACCATGTCTGGTTTGTACCTTCATATTTATTGTTATTTGAGTAATAATTATGTTAAAAACTCTGAAGGATCTGATATTTTACCTGATTTTCAGGCTAACACATTAGTGTTATATATAGATGCTAGAAGAAGTCATAGGACTCTGTATCAGACACAAGGATTTTAGTGTTCACAGCAATAGCAGTATCAGAATACTGGCATTTTCTTGGGTTTCTTCTCTTAGCCTTAATATTCATAAAACAATGTGAAGTGGGCCAGGTGACATCAGAATATATAGTGGGCTATATATTTTTTGTCCTTATATATAAAGACAAAAATTGGCCTTAAGAAATCTGAATCTTTTATAATGGGCAGTTAGTGTACTTGCTTTTTGCTCAGGAGGAAATATGATTTTTAAAATTATACTACATAGTATATTTGCATGTTTCTTGTTGCAGGGAGATACTATCCCTATCTTCAAAGGCTTTACACAAATGTATCCTTTCCTCCTGAAGGGAACCTCATCTCTATCTTCCAATACTATTTCCTATTCAAAATATCCTTGAAAACATACTCTCATGCAAAGAAAAGCAGACAATATTTCCATTTGTAAGACATAGAAATGTAAGTGACCCAGAGTGTTACTTCACTATGCAAGAAATAGTTGAAATAAAATCTCAATATACTACTATGAGAAAATATTTTATAGTAATCTGTAGTACATAAGTACTTTAAAATGTTCTCTATTTTAAATTTGTAGCATGTTTAGGTATCAGAGTTTAGATCAACAATTTTTTCATGCAGGCAGTAAAAGAACAAACACAAAGAATTGGTGAAGGCTGGTTGTGGTGGCACACCCTTGTAATCCCAGCATTTGGGAGGCTGATACTGGAAGAAAGAAGTTCATGGACAGTCTCAGCTACTTAGTGAGGCCATTTGCAACTCAGTAAGACCCAGTTTCAAAATAAAGGAAAAAGCCCGGTGTGGTGGTGCATGCTTGTAATCCCATGCTTGGGAGGCGGAGACAGGAGGATCGCGCAGGTTTGCAGCCAGCCATGCTGGCTTAAGAGATCTTGTTTCCAAATAAAAAGTATAAAATAGATCTGGGAGTGTAGCCCGGAGGTAGAAAGACTTCCAGGAACCCCAGTACCACGAAAGAAAGAAAGAAAGAGAGAGAGAGAGAGAGAGAGAGAGAGAGAGAGAGAGAGAGAGAGAGAGAAAGAAAGAAAGAAAGAAAAAAAATAGAGCTGCAGGTATAGCTTGGAGGTAGAATGCCCCTGGGTTCCATATCCAGTACTGAAAAAAAAAAAAAAAATTGGTGAGCAACTTAGAATACTAATGCCAGTGTTCATGTACTTGTGCGAGTTTGTGGGGAAATCACAGTTGCTAGGGTATTCGTGGGCTGTTGTGTATCAACAACCAATGGCCCTCCTTAGCATTGCTAGGTGTTACTTCCCTTGCTTTAACACCTGGACTTTAGCCTATATCAGGGGTTTCCTGTTTCACCTACGGGACACTGGAGCTGCTAATGCTCTGGGGCATATCCAGATCTACAAATGCTCCAGGAGATTTGTTCTGACCTGGGCCATGGGTTAGAAACATAATTAGAGACAGGACACAAATTTATGTTCCAAATCTACTATGGGATGACATGGGTCTGAAGCAGTGCAAATGGAAAGGATCTCAGAGATCTCTTAAAAGCAAGATAAAAAATGTTGGGTGTTCATGGAATGCTTTGACCTGTTTGTAAAAATTGGGTATAATACCTGCTGATCACTATGTAGTTCTACTTTCCTAATAACTTTAAAGACACTGAATATACTTCATTCATGATTAGAGAAACATATCCTATTGTAGATTTAATTTTATACCATAGGTCATTATGAGGGAGGATTATTAAGGTAAATAAGTGAATATACGAAGACAAAGTACTAAGAAAAGAAGGCAAGACATGAATTGAAATTTAAGCAGCGGCGATGGTTAGGACATGCATCCCCCTGAAAAACCCTGGACCACCGATTTTGATTTAATAGCTGATAGGGACAATACCCAGAAACATTTCCAGTCATGACTTCCTATCTGAAATATAGGAGAGAGAGTGGAAAATGGCAGAATTAGAGGCAAAACTACAGCACAGCGCCCGCCACTGCAAGAAAAGTGATTTTTGGAGGGATATCCCAGAAGAGATCAGAAAGCAGAACTCCTGCCACACATGCACAGGGACACTTAACAACAACATACTCTAGGAGAGCCCAAGAAGGCGGCGGCAGTGGCCAGTATTCAGGAGAGACAGACAAATCCGATCGAATCCTCCTTGAATTTTTGGAAATATCTCCCCCAAAGTAGACTGCTCTTGCCACACATGTGCAGGAATTCTAGACAACACAGTTATGTAAGAAAAATGTCCAGGGCAAGTCGGAGGGAGCCCCGCCCATATTGCTGGGCCGATTAGCTGCACAAGGTGTCTCAGCACTGTGCTCCTCTGGGCCACTGTGCTCCTCTGTGCTGCGCTGAGGGTCAGGGTGTGCTTAGAGCAGCGGATTTCGCTCTCCATGGTGAGGCTGTGAGCCTCCGCTTTCAGAGGGTAGATAAAAATCCATTGCTGCTAGACAATTGGGCTCTCAGCTTCTGCAAATGACACGTGCTATTTTCTCCTACTAAAATATATGTGGAAGGAAAAATGGGAACCTCTGTAAATGCCATACCCACAGTGACAGGAACCAGAGCCTGCCACACAGCAAGGCCGGGTCAGGAGCCAGCGGGCTGGGCCCGAAGCCTGTTGTGCGTCAGGCCCGGAACTGGGGCCTGCTTCACAGCAAAGGGCCAGTGAGTTTCTTCAACTGTGTGGCCAGGAAGCAATAAAAGCTGCCGCTGCCTCACCTAATATCTTAGCAGATTTCCAGATCCAAGTGACCTCTATTTAAAAATAAAATTGGTTGTGAGTGGATCATCCTGTCAAAGTTCCTCACCTTCTGGCTTTCAGGTTTTCAGTAAGTGGGAATAAGTGTGGAGAAATAGAAGCTCTAATACATTGTTGGTGGGATTGCAAGTTGGTGCGACCACTTTGGAGAACAGTATAGAAGATCCTCAGAAGAAGGAAAACGAACTTACCATATGATCCAGCAATACCACCTCTGGGTATCTACCAAAAAAAATGAAAACCAAAATACCAAACTAATGCGTGAACAACCATGTTCATAGCTGCACAGTTCATCATTGCCAAATGGTGGAACCAGCCAAGATGTCCTTCAACAGATGAATGGATTTCAAAACCATGGGATATGTACACAATGGAATTTTGCTCAACCATAAGGGAGAACAAAAGTATGGCATTTACAGTGAAATGTCACAAAAAATAAAAAATCAGATGCTTTTGTTAATGTGCAAAATATTAGGGAGAAATGGGTAACAGGAGGAACTCTAGATGAAGAAGGGACCCTATAGAGGAGCAATGAAGGTGACATATCTGAGGGGATAAGAGGGAGGATAAGGGAAACTTTTAAAGCACATGATGTACTTAAACATATCAAAGTCAATCAGGAAGCCAAGCATGGGTAGGAGGGAGGGGGAGGGAAGAGGTTAGAGATTGGGTAGGGGCTGATTGGGTGATGTGTGCATGTTTATCTCCACAAGATTTTTATCTCATTGAGATGTATGACTACAATGCACCAGTAACAATTTATTTTAAAAAAGAAATTTAAAATGTTTTATTTCTTACTTCAGCCTCAGAACACCAATAATTAAATTTCTTGTTGTTGTCTCATAAATTTATGCCTGTACTTCTTTTCATTGGTTTAGTTCAGTTTGAAATATAATTTCATTTTGAGTGTGGAGAACTAAATCAATTACTTATCTTCTTGATGTCCCAGTAGTATCTCATAACTTGGTGAAATACTAAAGTGGTTTAGAATATAGCTTTATTATTCAAAATAGCCAAAGAGAATAAGGAAATCAGTAGAAAAAATGTACATATGTCAATATCAACTTATTTTCTAGTACTTGATATGCTTAACTTTTTCCCTATGACCATACTTCTATTTATGTATTATTTCATGTATTATCCAGATTTTTATCACTATAGTATAATGCCTGAGGCAGATAACCTTATAAAAAGTCTGTTAGTTTCTCTTTCTTTGACCAAAGTAACTGGTAAAAAAAAAAAAAAAAAAACAAACTGGAGGAGGAAAGATTTATTTGGCTCACAGTTTCAGAGGTTTAGTCCATGGGCAACTGAGTCCAAGGCAGGAACATCATGGTGACAGTGTGTGGCAGAGGAGAGCTGCTCAGCTCATGGTAGCTAAGAGATAGAGATAGAGATAGATAGACAGATAGATAGATAGCAAGGAAGGAGAGAAAAAGGAAGAAAAGGGAAGGGAAGAGGACAGAGAAAGAGGAGAGAGGAGAGAGGAGAGAAGAGAGAGGAGAGAGAGAGAGAGAGAGAGAGAGAGAGAGAGAGAGAGAGAGAGAGAGGAAGAAGAAGAAGAAGAAGAAGAAGAAGAAGAAGAAGAAGAAGAAGAAGAAGAAGAAGAAAAGAAAAGAAAAGAAAAGAAAAAGAGAAAGAGAAGAGGAGTGGAGGTGTCCAGGGACAGATACAGTTCTCAAGGCCACACCTCCACTGATCATCTCCTCCAGCCATGTCCACCTCTGAGCTTTACTGCATTGGATACCAGGCTTCAACACATGGGCTTTGGGAGGACACACTAGATCCAAACCATAGCGAAGATGCTGTGTGTGTGTGTGTGTGTGTGTGTGTGTGTGTGTGTGTGTGTGTGTGTGTTAGAGGGGATGGAACCTGGGGCCTTCTATCTCCGGGCTATACTCCCAGACATATTTTCCATTTTATTTGGAAACAGGGTCTCACTAAGTTGCTGAGAGCCTCACTATGTACCTGAGGCTGGCTTCGAATCTGTGTGATTCTTCTGTCTCAGCCTTCCGAGTACTGGGTTTACAAGCGTGTGCCACCATACCAGGCTGCAAAGATGCTTATTTAGCTCACTTTTCTGGAGGCATGAGGGTCTGGCGCCCACATGGGTTTGGTTTCAGTGAGGATCCTGTTGGCTGTGTCACCTCTTAGTGGATGTCAACAGTGGGAGCACAGGCCCTCGCACAGGGAGTCAGAGAGAACCAGGTGGGGCCAGCGCAAGGCTTTAATAAGAGCCCTTTATGAGAATTACCAGGGGAACATTTTTAATTTTTTTAGTGTTTCTTTAGCATACAATGAGAACTATAAAATCTTTTCAGGAGGTAGCATTCCTAGTTGACCTAGAACCTCCTTCCAGCTCTCATGTCTTAAAAGATCCAGAGCCCCTGAGCAGTGTCATCCTGGTAATCAAGCCTCTGACCCGTGAACTTCCGAGAGGCTATCCAACACCCAAGCCAGAGCACTTGACTTCCTTAAACAATTATTTCTTCATTTTTTCCTTTTCTATCTGTAGTTTTCTTATTCTTTCCTCCCTCTGCCCCATTTAATATTTCCTGAAAACTCAGTCTTACCAACGAGTATTTTTATCCTTCCCAGAAAAAGAGAATGGCCATTAGAAAGACAAAGAAATGACTTTGGAGAAATGAATTAATAAAACATTATTTCTGAGGAAAAGTTCATATTTCATGTTTAGGAGATTTTGACTTCCAGATTTTTTTTTTAAATCACTTAAGCGACTCTTCGGATTTTCCTAGTACTTTTTAAGATTGAGTACAACGTCAAGTCTAACAGTGTAGGATGACCACCAAACAAGAATGCTAATCCACAGAACCAAATCTATCTCTGTGGAAGCAGGTAAATCAGTGACACAACAGAGATACGCAGGACTGCAGTGGACTGAAGATTTGCTTCCCTCCCAGGGCTTGTGCCCAAACCAGACTCCCCGGGGATGGTACTCGAAGGTGGGTTGGGGCCTTTGGGGGTGATTGGGTCATGGTGATTGCACCACTGTGAATGGGATTAGCCACCCTAAAAGGAAACCCCAGGGCCATTCCTCATCCTTTCTCCCATGAGAGCACAGGGATAAGATGGCCACAAACGAGGAAGTGGCCCATTGCCAGACACTAAACCTGCTGCAAATTGACTTTGGACTCCCCAGCTATCAGAACTGAGCAATAAATGCCTGCTGTGTGTGAGCCCCTCAGTTTATGGTATTTTTTGTTGTAGCAGCCTGAATGAACTTAGACAAAGACCCTCCTCAACACAACTTTGGGCTTTTTAACAAGCATTCTAAAGCTTTTTATAAAGGCATAGAACTTACTTGCAAAGAGCTCTTGGCATTCAGCCCTGTTGACAAATATCAGAGGGCTGCTTTCTGCTTGGCTAGCTATCGAAGGATAAGCAGAAGAGAATGTCAGTAGAGGGAGCTGAAATAGTGGCTCTATAAGCAGAGGAGAAACTTTAGGAGAGAACAAAACCCAATTCAGATTTTTGCCACTGCAGGGAGGATTGCAGGGAAATGGCTATCATAAGGGACCATCCCAGGAGTACAACACTCTTACGTGGTCTTTTGAACCAGGAGGATCTCCTGACTGCTAGTGTTACGATGTATCTGTTTTAAGTAGTTATCACCACGTTCCCTTTTTCTTTGATTGAAAGGACTTTGGGTCATGCATTTATCTTTCTTTGAATACATGTGGCTGTTGGATGCCTGGCAGTGAAGAAATGTAGTGATGTGCGTAGTTAGCAAGAGCTGCGGGAGCAAGAGGACGACGCATAACCTGGATGCCTGCATGAAATTGGGCGAGTGGTAATAAAAACAGCAGATAGCATTTATTGGCTGTCAGCTATTTGCCTGGCTTAATGCTCAGATGTGGGGATATAATTTTACACAAGGTGAACTTAGTCCTGGCTCTAAAGCTTCCGGTCTGATGCAAATTCACCAAGAACCAGAGATTTTCCAGGCAGTGAATGCTTTAAGATGTGAGAGAAGACAAGACAAAGCAAACGTCAGAAAAATGAACACTCAGTGCTTTACTATGGAGAAAGAAAAGCTCCTTCCTCTTCCACCAGGATGTCTTCTTTCAAACACAAAGGCAGAGGTCTCCCAGTGGATGTGCTACAGACGGGAACTTGGGGGACACAGAAGGACAGGAAAAATGGGCCCATCTGGCGAGAGAGGGCAAGATTATTGGCAAGGGCAGAACTAGACAGGCCTACGCTCATAACCTATTCACTAATCAGAAATACTTCCTTTTTGTGTGAGTGCTAGGGACTTAACCTACAGGCGTTTTCCCTCTGAAATACACCGCCAGCCCTATTTTATTTTAGTTTTAAATTTTGAAACAGGGTCTTGCTAAGTTGCTGAAGCTGAGATCCTCTTGTCTCAGCCTTCCAAGTACTGAGATTACAGATGTGCATCCCCACACCTGGATGACATTTTCCTTTTGATAGTAGTGGCACTCAGAATATGATGCCTCGAATCTCAAAGTATGTCAGCTCTGAACTAAAGGTGAAACATAAAGATTTCTCTCTCTCTCTCTCTCTCTCTCTCTCTCTCTCTCTCTCTCTCTCTCTTTCTCTCATCTATCTATCTATATATAATTTTCCTTAATGAGGAAAATTAGCCACTGGAGAAAAAGACTGACTAAAGAAAGGTCTCTATGCTCAGGACACCTCACCTAGATAGACTTTTCATCCACTTTTCTGAAGGCAACCCTGAGAGACTTCCTGAGAGACTCTCTACATAAGGCATCCTACTGACCTTCCCTTGCCCCTCCCAAGGCTTGCCCCCACCCTTCAGGACACTTTAAGCTCCTCCCTAGGCAAGTCTTTCTGCTTCTCTGTCATTTGGAAAACAACTGAAGCCTCAACTGTCAAGCACGCCCATACTTTGTGTATGACTGTTATTTTTCTTTGTGCAGGTTAATAAAATTGTACATCTTTTCCTCCTATGAATCTGCCTATTATCAGTTCACTTAAGGGCCTGCAATTAGCTTATCCACCCTCCAGAGAGGGCATATCATGCATGTAGATATACAATGAAGGTTTGACTCTGAAAATAAGAGGAAGAAGTCTGGCTGTATTGTTACTTGTTTTAGTTTTCTCTATGTGTCTTCTCATCTGTTATTTTCCACTAAGATTTAAGGCTCAATATATTTCAGAGACTATAGCTGGTGTCAAAGAAGTAGAAGGAACATGGACCCTCTATTAACCGGGTCATTTTTCATTAGGAAGAGAGACAGGAATAAAAGACAAGGGTACAGTATATTTAAGCACTAATAGAGGTATGTTAAAATTATAAGGGGATTCTGAAGATAGCATTTCTAATTTGGCCAGGGGTATTTTAATAGAATATTAAAGTGATTTGTCAAGAACTACATATAGACTCAGGTGTGGTGGCGCATGCTTGTAATCCCAGCATTTGGGAGGCTGAAACAAGAGGATCCAGGTTGCAGATAGCCTCAGCTCTTTAGTGAGGCCCTTTGCAACTCAGTGAGACCGTTTGAAAATAAAGAATAAAAAATCGGGCTGGGGCTGGGTGTGGTGGCGCACGCTTGTAATCCCCGCGCTTGGGAGGCAGAGACAGGAGGATCGTGCAGGTTCAAAGCCAGCCGCGTTTGCTGGCTTAAGAGACCCTGTTTCCAAATAAAAAAGTATAAAAAAATAGGTCTGGGAGTGTAGCTCGGAGGCAGAAGGGCTTCCAGGAACCCCATTACCACCAAAAAAAAAAAAAAAATCGGGCTGGGGGTGTTGCTCAGAGGTAGAATGCCCCTGAGTTCCATTCCTAGTACTGAAAAGAAGAAGAAGGAGAAGGAGAAGGAGAAGGAGAAGGAGAAGGAGAAGGAGAAGGAGAAGGAGAAGGAGAAGGAGGAGAAGGAGGAGGAGGAGGAGAAGGAGGAGGAGGAGGAGAAGGAGGAGGAGGAGGAGAGGAGGAGGAGAAGGAGGAGGAGGAGGAGAAGGAGGAGGAGGAGGAGAAGGAGGAGGAGGAGGAGAAGGAGGAGGAGGAGGAAGAAGAAGAAGAAGGAGGAGGAGGAGGAGGAGGAGGAGGAGGAGGAGGAGGAGGAGGAGGAGAAGGAGAAGGGGAAATCATTTCAGGAATTTTAGAGTAGGTTTAGGCAGAGGAAAAAAATACTCTAGGCAGATAGATAAAGATCACATCTGAGTGTAAAAAAAAGTATTCAGAACAGGCAATTTAGAACTCCATAAAAGTGTATAGGAAGATAGCGCTAGTAACTTGGGGACCAGGGCCTCAGGGCATAACTTTAAGGCAAGCCTGCACCCAGCTCACTGCAGGAGCCCCAAGTGGAGTTGCCATCCACATCCAGACTAACTTTGTGGAGCTCAGGAACTAAGAGCAGTGAAATGCAGGAATTTTACAAGGACACTTGTAACCACCAAGGCTGAAAAAAAAAAAAAAAAAAAAAAGCAACAAGTCCTTGAGTAAGCAGAGATGTGAAAAGAGAACAATAGTGTGCACCTCTGAATGGTGGGAACTTTGGAGCCATGAAAGGGTCATAACTTCATAACCCAGACAATCATAAATCCAGCTCAATGACATTAAGTTCACGGACAGTGAGGGCACCAAACACAGACTCAAAAGTCAAAGTTAGAAGTGAGAACCAAGTTGAAAAGGCAGGCACGAGACAGATGATAAAGAGCTCTTCCTGTTGCATATATTGAAATTTGGGCACTTGCCCTAACTGTGCCTTTCTATGGGATGTACCTGCCTTTCTAGTGTACTCACTACGTTGCCAAAGTCATGGGCCAAGAGGACATATTTGTCTCTGGCCTTCCCTGGCAACAGCTAATTGGATGACAGAGGGTAATATGACCCCGGAAGGAACCAAACCACAGACTTGGCTGAACCAAACAAATGACTTTTCTTTTAAAAATACGGACCAGGAATCAGATGAGTGTGAGATGGAGGTGTGAGCAGAGGTCACCTAGCACTGGAGCAGAGGCAGCCCTTCCCCTGCAGCGGAGCTCCTGTGTCAACAGAATGGGACAAGATGAAGAACAGGTGCTCAGGGAGAAGCAGTCATGAACCCATGTGACTCCTGAAAGAGAGACTGTGGTAGCCTTCCCACCTGGGTGTGTGTGCATGAGACCACTTTAATAAGCATCTCTTTTGAGGGGAGTCAGTTTGTGGGTTTTTGGTTTTTTTTTTTTTTTTTTTTTTTTTTTTTTTTTTTAACAGACACAGGAACTCAAACTCATATGCCACTGTAAAGAGTTTGGATTGGTATCCTGTAAGTATAAGCAATCCAAGAGTATTATGCACAGTTAATATAATCAGATTTATGTTGTTGTCTTATAAATTAACATTACTGAAATATGAAGAATGGTTCAGAGAAGATCAAAATCAAGAGAAAAAGGCAAAAAAGCTTTTTGAATAATCTACATGAGGACTGATAGATTCCTGAACCAATGGAAAGAGTTGGCAAAGAGAATCTAATCTAAGAGCTACTTAGCGCAAATAATGCAAAGGAGTGATGCCAAGGATAACAGAGAGGAGGATAAGTGAAGAGGTAGTTTGTGTGAATATAAAATTAGTAGGTAAGGGCTTTAAAAGGAGATAGACTTGCAAGTGAAATAAATGAATTTCTGAGACACTGAGGAACATATGGGACATTCTCATGGAGTTCTAGGCTCCAAGGAAAGTTCTGCAGTTTTACATCTAATTGTTAAAACAATGGCAATAAAAATTATTGCCAAAAAAGTAGAACTAGGAAAAGCAGCACTACTCAAGGGGCCGGCAGAAACCTAAGTGTAAAAAAGGACCAAGAGGGAATAAAAAGTAGAAGAAAAGCCAGGAGAACATTGGTGGTCAGAGTAGGGAAAAGCATATATATGCACCAAATTACACAGAAAAATCAATGAATTTAAGACTTGGTTTTATATATTTCAAGGTCCATGATGGATTCCAGCCCAAGCCATGCTGAGACCCATAGAACAAATTGACCGGCTGGACAGACCCTGGATTTGGGAGCCAGTGGGCAGAGGCTAGCTATCTGCTGGGCCAGTCCCTATAGGCCTGAGTCCGACTCAGGCTTAATGTCCAGGAAAAGTTTGCTGAGCACCACACATACTTAAAAGGCTGGGGATTGTTTTTTTTTTTTTTTTTTTTAACTGTGCACTTCTTTTCCTCTGAACTTTAATAACCTAACTATCTAAGAGCATTTAAGAACTGCATTTTTTCCAGGCTTATGAAACCTCCCACTTTGCTAATGAGAGAATACAATTACTGTCTAACCCAAATAATTGAATGGCTAAGTAAGATAATTTAAAGAATTAGGGAGAGTCATGAATGCAAATAAGTCATTTTCTGTAATGTTTTTCTGCCCCTCCCAGCTGAAGTCACCAATTCCAGGATTCTCAGACCTAACTCAGGGATCCTGCTAGTGAGTGGCACCCTGCGGTTGGGGCTCAGCTTGGCAGTGGGTGAGCCTCGGGCACACAGGGTCTCAGCCTCCTGCGGGTCATCTTGGGTTTTTCTGGCCTGCACATCCATCAGGGTCTGTCTTCAGTGGATTTTGTTCTGCTCCTGCCCACACTTGGAGGTCACTTGCCATCTGTGCCCCTGCTGCCTTCTCATGCCAATTGCTAAGAACTCCATGGACCCTGAGGTTACCCTGAGCCAGACCTGATTTCCGCCCCAGGGGTCCCCTCGCTCTGGGTCCTCCGAGCTGGACCTCAGCAGTGTGTTTCCCACAGTTTCTCTGCACATGCCTCCACCTCCCTGCTTGGCTGTATTCCGAGGGCTCAGCCTGCTGCCCCTCATTCATTCAAAGTTCATGATGTTTAATCACAAGTCAATGGCTACTTTCACAGAAGAAGTGTTCCATTTACTTCTGTCTTTTTTTCCCAGAGGAAAAAACTGAAAGGAAACAGAAAGAACGAAGTATCACGTTCAACTTAAAGCATCAGGGGCTTAACTTGAAAAACTGCTCAAATCTCTCCATTTTGTCACTGATGGGAGTGAGCATGGAAGGGATGTGACCATTTTTCAGCAGAGATGTGCTTCTCTGCAGTGAGCAAGGGGCAATAGGATGTCTCTGACGTTCTTGCTTGAGGATTAAGAATCCTAACTCTGTCTTAGGAACTGGCTATGAAAAGTCTCAAATGGCACTGCTATGCTGTTGTTTCATTGACAAATAACGCTGCCTGAACATTTTCTTTTCTAAAACAAAAATTGGAAGCCAGGCATGGTGGCGCACACTTGTAATCCCTGTGCTTGGGAGGCTGAGACTGGAGGATCACATAGGTTCAAAGCCAGCCTCAGCTGCTTAGTGAGGCTTTCAGCAAGTTAGTGAGACCCTGTTTCCAAATAAAAATATAAAATAGGTCTAGAAGTATTAGCCCGGAGGTAGAAAGACCCTGGGTTCTGAACCTAGTACAAAAAAAAAAAAAAGGTATTTTTTTCTATTGTAGAAAACAGGCTAAAAAATTAAAGATTTTATGTTTTATCAAATTAATTTTTATCTGATATTAGAAATTTGAATGGAAAATATGTTATGGCAGGGAAAAAGCTATCCAAGATTTAAAATGTGGCACCACCGGCCAGGCGTGGTGGTACACGCTTGTAATTCCCGTGCTTGGGAGGCAGAGACAGGAGGATCGCGCAGGTTCGAAGCCAGCCGTGCTGGTGTAAGAGACCCTGTTTCAAAAATATAAAATAGGTTTGGGAGTGTGGAAGTGTAGCCCCGAGGTAGAAGGGCTTCCAGGAACCCCAGTACCACCACCAAAAAAAAATGTGGCACCACTGATGGATGTCATTATTATTTTAATGAGAGTCAAAAAATGATTAAAGCTATAACCTTATCCTTGTTGGCCCCTCACCTTGTCCTTAAAATATTCAAGTTGGTCCAATCACTTTATTAGCCTTAGGAGCAGTTTTATTTTTAATATATAAAAGTTAGGGCTTGGGTTGTTTTTCAGAATGATGACCATTGACCACTTTCAGTTTGAAAATGTTTTAGGATGTTTAAAAATATGAATGAATTTTAAAATGTTCTTTAAAAAGTCAGCTCTTATAAAACTACTGATATATCAATATTCTAAGGTGCCAGGTCCATTTTCTGCATTGATAAAATATTTACATGATTTCTCTGAACGCTTTGTCAATACGTTGAGATTCTTTTTATTCCCAGACCACTGATGGACAGAGGGAGCTGTGTGCTTCAGAAGTGAGTGTTGAACCACTAAAAATAGCTCATGGGAGATGAAGTCACCAAAAAGACATCATGAGCATGGGAAAGCTAGGGCCCTGTGATTTGCTCTCTGTGATAAGAAGATATCAAAGTACATGAGGGCCTGGAAGGAGACATCATACTTCCGTGCTGTCCCCAGAGGTGCTTATTTTGGGATAGAGAGGATAAAGACATGTTTATACACTAAAGACTCAGAAAGGGAACCATATATTCACCTTGTGGTGTTGGAGGCTGCGAAGGAAAGAAGGCAGCACTTTTCTCCCAGCAAAGTCAGGGCTCCATTTATGGAGGAATCAGATTAAGAACTTCATTAGCCTTTCAAATGCCTGGCTGTGAGGCCTGCTGAGTGGGGTGGAGGGAGGCCAGTGAGAAAAACCAACAGCTGCGGGAATTAAAGCAAGTGGAGGATGGGAGAGTATTTGCAAAGAGCTCACAATATACTTTCTTCTTTCCTGTCTCCTATTTAATCCCTGGCATTGCTTGTTGCGTCTTGTGTATTTTAGAATGGGAAGCATCCAGTTCGGAAATTATTTTAAGGTTAATTGCTCTGAGAGGACATTTGGCTTTTACCAGCGATCCGCAGTCCCCCACCCCTCCAGGTTGATCTCATCCTTTCCTGTGTGAACTCACTGGGTCTTGAGGCTGATCTGGAGGTCAGGCCTGGCTGCAGCTGGGAGTGATGGTGAAGCCTGCCCAGGGAAGGGCGTGGTCTCTTGGTTCTCTGTCTCCCATGCCAGGCTGCAGGTTGGCAGTGGAGCCAGTGTTCCAGAGGACATGATGGACGCCTTGGGAGTCTCCATCGGAAACTCCAGGATTTCACTGACTCTCTGTTCTCACCCTTCCTTATGTAGACTGGACTTGTGAATGGACTTGGGGCTCCCTCTGAGTCCTAGCACAGGGCACTAAAAGTGTCTTAAAATAGTGTGGTTGCAGGTGCTAGGACCAGAGACTGAGACATCCAGGAGTTCAAGTAGTGGAAGACCAGCCAGCTGCCCTGCTCATCAGACAACCAGAAACCACTGAAAGTCACTCTGGGGAGAGCTGGGGAGCGCTGTAATTTAATGTTGGTGTCTGTTTTTTAATGTAAATGTCACAGTAGTTTTCTTTCAGTTCCCTGTAGTTTTGTAGACTACAGAAAATGAGAGTGTGGCTTTTCAGTTATTCTAGCTCCAAGGAGAATCCTTGTCGGAAGGCATTCCCTGCTGACATTTGGCTTATGTTTATCAGTGCTCATTTGAGGCTCCTTAAGATAGGTATAATTGCAAATATAGCCTTGTTTCACCTGTAACAGCAGTCACATGGTATTATGGCTTGTATCTTAAAAAAATATTTTTTGTTGTATTGGGGATTGAATCCAGGGTGTTCTACCTCTGAGCTGCACTCCCAGCCCTTTTTAATTATATTTTTTTGTTTTCAAAACAGGGTCTCATTAAGTTGCCGAGAGCCTCACTAAGTTGCTGAGGCTGGCCTTGAACCTGTGATCCCCCTATCTCAGCCTCCCAAGTCCTGGGATTACAGGTGTGTGCCACTACACTCGGCTATGGTTTATATCTTTTTAGAAAGAGCCAATCAGCTTTAACTAGCTATATGTCTCTGAATAGTCATTTAACTGAGCCTCAGTGTCCCCACCTGCGAACACAGGGGAAGTAACGCATTTACAGGTTCTTTTAGAAATAGTGTAATGTGTTGTTCTGCCTACCACATAGCAGGTATTCAACAAGTAGTATCTATACTTAGTTATTATTAATTAAAATCTCATTACTCTTGTATAATCTTGTTAGTCATTCATTATTAAGGCAGCTTGAGTTGCCCTAGTTCCCAATTTAAAAAAAAAATCCTCTTTCAGCCTGCTTCATAGGCCCCTCAGTATGAAACTCTAAGCATGTGGTTGTTATCTTTTATTTTGAAGAACACATGGAAAGTATGTTAAAATGCAGTTTCCCGGGCTCCACCTTAGAGGCTCTAACTCTATGTTTGTGGTGAATCCCAGAATTTTTTGTTACAAAAGCATCCCCAGAGCCAGTCACTGCGCATGCCTGCAGTTACAGTACCTGGGAGTCTGAGACAGGAGGACTATGGGTTTAAAACCAGCCTCAACCACTTAGTGAGACCCTGTTTCAAAATAAAAAATAAAAAATAAGCCTAGGAGTGTATCTCAGAGATAGATAGAATGTCCCTGGGCATTCACACACACACACACACACACACACACACACACACACACACACACACACACACGGTATCTCTGGTGGCTTTTTGGGGTCCGGCTTGTCAGAATGATCACAGCTTGAAAGGAAAGTTCTCAGATTTGAACACCTTGTATCCACCTGAGCCTTTGATTTTTCATCTTGCTGCTGTTTGCCTATTATCTATTATGTAGTCATTTAAGTTCATGTTATTACTTTAGGATCTTTTTGCACTGATACAGTAGGGAACTAGAATTTCCTCCAAAGGCCGGTATGTTAAAAGGCTTGGACCTAGGGTGATGCTAATGGGAGGTGGTAGAAACTTTCACAGGTGGGGCCCAGTAGGAGGTTTGAGGTCACTGGGTGAGCTTGTGAAAGGGGTCATGGGGCCTCAGTCCCTCCCTTTTTCTTTTACATCACAGCCATGAGATGAGTGGTTTTTTCCTGCCAAGTACTTATGAGCAGTTGAGCCTCCTCATCATGCGCCCAGACCTACAGGGCCAACTGATCATGAACTGTTACCTCCTAAACTGAGGCAAAGTACACCTTTTCAACTTATAAGTTGATTTATTTCAGGTATTTGTGATAGTTCTATCTTCATGATAGTTCTATGTTATAATAATATCCAAGGCCTTGGTTTTATACTGTGGGAGCCCAAAACTGGAAGGTCACAATTACCTCCACTCATAAGTCCCACCACTGGGCTGAAATGACTGGAAAACCCAAGTTCTGGTAAGTACTGCTCGTTCTTTATCCTGTGTTAATCATCCCACATGTACGTGTTTGTGTGTATCTAAGCAATACACTGTTATACATTCTGAAGTTCATTTATTTGCATTGCTGTAAGACATTCAATTGAATGAATATAATACCTGTTGAAGACTGACCCAGGATCAACAATAGCATAAACTCACTAAACTGAAGCAGCATCACTTGGAGCAAGTCCAAGAATTTCTCAGAATACGCCTTCCAGATCAGCTGGGACTGTGAAAGGTCTTCTAGATCAACCACAGAAGGGGGTGAGAAGCCTTTCTTAGCCTGGGCTGTCATTGCAGTTTGTTGTCTTTTGGATGAGTCTTTAACTTCGCCCAGTCTCTACAGAGTCTAGGATGAGTGGAGTGGCAGAGACTCACGAAGCATGAGTCAGGCAGCTGTCAAGTTTGTTTGCAAAGGTCCAAGGCTGGGCAGAGATTCCTTTTAATGTACAAATTACCTATTCCCTTATATATGGACATCATATCCTTTCATTTTTTAGGGTACTAAAATGCTGCTATGAACATTTCTAACGTGTACACATGGGACACTTTCTTATAGAAACATACCCAGCAATGGAATATGCAGGTCACAGTATGTGTACATCTTCACGTATATTAGATAATACTAAATTGTTTTCCAAGAATGTGGGTCAGTTTAGACTCCCAACAGTGGTGGAAAAGACTCTTGCTCTACATCTCACAATGGATTACTCCTTCTGCCTTGCAATGAATGAATGAAATCCCCACTGAGTCAATTTGAGATGCGACTGGGAGTTAAATAAACAGAACACTATAGACTATGCACAGAATCAGCATCAGGGAACTTCAGGAAGTGGCTTGTTTATCTTTTTCTTATTATTTTTGTATCAAATGCCTTGCAGAGTGCTGGCACTTAGAGGTTTCTTAATACATCACATTTACTAGGTTATAAAGTTCTAATCTATGAATTGCCTTTTCAACTTGGTTTGTGTATTTTTAATATTGCTCAAAAGTATGTGTGCATTATATCTGTTCTGGAATAGGCACAATTCCAGTCTGTCATAGAGGATTTTGTGTGGGTTTAAAATGATGGCTAAAAGGCATAATGTGATATTCAAATAAATAATGAGATTGTTATGCCAAAAAGTGAAGAGATGCCCAGAGACTGAGTTAATGAAAGAAGACTTAAATAAAAAAAAAGAAAAAATCTTTGGATGCCTTTAAGTATAGTAAAATTCCAATATGTAATTATTTAGAGTGAGCCGGGATGCAGAGCAGCTGGGTCTGCCTCGTTCTGCAGGTGCGGGTCCTCAGCCAGTCTGTACAGTGGTAACAAAATTAGGTCACAGAGGAAGGCAGCTCTTGCTGTTCCTCTCACTTTTAACCATCTGAAGAATGATACTGCGTTCGTCTGCAGGAAGGCTAAGTAGCCTTCAAGGAATCATTGAAGGATGTGGAGAACTCACCACACCCAGGGGCACTGGCATGCTAGTAAGAAAAGCATGAGATTTCGCTTCATTGCTCCTAAATCCTCAGAAAGAATCCTGTTCACCTGGGTCACGTCTCAGAGTTAGCACCTCAGTGCCTGGCACCAGTCTGTGAAATTTTGTAGTGATTCAGCTCTAACTTTGAGGGACAGGTGTCCACTTCAGAAAACCACTGACCCATTCAGCAGCCCTCACCACAAAGCCAATCAATAACTGAGAATCAGCATCTTCATGAATTGCAGGAAGACATCTCTGTGAGAAAAAGAATGGAGGTCCCCTAACTTCCCTTTAGAAATAAGATTCAGTTCAATGCAATGCATTCATATTGAAATCCTACCCCCTTTTTCTGTACTGTGGGTTGAATGCAAGAGCATTTTACCTCTGAGCTACATCCCCAGCCTTATTTTATTTTATTTTTTATCTTAAAACAGGCTTTTACTAGGTTCCTGAGGCTGGCCTTGAACCCATGATCCTCCTGTTTCAGTCTCATAATTTCCTTCTGGCCATGTATTAGTGAAGAGGAGAAATCTCACACTTTTCCTCCCAGGGTCCCCATGACCTCTGGGCTTGGTGAGTTCTATAACATGGCACTTGCTTCGAGGAACTTGCAGCCAGACAGTTCTGTGCTTTAAAAGGGAAGAGAGCAAGAGGAAGGAAGGAAGGAAGGAAGTCTCATCTTCTGTCAGACTAAACCAATTCCTTCGTTTGCAAAAGTATAGTTTACAATCTAACAACACATATTTTCAGAAAAAGAAAGGCAGCAGGCAGCATGAACAAAGGCAACAGTACTCCCTTAGATGTATTTTGCCAGTAAAAGAGAGAGAAGGTGTGGACCAGGAATGCAGACCTAGAAACGGAGAAATGGGAACAGTCGGGCCTCTCCTATCAAAGAGGAAAGAATCTTTGAACAAGCGGTGCTCACTTCTGTGTGTTTGACAGTGTGGTTGGGTGAACTGGACCAATGTCAGCCCAGAAAAATTGGAACAGGCTGAGCATATCTGGAAGCAAATACTCTACAGATGGAGAGGGAAGTGGGAGGTTAGCTCAGACCACTTGATTTTAATTAAACGGCTTTCATTTTTGTGAACTTGGAAAAGAAAAGGCAAGCAGAACTGATAAAGTCCATGTGACATTGACTCTATTTCCTTAACACCTAGATAAACAAGAGCAAAGTCGATTAGCACTAAGTGTGGGCCCTATGTTGCAATTTCCCTTCCTGAGGAGAGTGTGTTGATATTGCTGGAAATAAGGATGCAGTGTTTGAAAAACCCAGAAGCATAAAAGGAAGCCTAATAAATTTTGGCATATATCTGAAGCAAGGGCAGATGTAGCAATGATATTTTCTATTTAGGGATGTTTGACAGAACACCTGAGTGGGAGGGAACATGGCTTCATGGTTAGTAGAACAGATGGACCAAAGGGCAGCTCTGGCCCTCCTTCTACCACCAACTCCAGCACTCTCTCGGCTAACATTTAGAGTGCAGCCATCCAGAAACATCGCAAGGCCAGATGCAGGAACCATGCCAGGGGCCAGGTGGACACAAGGTTGGGGGCAAACTCCTTCATTGCCTAGAACCAATGCTGGCTCTAGGCTTTTCTCTACAGAGACTTTGAAAGACCATAGTGGAGAGGGAGAAGGAGAAGTAGATGATAGTTGCCTTGACCATCTTCGCCTCCACCCATGATCTTAACACCAGTCCTCTCCCCTTCATTCCATACTTTGCTTATTCAAAATCAGTTAGCCAGAAAACAGCAATAGTTATTGACATTTAACATTAGACACACAATGCATGGATGTGTTGTTTTCATCTGGGCATGATTTTACTCTTTGGGGGATATTTGGTGACATTTTTGGTGGTCATATTATGGGAGCAGGATACTACTGGCATGTAGTAAGTAGAGGTCAAGATGCAGGTAGATATCCTACAATGTACAAGACATCTAAATTATTGGACCCAAAATGTCAATAATGTCAAAGCTGAAAACCCCTTTTTTTTCTTTTTTTTGTGATACTGGGAATTGAACCCAATGACATTCTACCATAGATCCATACCCCCATCCCTTTTACTTTGAAACAGGGTCTTGCTAAATTGCCAAGGCTGGACTCAAAAGTTTGCAATTGTCCTGGCTCAGCCTCCCAAGTACTGGGATTTCAGACACGCACCAAGCCCAGCTGAACCTGAAAAATATTGGTCCCAGATAAGGTCTAATTTTTACTGGTAAAAGTTGTATAAATTGAATGAAGTTGGGTCATGTTGGTAGACCTAATTTTGTAAGGTCTATTTTAGGCTTTAATTCATTGGCCATTAAACGTCGGCAGACAGTTTTAATGATGTTTTTGTCAGCATTGTTCTTAAAACCTTGATAATCAATCTTCTTTTTATGAAATATGGTAGATCATGCATGTGGATCTCATCTTTGTTCTACCACTTGCTGGCACTGAGGTAGAAGCGAGATTTCCTACCTACCTTCTTTGTGAGTAAGTTGGAAGAATCTTGCTGTTTAAGGATCTTTTTTATTCTGAGGAAATGTTATACTTACTGAGAAACAACAACATATTTTACATTATCTTTGGTTGAATATTCTTCAATTCATTTAAATTTAATTGAAATAATTTTAATCTGTAACACCATTATTAAAATTTCAAATACAGTTGTTCAGTAAAGTGAATAAAGAAAACAATTTTGACCTGGAACATGCAGAATGTCCTAAAAGTAGTTAGTCTCCCTACCTGATCTCTCATAGTAATGCTGGTTTTAGGGCAGATGGTATGATGGCTCATTTTTCTGGGCTGCACTCCATAATTTAGAACTGGGCAGAGATTGGGAGATTTAGTGTAGATATCCAAATATTAACTGACCTTGAAACCAAGACACTCTCAATGAGAAGACCTAGATTTTTTTAGGCCACATTTAACATATGAAAATTTGAAGACTGAGAAAAAATAATCAAACATTTAATTAAAAATTTAATTTGAAGACTGAGAAAAAATAATCAAACATTTAATTAAAAATTTAATCAATTTAGTGGTATCTATACAGTTAATTTTTAAATTATACCATAGTTGAGCTGTATGTTTTCTATTTCTAACTCTTACAAAACAATTGAGCTTATCGCATCTCATACATCTTCAAATAGTGAATTTTCATCATCACTAGAGCTAGTTTTTGAGCTTGCTCTTCTCATATTTTTTATGTTCCAGTCCATCTATTTTTTGTGAAGTGATGGTGTTTGGATTATACATAGTGCTGTCACTGGAAATTTTATTGCATGCTGTAGGTGTCCATTCACCTAACGTTAACAATTACTCTTTTCATTCATCATTTCACAAACATGTTTCTAATGCTCATTTATAATTTTGAGGTCATATATTTCCAGGAATGGTGATTATATCTGTTTACATTATTCTGAAACAAATTCTGCAGGGTGACTTCTATAAGCAACAATAAGCAAGCAGTGGTTGAAGTCATTTCAGTAGAATTTGTCTTTCATAAATCATAGTTTGTTTTTCATAATGAAGTAATTGAGGTGGTATCTCTGACGATAACTGATTCAGTAAAACCACAAAGAGAAGGCAATCTTCTCTTTTCTAACAGACGATTTTTTAGGGAAATAATTCTCACTTTAATATTTAAACATATCAAGCAGCTATATTATTTTTCTCTTTGGGTTCATTCAGTGTTATTATGAGACTCATACTTGATTCTACTCTAACTCCCTTATTACCTGAATATAATTTGGCTACACTGAGAAGAATCTGGCATTACAATTCAAAACTAGTTAAGAATTTTTAAATAAAATTCTAAGTTCAGTTAAATGTTACTTAAATAATTCTTTGAAAAGCTACTCAGTTGATTCACTCTAGTCCCTGCTTCAATCCCTAAAGTATAAAAAAGATTTACTTACTGCTCAAATAAAAACTTCCTGAATAATACACACATGGGAAAGCCATAGTCTATTCAGATGACTGCATCCTGAAATCACCATGTATTTACTGCTGGAGAGGTTGCAATGTGTTTCTGAAATAATTTGTAGGTCTAAGAAAATTTAAGGAGACAAATGAATAAAATATTAAGCCAAAGCACAGGGATTCCAGGTATATTTCACGACAGTTTTTTGACAAGTGTAAATATTTCCTGAGCCATTATACTTAACATAGGATATGTATCTTATCTCATTTAAACAACATAAATGCATGCAAATCAGTATAAAAAAGAATTTCACCTAAATTTCAACTTCTCCAATATTTACTACCTGGGTAACCTTGAACAAGTCACAATGGCTCTTCAAATTCTTTTAGAGGATGCTCTGCAGGGTGCCTGCCACACATATGAGACATAGACATTTACTTGGAAATGCCTGACACTTAAAAATCAGTTGAAACATTCATAAAAGTATTAACTTTGCTAATGATTTATTAGTTCAGTCTTTGACAGCGCCTTATTTCTACCATTTTTTTCTGGTAAGGGTCTAGACTTTTTTGAGGAGCTTAAATAGAATTCTGTATTAATAATTTGGAAAACATTGGAAATATTTTAGGATTTTCCCAGCTGCAGTTTTTCCTGGTCCAGTTTTCAAGTTTTCAGTTGATATGGAGATATATAACTTTCTTTCCAAGTTGTGAAGTGTTTTATTTCCTGGAACCTTTTCACATTAAATCACCGTTTGTTCTTTGTTTACTTGGGCCTAGGGCTGAGTCTGAATCAGGTCAGTATAAACTTTGACTCACACACTGAGCGAGTCTTTTGGGCAAGACAGCAAGCTAGAAAGTCTCTCTCTCTCTCTCTCTCTCTCTCTCTCTCTCTCTCTCTCTCTCTCTCTCTCTCTTTCTCTCTCCCTCCCTTCCTCCCTCCCTCCCTCCCTCCCTCCCTCCCTCCCTCCCTCCCTCCGTCCCTCCCTCCCTCCTCCTCTCCCTCCCCTTTCTTTTTCTTGGTGCTGGGGATTGAATGCAGGGGCATTATACCACAGTCATGTTGATTTCTTCATTTTAAAACAGGTCTCAGTAAGATGCTGAGGCTGGCTTCGAACCTGAGCTCCTCCTGTTTCAACCTCCTAAATATTGGGATTACAGGCCTGCTCCACCACTCTGCTCAGCTGTCCTCAAACTTTTTATGCTACATTGCTTGGGTAAATTATTGTTTACCCCAGTGGCTGTAGGTGGTGGACATAGCAGCCCCAGGCCAGCACTGGATGAGGTGTTACCTGGAGAGGACTGGAGAGGAACATTGATAACCATGGCTGGGGGAGGGGGAGCTGGTGAGTTCCTCTTCTTGGTGAATTTACAAGACAATTACAGAAGAGGAAAGCAAACCCAGAAAGGGCAGCACCCAAGTAGAGGGAATGAGGAGCAGAATGTGTGGTTGTGTGTGGATCTGGGTAGGAATAGACAATTTAAGATTTGCAATAACAGAGACTTCTGGCATTTTATATCTCCTGAAAACACCAGGAGGCATGCACATGCTTGTTCTGAGCTTCCATCCCTACTCATAAATGAGTACCACTAACTAAGGTAGTGGGTAGTTCTAAGGGAATCTGAGCTCCCAGGAAGAGAGCAGGACCACTGAGGAGAGCACTAGCTTCAGGAGCACTGAGGAGAGCACTAGCTTCAGGAGCACTGAGGAGGAGCACTAGCTTCCTAAAAGAAACAATGAAGCCCTTTACTATATACTATAGGGAGCCAAGTTAATGGCCTACAGAAAACAACTGAAAATAAATATGACAGATATCTCATTTAGAGGAGAAGCTACTACAAATACAAAGCAGGAATAGTCAATGGAGAAGAATCTAATAAAGACACAAAGAAAACATATGGCTGCAGTGAGATGAGGGATCTGGTTAGGAAATTTCCCTGAAGGCTAAAAAAGGATAAAAGGTGGAAAATGTCCTAGACAATATCTAATATAAAGGACAGAAATGGAATGGTCCACTTTGATCTACTAGATAAAACTAAATGGAGTTGAGAATTTTGTTGTTATTGTTGTTTAAATAATATTGAGAAGGAAAGTAGGTTGGAAGAGTCAGACTGAAAGGGCCCACAGAGCAACAGACATCAGTCAGGATAACCCTGAATCCTGACACATTATATTTAATTTTAAACATCAAAGATAACATTATAAGTGCATCCAATTAAAAACATCATTTCACTCTAAATTAGAAATAATTGGCATCAAATTTCTCAATGACAACACCAGGATATTAAACTAACATTATAAAAGTATTGAAGGAAAATAACCCCAGAACAAGAATTTTGTGTACACATAAATATTAAGTGGAATAAAACAAAGGCATTCCACAATATACATATAAGCCGGGCATAATCCCAGAGCTTTGGAGGGTGAGAAAGGATGACCGCACAGGTTCGAAGCCAGCCTCAGCTACTTAGTGAGGCTCTCAGCAACTTAGTGAGACCCTGTTTCCAAATAAAGTATAAAATAGGTCTGGGAGGATAGCCTGGAGGTAGAAAAGTCCCTGGGTTCTACCCTAAGTACCACAAAAATAACCCCACAAAAACAACAACAACAAAACAAAAACAAAATGCACATACAAGGTAAAGACACTTAAAAACCTTACAGGAAACATTCAACTTAATTTAATTATTTATTGGTGGTGAGATTAAACCCAGGAGCATTGTACCTCTAAGTGACACCCCAAGTTCTTTTTTCTATTTTTTATTTTGAAACAGAGTCTTACTAATTTACTGAGGTTGGCCCTGAACCTGTGATCCTTCTGTCTCAGCTTCTTAGATACTGGGATTATAGTAGTATACTATTATGCCCAGCTTTATAGGAAAAAATTTATTGAAGATATGCTACAGAAAAAACAAATGAGTTAAAAAAATTAAGGTACAACAAATAAGCAATGGTAAGAAAAAGTAGTGTATATGATTAGTTGCGTATAACAGTACTGTCTAATAGACTTTTCTGTCTTGATGGGGATAATCTACTTGTAGCGTCCAATGTGGTAGTCCTTAGACATGTGTGCTATTGAAATAGAAAGTATGGTTAGTTTGGCCAAGGAACTGAGTTTTTAATTTTATTTTATCTTAGTAACTTTAAATTTGAATGAACATATATGATTAGTGGCTACTACATTATACATTGTGGCTATGTAATGATATAGATATAATGTTCTAGGTTATATCAAATTATGCTAAAGGGTAGGGAATAAGGAGGGATCAAAAGCTTTTTTTGTATGTGTGGTAATGGGGAATGGAACCCAGGGGCATTCTACCTCTGAGATTCACCCCCAGCCCTATTTTTTATTTTGAAGCGGTCTTTACTGAGTTGTAAAGAGCTTCACTAAGTAACTGAGGCTGTCTGTGAACCACGATCCCCTGTCTTACCCTCCCAAATGCTGGGATTACAAGTGTGCCCCACCATGCCCGGCTTTGATCAGAAAACCCATCGTGCTGAGATTCTTGTCTTATGCAAAGGAAAGAAAGAATAACATGCTTTAAAATAAAGTCCAATATTTAATATATTAGCAGAAACTAACTGAAAATTAGGCATTGAGTTTTAGCTTTCAAGACAGAAGAAAAAACTGATCTAATTAACAGAAAGCAGGAAGGGAGAAAAATACACAAGAAGAAAGGATGACTCATAGAAAATATAAAATTGAATGGCAATAATAAATTGTAGTATGACAGTAACTAAAGTAAAAGCAAATAGATTAAACATGCACATAAAATCACAGACAGACTCTCAGATAGGGAAACAATATGTCATGATACATTGCTTATAAGAAATATTTAAGACAAAGAAAAAAGATAAAACCACTCATTAAAAATACATGAAGGTATCATCAATTTTTAATTATCAATTTTAATAACAGAGAAAATACAAGTAAAGCTGTTAAACTACACAAGTAAAAGACATGAATACTACATATACTAAAAATAGATTAAAACCCCATAAATATATACATTTCCCTGTATGATAAAAAATTATGAGGATAAAGTAGATAAACTAACAATTATAGTTTAGCATGAACTCATTTTCAAGAAGAATATCAGATCAAGAAGATAAAAAATAAGAATTTATAAGGTTAAAAAGACTCTGTGATCAATAAACTCCAATAGATGTACATAGAAGTTTATTCTCCAAAATATATACGCATTCTTTCTGCATATAGCAAGTATTCTTTCTGCATATAGCAACACTCCGAAAACCTAAGTGAAATTGATGAATTTCTGGATATATATATATATATATATATATATATATATATATATTGCCCAAACAGTTACAGGTTTAAATTTAAAAACTAGTACAAAAAACAACAACAACACAACAACACAGGGACACAATTAAAATGTAACTAAAGACATCACCTCTCAAAGGGCTTCAGCACCAGACAGCTTTATTTCTTAGATCTGGAGCCTCTTGCAACTTAAGCACGTGCTCTACCCCACTGAGCTACTACCCCAGCCCTATTCCCACATAGCTTTAAATGTGAATTCTGCCCATCTTTCATGACACATATAATCTCTATCAGAGAGAAATATTGCATGCTCAATTAAATCTAGTAATGTATTAATAATGTAATGATAGTTAACTATTTTTTCTCAAAGAATGCAACAGTATTTTACTATTAGATATTCTCCGAGAGTAAAGAACATATACACTAGAAAAACACTGTATAGTCTTTAAAAATGGAAAAAGGGCCAAGCATGGTGGTGCACACTTGTAACCCTAGTATTTGGGAAGCTGAGACAGGAGGATCGTAGATTTGAGTACAGCCTTGACAAGGGAGCAACACGCTCAGCAACCTAGCGAGACCCTGTTTCAAACTGGGAAATAAAATAGGGCTGGGTGTGTGGCTCAGAGATAGAACTTCCCTGGGTTCAATTCTGAGAAAACAAACAAACAAACAAACAAACAAACAAACAAACCAAAAAACCCCAAAAGACAAAAAGACAAAAATAAAAAAAGAAGAAAAGAGACCTCTTATTACAGAACGCTTAACATCACATTGGGGGGTCTTAGTTTATGCACAATAATAAAAAATGCATACAAACATAAAGGTAGCAATAGCAGCCTCGCTCTCGCTCTCGCTCTCCCTCTCCCTCTCCCTCTCCCTCTCTCGCTCTCACTCTCCCTCTCGCTCTGCAGGTGATAATTTCCTCTAAATAAAAAAACCACACAGCCAGGCGTGGTGGCGCACGTTTGGGATGCAGAGACAGGAGGATCGCGCAGGTTTGAAGCCAGCCGCGTGCGCTGGCTTAGGAGACCCTGTTTCCAAATAAAAATGTAAAAATAGGTCTGGGAATGTAGCCTGGAGGTAGAAGGGCTTCCAGGAACCCCAGTACCACCCCCTCCAAAACAAAAACAAAAACAAAAACACACACACACACACAAAATCAATTTAGGAATATAGAAGTGGTAAATCTGAACAAAGTTGTCTGAAACAGGTTAGGCATCTGAAATCAATAGCATTTCACAATACCAAACTTGAAAATATAACAAAAAATAATACATTATTCACAGTAACAACATTTCTAAAATTACTCAGAAATTGTAATAACAAGACTCAATAGTTTCTAGAGTTTAGACATTAGGACAGGGTAGAACAGAGGCTATGGCAAATTCAGTTAGCATTTCAAATAATTACTTAACTAAAATTTAATTGAAATTATAATTTTTTTTGACCAGGCAATGTGGCATAACTCACCTGTAATCCCTGTACGTGGGAGGCTGAGACAGGATCGGAGGTTTAAGGGAAGCCTCAGCAACTGAGTAAGAGCCTCTGCAACTTAGTGAGACTCTCTTTCAAAATAAAAATTAAAATGGTCTGGGGTATAACTTAGAAACAAAAGGCCCCTGGGTTTAACCCCCAGCACCAAAATAAATGAATGAATGAATAAATAAATAAATAAATAAATAAATTCTAAATGTGCTTTTATGTATATGTAAATATATCACAATAAAACCCTAAAAATCTAGTTTCTATCTCTAATACCAGATTCTTCTCAGTACATTCAAGTTATACTTGGGTAATATATGAGTTATCCAGAGTAGAGCCCAAGGATAAGTTTCATGACATGTTTAATAATAACCCAAAGTCTATTTGAAGGTGGACAATGCAACAGGCAAGATCTGAAGTAGCTCCCCGGAACCCTGCTGTGGGGCAGGGTGGTGCTGACACTCGGTGGCCACCCATAGCGCATGCGCAAGGCCTAAGTGAAGTGTACCCCTAATGCGCATGTCTCGTGAACGCGCACCATGTGGCCCAGAACACTCTATAAAGGACAGGTTTGTGGATAAATTGCTGTTTGCTGTTTGTGCCCCTCCAGATGGCGGCTCCTCTTCATCTTGGAGATCGATCTCCTTGCCTGCAACCACAGCTGCCTCCTGGTGCTCTCACCTTTGTGGAGCCTCTTCCCTTGATGTCAGGCTGGGCCTATTGTCCGTCTTCTGATACCTAGAAGAGAGCAGGGGTGATAGGATATCAATGACAGTTCGTGCTTTCCAGGTGTGCTCTGCCCCTCTCATTCTCCTTAGCTTTCTTTCCTTTTCTTTTTTTTTGGGGGGTGGTGGTACTGGGGGTGAAACCCAGGGACTTTCTACCTCCGGGATATACCCCCAGACCTATTTTATATTTTATTTGGAAACAGGGTCTCACTAAGTCGCTGAGAGCCTCACTCAGTAGCTGAGGCTGGCTTCGAATCTGTGCGATCCTCCTGTCTCAGCCTCCCAAGCGCGGGGATTACTAGCGTTCACGCCTGGCTCGTTAGTTTCCTTTGAGTAAAGCTGGCTGCCTGGCTGTGAGCTGTGCTGTGGAGAGGTCCACGTGGTCAGGAAGTAAAGGAGGCCAGGAGCCTGCGAGAACCAATCCTACCAACAACGTGAGTTATCTTACAAGGGAACCTCCGGAGCTGAGCTTTGATTGGAGCCTTGAGAGAGACCTTGAGGCCGACACCCTTGGTAAAGCCACCACTAGATTCTCCATGCAGAGAGATAGCACAGCGGTAACTTTACCCTTGTACTTTTCTAACTACTGATGCAAGTTATTATGTAGCAGTAGATCGCTAATACAATTATCTATAACAAAACGAACAGCTAAAGAAGAATGTCGATGATTATGCACTTCATTGTGGGAACTATTTAACTTATGGGTCAAATATATAAAAACAAAAGCAAAAAACCTGGTCATGTTTCCATTCAGATCTTGTAATCATTGGGTTCACTTAATTAAAATTGAAAAGATTGATTCATGAGGCATAATAGATACTGCCCATCGACTCACTTCAAACTCATTTTGACTTCTTCACACCTAATCTTCCCTGCACCATGGAGCTGGAGAACAAACACTTGAATTTTAAGCCCTCAACTAAAAGCTGAGTGATCATGGTTACATTCTGGGTGAGAAGGTCAAAGTAGAAGTTCCCAGGAGAGTTTCATTTTTTTTTTTCATATTATAAAAGGAATTATCCAGAAAAAGGCTTTTAGCTTTACCTCTGCACATTGTTTCTGTTTTGAATGTGAGAGTGATATTTAGAAGTCCCGGACATCTTGCAATTATGAATCTTTAAAACTCCCTGGGTGATTGGGTGTATACACACAATGGAATTCTACTCAGCCATCAACGTGTACAAAATTTATGTCATTCGAAGGAAAATAGATGGAACCAGAGAATACTGTGCCAAATGAGATCAGCCAGTCACACAAAAAATGAAGGATCCCATGTTGTCTCTCATATTCGGAAGCTAGAGAGTAATTAGGATACAAAAGGGACTCCAGGCAAAGGAAGAGAAAACCCAATGGAGTGATGGGCGAGGTCTAGGGGAGGGTGTAGGTGGGGGAGGGAGACTTGATGATGGCAAAACACTTCAATGAACAGGGTGTACATATAAAATTGTCAATGCCAATCTCAATATTGCTCAAAGGGAGGGAAGGGAGGGGGACAGGAGGAAACTCATCAAGGGCTATGTGCATTTATGTCTCTGAAATTATGATTACAACGTACCAATTAAAAATAAAATATACAATTGAGCCATGTAGAATCTTGTGTTATTTGTGCCTTTAGTTTTACTTCCTCCAACCATTTTTCCTTTCCTATTTGTTAAACTTGATTTTATTCTCTCAACTGAGTTCAACTGGTGTTCTGAGTAATGACTTTACTGTTGTAATTGCCATCCAGGATTACCTTACAGATGTCTTGATGTTTTAAGAATGTTATGACAGGAAGCTGGAAGGTCCCTGGGTTTCTGATGGCCTTGTTGAAGTAAAGGCTAGTCTAAGCTCCTTTTTTAGTATGTCAAATAAGCCACTTACATTTTAAACCTGCATGGTACAGGTTTCTGCTATTTACAGTGAGTATATTCCTGAGACTAATGAAATAATTTTCAGTTTTTGTGTAAAAATAAAAACTGTGCTATATAAACCTAATTTAAATTGAGTTCTTTAGGAGAAGCATAAGTTACTTTGGATTATCTCAGTAAATTACAAGTGACATTAGGAGAATTTCACGAATGTCCATTCCAGGTACTATGTTCACTTTAGCAGAACATTTAATGGAAAAAATCTTTAAAAAATTATTCAAAGGGCACTGAAGACCTAATTCTTCCTTTAATGTTGGTTTACTTTTAGAAGATCCAGGAATCTGGACTGAATTGCACCCAATTCCAGTAAATTTCAAACTCACCCAGGTATAATAGCTAGAAATATAATAGCTAGGAAAGGGCCCTCTTTTATTATAATGTTTAACTTCGGAGATTTTTCCAGGGTTATTAAATGGAATTTCTGTGACAACCTGCAACCTGGTATTAAAATAAGACCAAGTTATGCAGTATAATGTGCCTGGCTATATTTTTACCTCTTACTTTTGATTCTTAAGAAATATATGCAAGTTATAAATTTAGGGCACCATTGGGGCACCATCCAGGAAATAGTACACTAACGGTCTGAGACTCCAATACATCTCCCTATTTTACTCAGGGTTTGTAGCCAGCAATAAAAACAAAACAAAACAAAACAAAAAAACCTCTGTCTGGTTCCAACAGAAAGGGATTTTACTGGAAGGATCTTGGGTAATTCACAAAATTGCCAGAACAGCTGGAGAATCAGGCACCGGATACAATGTGGGGGGACAGACGATGATCACAGCCACACTTCCATCTGGGACACTCTGGCAGGAATATTTCTCTTGTCAAGGAACGATAGAGGCCAATCCTGGTCCTAGACAGTGTAACAATCACAGATTCTATTCACTAAAGTTTCTCCTGCCCTGGGAGAAGTATTTCCACCGATTCAGAACCAGAATCCTCCCACCCAGCATCTTTGCTCACCTGCTATACATTCAAAGTCATGGGCATTCACGTCAGACCACTTGAACTAGACAAATAAGAAGACGGTGAAAATGGCTGGCTGATGAAATAATTATATGGGAGAATCAAACAAAGTCAGAGACCTTAATATGTTGCATGTCTATGGCAAGAGTCTGAAAAGTGACTCTGGTGTGTGTGTTCGAGCCACCAAAGGAGGAGTAAATTAAAAATGTTAATTTTTGCCTTTATATTTTCTCAGACAATTCAATCAAGTGAGTGTTTATTTTATTTCATAATTTACTTTTTGATACTGGGGATTGAACCCAGGGGCATTTTATCTCCGAGCTACACCCCCCATATTTATTTTATTATTATTTTTAAAAATTTGAAGCAGGGTTTCTCTAAGTTGCTCAGGGTCTTCCTCAGTCGCTGGTGCCTCCAACGTATGATCTACCTGTCTCAGCCTCCCTAGGACTGGGATTACTGGTGTGTGCTACTGACTAGACAATCAGAAGAGTCTTTAAATATCCCATGGTGACTGGAAATCTGGGTGCTAATTTTTCAAATGTACAATTAAAGTAAATGACGTAGGAACCTATGTTTGCCTTATAACTAACACCTTTGCAAGGTTGCTGTACAATTCAGTTCATTGGTGAATTACTTGTGCTTTTGATTTCCCTTCCCCCAAACATGTTCCTTCCTTTTTGTTGCTGTTGATTTCCGATTTCCGTCCCCTCACTGACCTGGTCTAAGTGATGACCTTCCTGCTGTCCTTGTCATCCTGGAGTAGCCCGTTTGTGTTGAAGAGTTCCAGTTGCCCTTACCAAGGGAGATACTTTAACGCCTTTGCATCATTCATATGCAAGGCAAACCCACAAATTGTAGAAACTGGAAAGAAGGAACATCAACACTTGGTGTTAAAGTACTTTCTGTAGAACCAAAGAGGACAGATGGCTTTGGAAGATTTTTTGGTCTTATATCTTAACCAACAAGAGCTATTTTTAAAACTGAATGGTCAAAATGGCATCCAAGGAATTTTCAGACTTACATTCTTGAATAAGAGAACCTAAAAGAAAAGACAAAGACATTTTCACCCCTGAGACATGCTGTGAAAAATGATGAAAAATGATGAAATTTAGAAAAATATTGGGAAGAGTCAATTTCTGAGAATTACACACAGACAAGGAGCTAACTGTGGTGTGATCACTATTTGTGTTAATACCATTCAGTGTTTTGGGAATTTGGTTTTGATTAAAACCAGGATTTGTTGTTGTTGTTTTCCAAATGGCCAGCTTAGGTCCTGTGGATATGCTCCTGTAGCACCCATCCTTCACCGTGCCAGTCACACTCTCAATTTCTTTACTGCTTGCCTGGTTTAAAAGTTGCAGAGGGGAGGAACTGGGTCTAGCTTGGACCCTCTCATTCCCCTCACCTAGTACATACGTGCCTGGCACACAGTAAATCTTTCATTACTTCTTGATCAGTCGGCAAACAGGAGCATAGAAGTAAATGAATCATATCCACAAAATTTTATCGTGAAGATATCCATTTGGAAGATAAGGTGGATGGTTAAATATTAACTCAGTCTCATTTCTTGACTCCTCAGAGTGCTTGATAGTTTTGACTCAGTTGGAAGATTCTATGTCTTGTTCCGCAAATCCTTGGAAAGGACTAATCTTGTGTACAACAGATTTTCCATGAATATTTATTATTTGGATACTGTTCACTTTCGACAGATCTGGGAGTCTTGGCTATAATTTTTTTTTTTTTTGGTTGAGTTTGGTATGAATCCAGCTGACTATGGAATCTGAGGCTATCCTGAACAGATATTCACCCTAGAATTGGTTCTAGTATTATATATCGCTCTATCTGAAATCTCAAATTATTTATCATTATGTCTAAAGTTAGGGCAACCCCCCACTTGAGCTGCTCTAGGATGACCCAATTTTTTGAAGCAGGGATAGAAAAACATTCTTTAAATATGCTTACTGAGCAATAATGATTGTAACTTTGTGTATTGTCTACAAAGCTCAGTTTTGTGGTCATTATCACTGATCTAGAAATATTTTGAAAGTATTGTATGACAGTAAAGTTATTATTTCTTAATATGCATCATTTTTCTAGTTTCCAGACTTTGTGTTTACTTTTCAATTTTTTTGAAATATTTTTCTGACCATTCCCCTCTTATTTTTTATTTTTTTAATTTTTAATTTTTTGGTGGTACTGTGGTTCCTGGAAACCCTTTTACCTCCGGGCTACACTCCCAGACTTATTTTATATTTTCAGGATCTCTTAAGCACAGGTATTACAAGCGCCACCCCCCCTTTTTTTTTTAAGAAAAAATAGTTTTATTGGTGTATTGCAATTATTCAACATAGGGAAGTTCAAAGTGATACAAGCAGAATGCACATAGCACTTAGTATGTTCCCTCTGAACATATCCTTTCTTGCTACCGGCCCCTTCCAGGACATATAAGTGCGACTAGTAGTGATACTTTCATAGATGGATTTAGCATTATCTGTACCACTCTCTTCCTTTCCATAAATATTCTACCTTCCCCACCCTATCCCCCTGGAGTGACATTTTTCTATTATAAACTCCTATAATAGAAATAGAAAATAGAAAATGTGCTCCTGACTTATGTTTATATGCATACTACTTCTCTTACACCTTGGAAGATCTGGGAAAGGGAAAATAAAAGAAATGGTGCTCTTACATTGGCGTCTGAGGTCTGAGTCAGAACACGTGACTATTGTTCACTTGCTGCAATGATTCTAACACCGGCGCCATGGCGTGTGTCACATACACAAACCTTGTAGAACCAAGTGGGCCACTGGGAAGCCATGCAGCACAAAGCTGATGGATAGAGTCCGACTTGAGGGTGTTTTCAAACCATGTGTTCAGGTAACTTCGGTCTCATTATTGAGACAGTCCCTGTGATGGTCCAGCTGCTTAGGACTCTCCCACCTGTCATGCTTCTCTTTCTGGCATCATCAGTTCAATGGGATGCAGCATCATAGACTCCATTCTCTTTGCCTGCTCCAGAATTTGGTCAAAGGTTTGGATGGAGAACAAATGGAGTCTAACAGTGTGTTAAGTAAGAGTCCTTACACTCAGCTCAGCCTGTGTCTGAAAAGATTACCAGGTAGAATGGAGCTGTGGGGGCACACACAGTGGCGCTGCCTCAGAATTTAGAATTTAGGACCAAGATGAGTGTTGTGCAGGCCTGCAATCTTAGTACTTGTGAGGCTGAGACGGGAAGATCACAGATTCAAGAGCAGCCTTAGCAACTTAATGAAATTCTCAGCAATCTAGCTAAATCCTGTTTAAAAACAAAAACAAAAAATAAAAAAAATAAAAAATAAAAAAAGTCTGGGAGCCGGGCATGGTGGTGCATGCTTGTAACCCCAGTACATGGGAGTTAGGATCATGGGTTTGTGGACAGCCTCAGCAACTTGTGAGGCCCTCCACAACTTAATGAGACCCTGTTTCAAAATAAAGAATAAAATAGGGCTGGGGATGTAGCTTGGAGGTAGAATACCCCTGGATTCAATCTCTAGTACCACACACACACACACACACACACACACACACACACACACACACACATTCAAGCTGGGGGTACAGCTTAAAGACAGCTTTAATTCCCAGTCTCTCTCTCTGTGTCTGTCTGTCTGTCTGTCTGTCTGTCTGTCTGTCTGTCTGTCTGTCTCTCTCTCTCTCTCTCTCTCACACACACACACACACACACACACACCATTTAGAACTCTCAGTGCCTTTAATACTTGTTTAATATGTTTTATAAAACCATAGACACATAATTTTTGCTCTTAAAATATTGCATTTTCCATGTTGATTCACTGTACCACAAGTTGTATTTGAAATAAAAGCATATCTTTATGTATTAAAAACTAGATCCAGTGTTGATTCAGAACATCTGGGTTTAATTCATTACTTGTCCATAGCTAGCTAATTGACCTTGCGTGAGTTATGTCATCCATTTGAGATTGTTTTTCATCTCTAAAATGAATGTGTTGGAGGCATCTTTAAGATCACTTATGGCTCTGGAATTTTATTACCTACCTTTTCTATCTTTCAATGCTAATCTAAATTTCTAGCTGTAAACTATGATGTCCCAAATGGGGCATCATATACCCTACAGGTAATGTGCCACATTGAAAACAAACATACCAAGACTCGAATACTAATTAACCAACAGTCACCTCTCAGTATGTTCCCATTTTCCTTATAACAGAAAGGGAACATTTCATGTATAGAAAGGGTGCCATTTCTAATTGACATAAATAGAACATCATTTTCAGGGTGCTCAAAACAGAACTGAAAGTTAAAATTGCTTTTTTTTTTTTAAATAACACTGAAAAGACAGAGGGAGGGCTCTGTAATACTACATTTTGACTACTGGGCTACAATCTTGAGCCATGGGCATCTGAGTTGCTTTTTTCTCCTGTCGAATATCTTATAGTATAATAGCAATCACATTAATTATTATCTAATTACATAGTTAATATATAACTATGTAGCCGGGCGTGGTGGTGCACGCTTGTAATCCCAGCATTCGGGAGGCTGAGACTGGAGGATCGTGGTTCGTGGACAGCCTCAGCTACTTAGTGAGGCCCTCTGCAACTTAGTGAGACCTGGTTTCAAAATAAAGAATAAAAAGCAGGGCAGGGGATGTAGCTCGGAGGTAAAATGCCCCTGGATTCCATCCCCAGACCCGAAAAAAAAAAATCTATATCTATATCTATATCTATCTATATCTATATCTATATATATCTATATATATATCTATATCCATATCTATCTATATATCTATATCTATATATATCTATATATCTCTCTATATATATCTATATCTATCTATCTATCTATCTATATATATATATATATATATATATATATATATGTAAAAGACTCAAGCAGTAAAGAGTTTACAAAGTTAAACAGGAAGGTGCCTATGTTTCACATTTTTATCTCCATGGCTCATTTTCTTCCCCAGAAGCAAAAACTGATAGACTTTTCTACATAACCTTCTAATCCTTACAGACTCACCAGTAACTCCTCCATGATGCTTCCTGGCTTCTGTTTCAACTGCTTTTCTCACAATCACCTCTCTTTTCATCCCCAACTTCTGCATCTTTGAATAACTGGTATTTTGATTATAGTTTCAACTTAAGTGTCAGCTCATCAGAGAGAGCCAATCTAAAGAAAGTAGTGGTGCTCATCTTAACCCCATGGTCTTTTTCAATTAGAATATGCTAGCCGGGCATGGTGGCACACACTTGCAATCCCAGTACTTGGGAGGCTGAGAGAGGAGGATCTGAGTTTGTGGCCAGACTCAGCTACTTAGTGAGGCCCTTTGCAACTTAGTGAGACCCTGTTTCAAAATAAAGAATAAAAAATAGGGCAGGGGGTGTAGCTCAGAGGTCTAATGCCCCTGGATTCCATCCCCAGAACCGCAATGAAATAAATAAATAAATAAAATAAAATAAAATAAAATAAAATAAAAATTTGGGTTGGAGGTGTAGCTTGGAGATAGAATGCCCCTGGGTTCAATCCCCAGCACCGCACACAAAAACAATTAGAATATGCTGCTTGCATTCTTTATAAAACTCTGTTTCTTTTACTTCTTTTCAGACTGTGCCTTATCTCCTTGCTCTCTACAATTATAAACTCATGAAGGCAAAGTGGATCATATGCTCGTTTTATTTGCTGTTCTCTGATTTCTTATATAAAATAAACATAGATGAAATAAATTAATACACATATACATAGATTGTTATGGTTTGCAACTGGAATTTCCCCCCAAATGCTCATGTGTAAGGTAGATTGGGTTGTGAAGACCCTAACCTCATCAGTGAGTTAATCTACCAAATGAATAAGCAAAATTAACACCTGTCCAAGTTCCCTATGCCCCTCACTCTTATTTACTGTGCTAGTCTACTTGACGGATTAATCCACCTGTACCTGAATGGAGTGCTGGGAGGTGGTCTAAGCAGGGGAGTAGTTCAGGAGGGTGTGCCCTGGAAGGGCTTTCTCAGGCTCCTTCTCTCTCTCCTCTTCCTGACTGCCATGAGCTAAGAACTTTTCCTTTGCCAAGCCAGTCCACCACCCAAAGCAGTAGAGTCAGCTGACAGTGGACTGAGACAAATCAGTTTTCCCCCTCTAAGTTGTTTTGTCAGGTATGTTTGGTTATAGTAACACAAAGCTGACTAATAAATAGATATATTTATATCAGGGCATCATATTCTAGAACTTATTTATTTATTTATTTTTGGTGACACTGGGTTTCTGGAAGCTCTTCTACCTCTGGGCTACACTCCCAGACCTATTATATATATATATTTGGAAACAGGGTCTCTTAAGCCAGCGAGGCTGGCTCCGAACCAGCACGATCCTCCTGTCTCCGCCTCCCAAGCACAGGGATTACAAGTGTGCATCACCACGCCTGGCTCTATATATTATTTAGATAATAAGTCTCTTTTTCTACACCATACTAAGTTTTAGATATCTTTCCATATTAGGATATTCTCTCAGCAATGACAAGCATTGAACTCCGTCCAAACATCCATAATTTATTAAAACTTCCCATTACAAATGGGCAAATTAGGTTGTTCCCAGATTTGTATAATCATAAATAACACTTCACTGACTAGCTCAGTCTTGCCCAGACCTTCACTGGGCATCTGTACAAGTATTTCTATAAGATAAATTTTTAGAAGTGGAATTATTGAGTTGAAGGGATGACATATTTTTAATTTTGATAGATATTCTTGAATTAACCTTTTACATTGATGTTCTAAATTCTACTTGAGCCAGCTGCTATTATAAGATTCCTTATTTTGTAATTCTCAACGTAACTAGATATTATAAGCCTTCAAGTTTTATCAAACTAAAGGGGAAAAAAATCTAACCTCATCTAATTGTTTTAACTCGCATTTCTGAAAACTAGCAAGGTTAATTATTTTATATGTGTTTATGGTTGCATGTGCTTGTTTTTGTAAAAATTGCCTTTGTCTGTTTATTGTTCTTTTTGTTGGGTTATTTTATTTAGCTATTTGTTTAGTTATTGGGTTCCTTCTTGTAGAAGCTTTTATTTTTTGATGTTTACTTCTTATCTGTTACGTGAATTCTAGAGTTTCTGCCAAACCACTGCTTATCATTTAAATTTTTTGAATGCTGTCATTATTCATATGAAGGTTAATTTCTAAAGCAGCTTTATTAAGGTGTAATTGCTATACAAAATTTAATGAGTATATTCATGACAAATATTTAATGAGTAAAATTTAATGAATTCAGGTATATGAAAATACCTGTGAAACCATCATCATGATCAAGTGACTAGACATACTTAACACCTCCCAAAGATTCCCATGTCTCTCATCCTTACTTCTGTGGTAGAAACACTTAACATGAGATTTTTCTCTTCACAAACTTTGAAGTGCGCAATGCCATATTGTTAACTATAGACGTGTGTTGTTCAGCACATCTCTAGGATGTATTCATTCAGCAGGACTGAAACTTTATACCTACTGAACAATAACTCCCTATTTATACACTCCCCTGATTCTGGCAATGACTATGCTATTCTTTGCTTTCATGAATTTGAGTATTTTAGATACATCATGTAAGTGGAAACATGCACCATTTGTCCTTCTGTGACTGGTTTATATCACTTAATAATATCCTTTAGGTTTATCATATTTTTACACTTGGCAAGCTTCTGTTCTTTTCTTAAGGCCAAATAATATTTCATTGTACATATACACAAAATTTTCTTTATTTATCTATCTGTTAATGACAACTTTAAAGTAATTTTTAATAGATGTATAGAAAAGTTTGAATGTATAATAAGGTCAGTTACAATGAAGACAAATTATATAAAGTTTTTTTTTTTTTGGTGGTCCTGGGGTTCCTGGAAATCCTTTGATCTCCGGGCTACACTCCCAGACACCTATGTTTTATATTTTTATTTGGAAACAGGGTCTCTTAAACCAGCATGACTGGCTTTGAACCACCTCCCAAGTGCGGGGTTTACAAGCATGCGCCACTACGCCCAGCATTTAGAGGGTTTTCTAAAAGTCACTTAAATCGACTAATTTTATGTTTAAAGCAATTTGGTTTTCTTAAGATATGGACCTGTTTTTGATAAAATTTTATTAAAATCCCCCCCAAATTTACATTGTATTAAGATAATTTTTTTCTATATATTGAGAACAACAACATTTTATATATTTATGTTTCTAGCATGTTCAGGACTTCTAAAATTGGAATGTAAGATTACTAAGCTAAGGGCATCTAAATAAAATAAAATTTCCAGCTTTATATTTATATGTTCCTGATTATATTATAACCATCTTCTTTATGCAAGGATATAAATGGGACCCTGGATACAGAAACAGAAGTAATTTGGAAAAGAAAAGGACAAGAGATTACATCAGAAAGACCCTAGTAGTCACCATCCATATGTGGCTCTTTTAGAAATTACGGTGTCTTATCAATATTGTGCTTTGTACAATTTATCAGTTTGTTGTTTTTCAGTCAGGACTTCTAGGTACTAGTCGTTATTTTAAAAGATTGTCTCCATCTTAAGATTTTATATATACATAGATATTTATTACACAAAAGATTATATATCTACATATAGACATATTTATGTTTTTATTATACTCAGTTTTTCTGCATGAAATTCAACTTTTAAAACAATTAGGTTATTTGTTTTTGAGTATGATGCAAATTAGTGCTATTCTTACTTGCTTTTTAAGTGGACTGTTATAGTTAATTTGCGTTGGACATTTTACCATCTTTATTATGATCTATATCCACATATACATCTGGATTTATTGTAGGTCTCTCTCTGAGGGCTACTGATCTATTTATTTATTGTTTAATTCTCAGAACTTTACACTGATATGAGGTAGCTCACATCCTTACTTCCTGTCCTTATTTTCAACATCTTTACACTATATTTGTTTTACTTTAGAGATAAACCTAAAAACAATTTTTAAATATGCTTAGAAAACTTGTTTGCCGTTTAAGACTCCATAGAAATTATGAATGTAAAGGGTGAGTTGAATTTTTAGCAATATTGAGTCAAAATATTTTCACCCACTTTTATTTTTCACTGCAAAATATTAGAATTTTGACCTTTTTCATTAGGATGATTTCTAATTCTTGTCTTTTTTTGCTGTTTTTGTGAATTAGATTTCTTTGTTACATTGAGTTTTTATATGATGATATTACGTTTAGTCACTTTAGTAAATTCTTATATACTTTTATGAAAATGTGTTTTCATGGATTAGAAATATGAACAATTAATGTCTACAAATGATGAATTTTTATTCTTTTAAGAATATTCACACCTTATTCCTTATTCAGTTCTTATATGATACTTTAAAGACAGAACACTCACACATATATACATACATTCATGTTTCTTCATACAAAATATAGACTTGAGAGCCTTAATCCAAAATAAACTTGCATTAAAAACAGAATAAAAATAGTAGGATAGTGAAAAAGTTGTTCCTTCATATTTTAACACCAACTGGTGCCAGCAAAGCAATCTTTGAAAAAGATATATACTTGTTTGTCAGATTTTTAATATAGTAGCATAATGTGTTTTTATGTACTTTTTTTGGTATTGGGGTGGAACCCAAGGCCTTTTCTACCTCCAGACTATACTCCCAGACCTATTTTATACTTTATTTGGAAACAGGGTCTCAGTAAGTTGCTGAGAGTCTCAGTAAGTAGCTGAGGCTTGCTTCAAACCTGTGGGATCCTCCTATCTCAACCTCCCAAGTGTTGGGATTACAACATGCACCACCATGCTCACCCGGCTATATATGTACTTTAAAGTAGCTGCAAGTAGTAATAAAAATGATCATTCATCTAATACACTATTTAATCATTGTTCTGACAACCCATTGTTATAGGGATTTTTAACATAGTTGAAAAATTCTTCCTCCAAAACTATGTAACAATGCCAAATGCTTGGACACAGATGACCTAGTCCAGGAAAGAAGAATGGATGGCTAACTACCCAGTGAGAATTAGAGTCAGGAGACCAGGACCGAATCAAGCATGGTGCCACACTCCTTTAATCCCACTACTTTGGAAGCTGAGATGGGGGACAGCAGGTCAGAGATCAGCCTCAGCAATTTAGTGAGGCACTCAGCAACTTAGTGAGATATTGTTTCCAAATAAAAAATAAAATAGGGCTGTGGGGGTTGCAGAGGTTGCAGCTTGCAGCTCAGAGGTAAAATTCCCCTAGGTAGTGGGGGAGAGAAAGGAGAGGGGGGGAGAGAGAGAGAGAGAGAGAGAGAGAGAGAGAGAGGTGATAGAGGAGAGAGAAAAGAAAAAGAAGAAGAGAAGGAGGAGAAAGAGGAAGAGGAGGAGGAGGAGGAGGAGGAGGAGGAGGAGGAGGAGGAGGAGGAGGAGGGAATATACCAGGACATATCCTGTTAATTTAAATTATCTAATACATTTTCAAAAATATCAATAAATAGACATGAGATTAGCTAAATAAATTGACTTCTGTGTGTCTTGAATTTTTTGCAGATAAAAATGAAGCGGTGTGATTTTTCTGTGTTGTTCTGAGAATATTACTAAGTCATTCTGACTTTTACCATGACTATGTGTCGTGTATAACCTGTTTATTGTTCAGTGATCACTTGCTATGACCTTATCCTTTCCTTCTCTTTTAATTTTCTTGAGATGATGTTCTAATTTTGATTTATTAAATGGTATTCTAATTTAATTATATTGTATAATTAGGGTCAAGCTAGTTATTCTTTCAATGTCCTCCAGAATATCATCTCATGGCATTTATATCACTCCAATTAATGTCTCCAGATGAATTAGGACACTCAGCTCTGGAAGAGCACTGCATGGCTTTGTGCTTGGACTGCACATTATACTTTTATTTTTGAGATTTCGCTTTAGTTAGCCTCTGGGTGGGAATCATTCATCTTTAATCTAATGTCTTTAAAGGAAGCCCTTTGGATCACATATTGATGACAGGATGAAAATAATCTTAATATAGCAGAGATTGATTGAGATTTGGTCACATTTCATTTCAAGATTATTAAGTTGAAACTGCTGATGTGGTGGGTCAAAACTAAATTGAATATTAACATATCATATGCTTTGTAATTGTGAAAATGATCTCATTTATTAGTTTTTTTTTACTATGGAGGAACAGAGATGAATAATCATATTTTTCTGCATTTTCTTCCTGTGACAAAATATAACTATGGAAATACTGACCTACCAGAAAAAACACTATTTTATCAACCTTAGCAAACAAGAACTATATAATAAAAATATTTAAAACTGTTAATGTTCCTCACAAAACAGATATCTATTTATTTAACTGCTAACTCAATTATTTTAGTGACATTATGGTTAACTCAGTTGAATTTCTTTTCTTTAAATTGTGTTCAGAGGGAACCAGTTAGATAGATTTACTCTCTTGGGAAAATAGGAGAGTTTCAGGAACTCTGTGTAAGTATTCCTTTGAAGAATGTTCTAATAACTATTGTGATAAGCCATCTGCAAACTTGTGATAGTCCTTGTTGAAAATAATTCAGTTGAGACCCTTAGAGAACAGTTGAAGAAATGTTCTGTTAGGATAGAGATTTATTTTCACAGTAATATCACCCAGACACATGATATCAAAAAATTCACATTGTTGGACACTTTGAACCTAACTTAGAACAATACTGCCAAATATAAAAAGTGAAACTTTGCTGAGTATGATAAGTATGTATATTTAATAAACTAAATATATATGTAATTCTATAAACAGTTTTATTCTTACATTGTATTGTAAGGTAGAAACAAGACATCTAATTCTTCATTTGCATTTCCAAATAGAAATGAAGAAATAAGAAAAACAATTCTAGTTTCAATTTTTTCCCTGAAATGAATAACTACTGAAGAAAATCTAATTTTCATTTGAATCAATTGAAAAGAAATATCCTTCTCTACTTTCCTGATACATGTAGAGAGGTTGGAGGCATAAAAAAGGTTAAAGTAAGATTAGCTTTTCCTGGATAACTAAGATAAGTATAGAAATTTCAAGGATAAAAAGTTGAAATGTTATGATTAAATTTTCTATTTGAATTATTTCATAAATTGGTGTTTATAAGTAGTTATTTAATATCAGAACAATGCAAAACCTTAGTTTATACTTGAGTGTACACTACACTTTTTTCATTGATTATAATATATTCTGCATACATACAAGTAGAAACAATTTAGCACGTTATTATTATAATTTTTAGTTACTCAACTTAACTTTAGATAGAATTTATTGATAATAGATTCATGAGTCAAATTATTTGGTTTCACAGTAATTCTCCTAACACACTGTGAAACCACTTTGAAATGAAACCCACCTCATAAATGTTACAAATCCTGCTATCGCAGTTCACCTAAGATTCTGCACACATTTTTCCCAGTGTGCAATGAAGCAAAACCAGCTGAAATACTGTGGATGGATTTGGCATGGAAATCAACACAAAAACATACTGGAGTATAGCAAGGCCTCAGTCTGGGACAAATAGGAACTCATAGTATTTCAATAGAGTAAAGATAAATTCTATGCAAGATAGTTTATTTCCTTTCATGTATAATAAAGATTCAATTAAAAAATTTGAAAAGATGTTATCATCTGTGGATAGAGCATCTAATAGTCTCTTGGGAATTAATTGTTCCTCAATGTGATACGAAGACATTTTCTTAGAGCTCCTTTAGTCTCTGAAGATAGCTGTATGATGGCCTCTGCTTGACTACCAGAATACAAAATGACTTTTTCATATTCAACTATTTCTTAGGTACCACTCTAATTTTAGCCTGTAATAGAGTCCCCTGGTTAAGAAAAGATGATTATATAATGTTTCCACTTCTTATAATCAGAGATGGTGGAGTAGAATGTGACCACAAAAGTAATTGATCTTTAATTTTTAGTTTAATCAAGCATCCCAGATATTAACAAAGCTTTACATAATAACTTTGAATTTCAGCATCTCCATCCCTCCTGCACAACCCTGCCACACACACACATATATGTGTGTGTGTGTGTGTGTGTGTGTGTGTGTGTGTGGTACTATATATATATATATATATTTATATATATATAATATATATATATATTATATATATATATATATATATATATATATATATATATATACTGTTTCTCTTCCTCTCTATTTCCACCTCATCCTCTGTTCTGCACCATTTAAAATCAGTTCTCCATAAACACATCTGAAACTGCAAAGAAAAGGCTTCAAGACAGCTCTTCTTTGAGATTGTGGTCTTGAAGATCTGATGGAGCAGAGCTGGCATCAAACATGAATTTTCTCAGTTTTGTTGCCCAGTTCTTTGTTGGAATCATCCTTATGCCAAAACTCAGTGTGTCAGAGCACAGTGAGCATGTGTGCATGAACACGTGTGCAAACACACACACACGCACGCACGCACACACACACACACACACACACACACACGCACGCAGACAGACTGGGGAGAGAAGATAACTTTTTACCTTCCAAAACTAGTTCTTATCTCCCAGGAGCCCATTCGGATATCAATAGATTATTCCTCTGAGGAGGTAGGAGCCCTCAGGATCCAGTCTCTTAAAAACTCCACCTCTATGTGCATGAGAAGTTGGAGAACACTCCAGATAAAAACCGTAACAGTGTTGCAGAGTAGCTTTTAGTGGATCTGTGAGTCAAACTATTTTCATGGCAATATTAACACATATTTTCCTTTTTCATTATTATTTTACACCAATGGTGCAAAAGCAACGATGTGTAAAACTGTTGGCACCTTAACATGTGTCAAAGTAGTAGCACCAAACCAGAGTGGTAGTGATTATATTCTTTATTGCAATCCACATGTGTTAAAACAAAAAACAAACAAAAAGGTGACTGGATTCACTTAAGGGTATTCTTAATTAGCAGCATAAGTTATTAGTTTTATTAATCTCCATCCCTCAGTACACATCTCTTTAATATTTCTACAGGAAGAAATGGCGAGGACAAATAATGCTTGCTAAATATAGCAGGTATCTAAGGAAAAGTTCTCAGGCAGTTGTTTGAGGACAGACTGATACTCAAATTGGTTATTCACATTTGCATATTTGGCAGATATTTTTCTTGAAAATGAAATGAGTTTATTACCTCAAGTAAGAACTGTAATATTGTTTATGTGTCATGAGAAAATTTAAAATTTAGAAAACTTATTTCTACTTCTGTGAACTTTGCCTAATAAGACCAGTGTTTTTTTTTTTTTTAATTGATTAATGCAATGTGTTAGTAGCTGGGGGATCTATATATCTCAACAAACTAGTATTTTCTACGTGGCAATGCATGATACCATAAAGTCTCGCCCAAGTCAAAAAAACCCATTTAAGTTGTAAGATAGAGCAGTAAATTTTAATATAACAGGACAAGAAACTCATGGATACCATTTCAGATTCCACATTGCAAATATTCCTAAAAATTAATAATTATCAATTTTTGCTATATAAAGAGAAGTCTCTATAATCATCTGAAAATGCAATTAAAACACTTGGTGAGGATGATATTTTTTATATAGTTTAACCAAAACAGTTTTTCAACTCTTCTAATAAGCCAGCCACTAGAGGACTTGCAAAAATGTAAAATAATACCACTCTTCTCACTATCATTTTTTTGAAAATTGGCCATTTAAAATGAAAATATATGTTAACATGTAATGTACTACTATTGTTATTTTTAGTAAGGAATAAATATTTAAAACTTTTTCAGTATTATTTTCAAATCCAGTAAGAACTGTTAGCTATAATCCACATAAAAAGTTTTTATAATCTTTATTAAAGGGGAAGTCCTGAGATGACACAGTTTAATACCTGTTACTCTATAGCAAGTTGAAAAGAGTAAACAAGGCAGGCATGGTGGCGCATGCTTGCAATCCCAGCATTTGGGAGGCTGAGACAGGAGGATATGGGTTTGCCGCCAGCTTCAGCTACTTAGTGAAGGCCTCCGCAACTCAGTGAGACCCTGTTTCAAAATAAAGGATGAAAAATAGGGCTGGGGTGTAGCTCAGAGGTAGAATGCCCCTGGTTCCATCCCCAGCACCGCACACACACACAAAAAAAAAAAAAAAGAAAGAAAGAAAGAAAGAAAAGAAAAGAAAAGAGAAAACAATGAACCTCAGTTTAGTTATCAACCATGTTATCCAATCTAGCCTTATGGCAAAAAATTTTTTGTAGTATTTTCATAATTAAAATTTTGTGGGCTATTCATCATAAAATGACGATATCAACTTTGTTATTTAGTTTCAAAGACTAGAGTTACAATAGTCAGAGAGAATGCATAACGAAGTAAACTGTAATGAGAAACTAATTACAATCAAATTATTTTTCCTCAAAAAATTCCACTGGTTTTCTGGGTCTATAATTTTTCTTTTATAAACAAATGCTATATTATAGCCCAAAACCTTTCATTCCAAATGGTGGCTCTCTAATTCAAAAAAAAAATTACTTAGCAGTAAACGTCATATAGAAGGTTGTCCCTTAAGCCTTTGCCAGTGGGAAGAGCTACTGGAGTATCTTGAGCGTGAGGAGTTTTGTTTGCTTGCTGTTACAGAGCGTCTTTTGTAGTGGATGCTCTCAGTGGCCCAGATCTCTGCTGGTATTTGAACTTCCATCTTCTAAGTGCAGCGTTGACTGTTGAGGGCATGGATAGCAGCCTTTGAAGAGCTGCCCCTGGCAGGTGGGAGCTGCCTTGCACAGTAGATGAGCATGGCATTTCTGATGGCTTGCAGCGAGTGGTTGACTGATGTGGTATATAAAAGGCCCACCCCTTGTCTCCAGGTAGGACATATTCTAGGTAAGACAGAATCCTTGGGGCAACTTTTAATGTTCCAGAGGTTTCCTAGTATAGCCAAAAGCTAGATTATAACTCAAACCATATCCTGCTGGGCTCTCTCCCATCCCCTATTCCATCCTCTCACTTTCCTTTAGGTTCTTTCTGGAGGGCAATTTCCCTATAATAATCTTTCTAACCCTGAGACAGAAAGGCTTGTCTGAGATATCCCATCCTAGAGATCGTACCTTAGATGTAATTTCATTTGTTCTTAGGATAAAGAAACAGGAGAGCAGTAGGGCCGTTTGGTATGGATGACTTGAGACTAATGGAGTGAGATTATATACGTAACATTGTTCTTTCATTTTTATCTCATTAATTATAATTTTAACCCAATTTTCTGCAATCAAGTAATATGTATAATAAATCAACTATAAGGAATTCTTATACATTGTGGGTGGGATTGTAAATTAGTATAGCCACTATGGAGATCAGTCTAGAGGCTCCTCAAAATACTAGGAATGAAACCACCACACGATCCAGGTGTACCACTACTCCTAATTATTATTCCAAAAGAATTAAAGTCAGAATAGTATAGCGATACATGCATATTCATGTATATAGCAGCGTAATTCACAATGACTAGCAAGTTATGCAACTGAACTCAGGTGCCCATCAACACATGAACGAATAAGGACAATATGGCATATATACACAATGAAGATTTGCTCATCATGAAGAAGAATAAAATTATATCATTTGTAGAAAAACAGAACTGGAGAGCATGATGCTAAGTGAGATCAGCCAGACTTAGAAAACCAAAGGCTACATACTTTCTTTTATAAATTAGAGAAGAAGAGAGGAAAGAAAAAGGATCTCGTGGAAATTAGAAGAGAGGCCAGTATATGGTGGGAAGAGTAGAAGGAGGAGAGAGAAAGGGGAGGCACAGGGAAGAAGACAGACCAAATAATGTCATGTCCACACAGAGATGTATCATTGTGAATGCCACTATCATGTACAATTCAGTGCACCAACAAACATTTATAAGATAAACAACAAAAAGAAATTTGTTGTAAAAGTAAAGGTGCCTTTTGAAAAAATTCTATCAAAAATTCCATTGAACAATTTTGTTCCCAGAGGACATTTGGCAATTTTTGATTGTCATCAATAAAAGAGGATACTACTAAGTAAAGGGAGTTAGAGGCCAAGGATGCTGCTAAATATTCCACAATGCACACCATAGCCCTCTCTCCCAAACTAAGAGTTATCTAGCGCACAGGGTCAGTGGTGCTGAGGCTGGGTCATCTGACTGATGGTAACTCATTTTCCAGTATTGTGCTTATTAGTGGAGTGCAGCCTTCACACAAAAACTATTTATGCAACTCAAGTTACAGAAATGAAAATTTACAATAGTTGTCCTCCTTAGGAGAAGATGTGATTATGTCTGTTTCCTATTTCATAGCACATTTCATAGGAGAGAAAAAAAGTCTCATGGTAGAAAATAATCAATTCCATTGATTTTCCCCAGAAGTTGGCAAAAGTCATAAAAACAGAACTTCTGTTTGTATTAGTTCCAGAGTTCTGGCTTATGTCAAGTGAATTTAAATAAAATAAGTAGAGTAAAACATTAAGGAAGTATTCCTTTCGTGTCCCCATGTATTCATTTAAGACTGAAAACTAAATAAATGCAGAAAAGGCAAGGGTAGTAGCTTTGATTTCCAAAATGCTATGGGGCCACTTCTCAGCACTTGGCATATTTACACCTTACAGCATAATGGCGATCATGCTTATGAGTAGTTTGTGAAATAATTGCACTAAAGACCTTCTTGATTCCGATTTATGTAAAAATGAATACCTTAAAATGTCACGATGCACTTCATTTTCAAAGACTGAAGCATTAATACAAACTAATTAAAATTAACTTTTGACTTTGACCTTGATTGGCTCATTACTAAGTACATAAAGTTTATATCTCACAGTGGAATTTCTAGTTACATATATGTGTATAACAAATATATATATATGTATATATGCAAAATATCATATATAATATATGAAAAATAGAAAATATATAATTTTAATACTTTACATACACGTAATTTTTGTCTCTAGCACATTGTGTCCTAGTGATATGTCCACAGTATGCTATCCTGTTTGACTCAAGGCATTTTCAGATTCTTTGAAAAGAAAAAGAAGTTGTTTTTCTTTTCTAAAATTCACTTGTGCTTCTTTGCCCCTACTCCATACTATCCCCCACTCTGGCAGCAAAATTCCTTCTGGCTTTTTTTGTTCATGAATGTGTTTATATATGAACTGTCTCACTTGTACAGTAAAAGATTAATTGGCAGTAGGCCTTTGGCTCTCGAGGTAGTCTTTTGTTCCCTGGCTCTATTATCTTTCCTGGCCTAAGTTCAAGCATCTTCTTCACCAACCACTTCTGCAGTGTGTCCTGTCTTTGCAGGTAGGAACTCTAGGTGTCTGGTCCTACGCCAGGATTCTCAGCAGAAGGAGAATTGACCCATGAATTCCTTTGATTCCGTTCTTAAAGAAGCTCATCTTCAACTTCTTAGTTTACAGTGTACTGCACATTTCAAGAGTTTAAGTAATGGCTAAAACATGAATTCATCCCAGGTATTTTGAAGGGAAATATACACTGTGAAACTTGAATAGTGTGTGTGTGTGTGTGTGTGTGTGTGTGTGTGTGTGTGTATTGCTTTGCAGAAATTACAGGAAATTTCTCAGTCATGTTTGCTTAGTAAATTTGAGGAGTAAGCACAATAAATAGAAATGGAGTTATGGTCTATTTAATCACCTTGAGATGTCTTTTAAAAAAACACAGATTTGCACCTTAAAATGCGGACATCTAATGCTGCCTCCCTTAATCTCTGAATAGAAAGAAATTTTTTCGCTGTTTTTAAATTCACAATTTGTAAAACTAAATTGCAGACAATTGCATTTCTTGTGTTTTTATTTTATTTTATTTTATTTTATTTTATTTTATTTTATTTTATTATTATTTGGTGGTACTAGGGTTCCTGGAAGCCCTTCTACCTCCGGGCTACAGTCCCAGACCTATTTTTTAGGTTTTTATTTGGAAACAGGGTCTCTTAAGCCAGCAAGGCTGGCTTCGAACCTGCGTAATCCTCCTGTCTCCACCTCCCAAACGCAGGGATTACAAGCGTGCGCCACCACACCAGGCTCTTCTTGTGTTATTTTAAAGACAAGCTTGGTGATACAAAGTTTACCTGTAGGACATACTGCATACTCACCCTGGTTTGTATAATGACTGCTATATGGGTCTGAGGTTAGAAAGGCTCTGTAACTCCATATGTTGGTTATATTGTTTATAGGGATTCTTGATTTACCACATTAGAAATTGTTACAGTTTGGATCTGAAATATCTGCCAGAGTCTCTTATGTTGAAGGCTTGTTCTCAAATTTAACAGTGTCCAGAGAGGGGGATTTGGGGAAGTGATTGGTCCATGAGGGCTCCGGCCTCATCAGTGGATTAGTCCAGGGATACTTTAACAGAGTACAGGGAGGTGGTGGAAAATATGAGCAGATGATAGGTTATATATGTAATATATATATTATATATAATATATTATATACTATATATAATATATTACATATATATATACACATATATATACATACATATATATACATACATACATATACATATACATATACATATACATATACATATACATATATATATATATATGAAACCCAAGGCAGGTAACAGGTGGAAACTAGACCTGACTGGAGGAGGCAGGTCAATGGGGGCTGCCCCTTCCTCTCACTCTCTCTCTCTGCTTCCTGGCTGCCAGGAGCTGAGCATCTTTCTTTTAGCACACCCCACCACAATGATGTTCTCTTCACCTCAGGCCAAAAGGAAGGTACCCAGCCACCTATGAACTGAAACCTCTGAAACTAGGAGTCAAAATAAATCTTTCTTCTTCTTCTAAGTTGTTTATCTAAATTTTTTTTTCTACCTCCGGCCTATACTCTTAGACCTATTTTATACTTTATTTGGAAACGTGGTTTCACTAAGCTGCTGAGGGCCTCACTAAATAGCTGAGGCTGGCTTTGAACCTGTGTGATCCTCCTGTCTCAGCCTCCCAAGCACTGGGATTACAAGCATGTGCCACCACGCTGGGCTCTGAGTTATTTTTTTTAACAGTGACAAGAAGGTGACTAATACAGAAATAAGGTCAATTATTTATTTATTTATTTATTTATTTATTTATTTTCTTGCAGTACTCAGAATGGAGTGGCATTCTACATCCGAGCTACACCCCCAGCCCTATTTTTTATTCTTTATTTTGAAACAGGATCTCAGTGAGTTGCAAAATGCCTCAGTAAGTAGCTGAGACTGGCCGTGAACCGTGATCTTCCTGTCTCAGCTTCTTGAATGCTGGGATTATAAGCGTGTGCCACCACACCCTGCATTCATTTTATATTTATGATTAGCTAAATATTTTGAGACATCATCTTTGTCTTTTGCACAACATGTATTCTGTCTTTCATAATCTCAAGTAAAAAGTAAAGTTGGCTATGTAAAGATTTGTTGATTTTTAAAATCAAAGAAAGGCTCTTTCCTGGTTTCCTTTCCTTTTCTTTTTTTGGGGAAACAACCATGTTGGTTTTGATATTGCTTATTTTGAAGTTCTTTCTCTTCTCTCGCTCCCTTCACCCCTCTATTTGATCTAGCTGCTACTAGTTGCTACGCTTGGCCCAGAAAAATGATGAATGGTTGCTCAGCTTCTTATAAATGCAGCATGTCTTACTGCCGTTTCATGCTTGACTTTCATCACTAGCATTGATCGATGGTATGTTATTTACCTGGCGTTGAGGGACTGCTAGTTTATAACACTCAAGGTAAAACATTTTGAACAGGTTGCAATGTGGAAATTCCCTTATATGGGAAAAGTTAATGATCTACCAAAAAAAGAGGAGGGTGTATGTATGCTAGAAAGAGTTGATGTCTTCTGGATCCAAAAATCAACTTGCAGACAGTAATTTTCATACCCTTTTGATGATGAAGTTAGTATATTTTCATCTTTGTAAATTGCCCTAAATTTCCAATTTCTCTCTCTCTCTCTCTCTCTCTCTCTCTCTCTCTCTCTCTCTCTCTCTCTCTCTCTCTCTTCTTTTCTTTTCTTTTGCAGAACTGGGGGATGGAACCCAGGGGCATTCTACCTCCCAGCTACACCCCAGCCCTATTCTTTTGTATTCTTTATTTTGAAACAGGGGTTCACTGAGTTGCAAAGGGCTGGGGTGTAGCTGGGAGGCAGAATGCCCCTGGGTTCCATCCCCCAGTTCTAAGCTAGAAAATGAGATCAACAAATTAGAATTTAGGTTGCTCATTGTCATTCACTTAGCCACAAAACACAAACATGTTGTGTGTTTTCTAGGCAATCAATATTATATTAACTGGTCTGGGGAACATAAATAAAATAGAAGATGTGTTGTCTGCCTCTGCCATATAAGCAATACAATTGTTTCCCCCTCTATAAACATTGGGCTGATGTTGATGCTACTGAATGATATTGCCAAAACAAAAAAAGAAAAAGGAGTAATCTAGTACCTAAATGCAAGTTTTCCATAGGTGTTTTCAGTAAGTAGACCATGAAAGGCCAACCATCCCAAATTTTCTTTCTAAAGAATTGAGAGCAGCCAGGTGTGGTGGTGCACACTTGTAATCCCAGCATTTGGGAGGTTGAGTCAGGAGGATGGAGGTTCTCCGACAGCCTCAGCTACTATAGGGCATAAGAATTTATAGCAAGTTCTGACAGAATTGTTAACTGATTAAAATACATAATAAGTTTGCTGGATTCATTAATGAATATTTTAAAGAAAATTTGGCAATAAAACAATAGCATTTGTTTAAACAGAAAAAAAATCCCCTGCATTCCTTCTTTTGAAAGGAAACTGCCGCATTATGGGTGTTCTCATAGTTTTATGTTGAAACAAGGTGCCTTTTCAAAAGCTGTCAAGTTTAGTGTTTCAAAGACAAGTTGGGGAATTAAGATGGTGGATGTGCAAATAAATGTGTTAGTTGCATAAAGGCTGTTTATAGTTTTATTTTTTTATTTTTTGTGGTTCTGGGGTTCCTGGAAGCCCTTCTAACTTAGGGCTACACTCCCAGACCTATTTTTATATTATTTTTTATTTAGAAACAGGGTCTCTTAAGCCAGAGTGGCTGGCTTCGAACCTGCGAGACCCTCCTGTCTCCGCCTCCCAAGCGCGGGGATTACAAGCGTGGGCCACCACGCCTGGCTCTGTTTCCAGTTTTGATGAAGTGATTTTAAAGATTCTGAGAGAGTGTGATTTTAGAGGTTAAATATCTATCAGTAACTTTCTCTTAGTAATACTGTATAGGAGATGCAACCTTAAAATTTTCCATGGTCTAAGTAAAAATTCTAGCCAATTTTGGTCATAGTAATGTAGATCAATTCCTATTTGAAAATTTTTTTCTGTACAAAAGTTTGAAAACATTCCATTTTTTTTTCCCACTGAGCTAAGAGGTTTCACTTTAAAGATAGCTATTTTCAAAATAGAAGAAAGTTAGGTTATCAACCAAAAATGGGTTTTTGAAACACCTACTGTATTTCCAGCATAAGGTAAAGGTATCCAAGAGAAGTAAAAGGTACTATGTCTTCACTCAAATTACTTGTGATTTAATTGAAAAAATTAGATTAGTATATAAAACTCTTCGATGAATCAGTAGTTCTCAGAGGGTTAAGAGTTTTGAGGCAGATCTAGTTTCATGGTTCTGTTTTATCACATCTCTCTTATGAAGCTCAGAAGATGGCTTTGGGTTTGTAGAATTTACTATTTGTTGCATCTAGATTCAACAAAAAGGGAAAACTAGAAAATCTATAATACCCAAATCAACAAGGACAAGCTATTCCTCTCACTTACCCCTTAAAAAAATAAAAAAAAAATATGCTGGGCGTGGTGGCGCACGCTTGTAATCCCCGCGCTTGGGAGGCGGAGACAGGAGGATCGAGCAGGTTCCAAGCCAGGTGCGCTGGCTTAGGAGACCCTGTTTCCAAATTAAAAAAATGTAAAAATAGGTCTGGGAGTGTAGCCTGGAGGTAGAAGGGCTTCCAGGAACCCTAGTACCACCAAATAAGTAAGTAAGTAAATAAATAAATAAATAAATATAAAAAAATAAAAAAAAACAACAGAAACAAGAAATAGATAAATATGATTGTTGGACATGTTTTAGATGACCTTTTATATCTGTTTGTTTTTCACTTAACAAAATGTTTTCAATGTTTCTCCGTGTTATATAGTATTATTACCATAGCATGTATTACTTTATTCTTTTTTTTAGTTGAATAATGTCCCACTGTATGGACATGTTACATTTTATTCATTCATTTGTTATTGGTGTAAATTTGTGCCCCCCACTGTTTGGCTATTGTTAATAATGTAATTTTGACATTTGTGTATACATATTCAAATGTCCGTTTCCGGTATATGCAGAGAAATTGTTGGGTTATATAGTAATTCTACATTTAATTATTTTAATAAAACCAAAGTATTTTTCTTAATGGCTTCACCATTTTACATACTAGCAATGTACAAGGGTTAAAATTTCTCAACATTTTCAGCTTTTATTTTTATTTATTTATTTATTTTTTGGTGGTACTGGGGTTCCTGGAAACCCTTCTACCTCTGGGCTACACTCTCAGACCAATTTTCATACTATTTTTTAAAATTTGGAAACAGGGTCTCCTAAGTCAGCGCGGCTGGCTTTGAACCTGAGCGATCCTCCTGTCTCCCCCTCCCAAGTGCGGGGATTACAAGTGTGCGCCACCACACCCGGCCATTTTCAGGTTTTAATTTTTAATTTTTTGTGGCACTGGGGATGGAACCCAGGGCCATTCTACCTCCGAGATACACCCCCAGCCCTATTTTTTAAGTCTTTTTATTTTTGAAACAGGGTCTCACTGAATTGCAGAGGGCCTCACTAAGTAGCTGAGGCTGTCCTTGAATCGAGATCCTCCTGTCTCAGCCTCCCAAATGCTGGGATTACAAGCGTGTGCCATCATGCCTGGTTCTAACATTTTCAGGTTTTAAAAAATTACTATAGTTATTCTAGTGGCATAATGTGATACTCCAGTGTGGTTTTTATTTGCATTTCCCAATGGCTAATAATTTTGAACAACTTTTATTGTGTTTGTTAACCATTTAAATATCTTCTTTGAATAGATGTCTATTCAGGTCACTTTCTCACTTTCAAATTAAAACTTTTTGGTTGTTAAAGTGACTTTAAAATATACCAAATATATGTATGTATAGAATATTGGGCTCTTATCAGAGATATAAGTTGAAAATAGTTTCACTAATTTTTTATTTTCTTATTACTATTCTTTAATATGCAAACCTTTTTATTCTGGTGAAGTTCTGGCTTGCTGCTCTGTGTTTTTGGTGTCATATCTAAAAATCGACTGCCAAATCCAAGGTCATCGATGTTTATGTCTTCATTTTCATGTATTTTAGAGTTTTTGCTCTTATATTTAGTTCTTTGATCCACTTCGAGTTAGTTCGTATAGATTGTGTGAGGTGGGAATCCACCTTCAGACTTTTGTTAGTGCGTACCCAGCCGTCTCAGTGCTATTGCTCAAGAGGCATTATTTCCTCATCGAAGGATCTCTGTGCCCTTGACAAGTATCAATGGACAATATATAAATGAAGATTTATTTCTTGGTTTCTCAGTATATTCTATTTTATGTCTCTATCCTTATTTATCATCACACTGTTTTTTTGTTGTTGTTTTTTTGTTTGTTTGTTTGTTTGTTTTTTTTTTTTGTTGTTTTTGCGGGTTTGGGGATGGAATCCAGGGACATTTGACCTCCGAGCTATACCTCTGCCCTTTTTTGTGTGTGTGGTTCCTGGATGCCCATCTACCTCCGGGCTACACTCCCAGACCTGTTTTATACTTTTTATGTGGAAACAGGGTCTCTTAAGCCAGCGAGGCTGACTACGAACTTGCGCCATCCTCCTGTCTCTGCCTCCCAAGCGCGGGGATTACAAGCGTGCGCCACCACGCCCCGCATTATATATTTTAATTAAAAAAATTTTTTTTGCAGTACTGGGAATTAAGTTTTTTTGCAGTACTGGAAATTAAACTTAGGGTCATTCTACTTCTGTACTATTTCCTCAGCCTTATTTTTTTTTATTCTTTATTTTGAAACAGAGTCTCACTAAGTTACTGAGAGCCTCACTAAGTAGCCGAGGCTGGCCTTGTACCTGTGATCCTCCTGTCTCAGCCTCCCAAGTAATGGGATTACAAGCATGTGCCATCAGTTTGGGCTTTAAGTTTTTATATTGTGCATATCGGGACAGCTTTATTTTTCTTTTCCAATTGGATGACTTTTTACTTATTTTTCTTGCCTAATTGCCCTGGCTAGACCTTCCATTGCAATGTACAATAGATATGGTGAAAATAGCATTTTTATCTTCCTAATGTTTGAAGGAAAGCTTTCAGTTTTTCATCATTGGCTATGATGGTAGATGTGGGTTTTCCACAAACTTCCTTTATCTTATTTAGGAAGTTCCTTTTATTTTACTATTATTATGTGTTTTTATTATGCAAAATATTTGTTTTTTTTCAAATGCTGTTTCTGTACTTATCGGTTGATATCATCATCTACGTGTTTTTTTCCTTCTCATTCCATTATGTTATGTGTCATATTAAATGAAAGTTTTTTATGTTGAACCAGCTTTGTTTTTCTGGAGTAATTCCTATTTTGTCTTGATGTATAATTTCCACTTTTTGTGTATCTATGTGATAATGGAGATTTTTTTTTTAAGTGGTATTGGGGTTCCTGGAAACCCTTCTACCTCTGGGTTGCACTCCCAGACCTATTTTTATATATTTTTTATTTGGAAACAGAGTCTCTTATGCCAGAGCAGCTGGCTTCAAACCTGCGCCATCCTCCTATCTCTGCCTCCCAAATGCAGGGATTACAAGCGTGCGCCACCACGCCTGGCTAATACTGGAGATTGAACCCAGGGGCATTCTACCTCTGAGCTACACCCCCAACCCTATTTTATTTTTCATTTTGAAACAGGGTCTCACTAAGTTTCAGAGGGCCTTGCTAAGTTGCTAAGACTGATTTCAAATCTGTGATCCTCCTTTATCAGCCTCCCAAGTACTGTGATTATGGGCTTGTGTTACTGTGCGTGGCTTACATATAACTTTTTTAAAAAAAAATTTCATATATTTATTTTTTATTTTTTTATTGGTGCATTGTAGTCATACATCTTAATGGGATTCAATATGGTGGAGACATACATGCACACATCACCCGATTAGCCCTTACCAATTCCCACCCCATATCCACCCCTTTCTCCTTCAAATGTTTGGCTTAGTGATTGATATTGATATGTTTGTTAAACTACATCATGTGCATTAGAGAATTATTTATTTATTTATTTATTTATTTATTTATTTATTTATTTATTTATTTATTTTGGTGGTACTGGGGTTCCTGGAAGCACTTCTAACTCTGGACTACACTCCCAGACCTATTTTTACATTTTTATTTGGAAACAGGGTCTCCTAAGCCAGCGCGTGCGGCTGGCTTCGAACCTGCTCGATCCTCCTGTCTCTGCTTCCCAAGTGCGGGGATTACAAGCGTGCGCCACCACGCCTGGCTAGAGAATTTTAATAAACTAGTAGATTCAGTTTGCTAGTATTTTGTAGTGTTTATTATTCACGAGGGGTATTTGTTTGTATTTCTTTTTGGTAATGACTTCTCAGACTAATTTTGGCCTCTTAAACTGATTTGGGAGTTGATGTTTCCTTCTCTATTTTTTTGGAACACTTTGATAAAAATTGTTGTTCTTCTTTAGGCATCTCATAGTATTCACCAGTGAAACTATCTTTAGGACTTTAAAAAATTGGTAAATTTGCTGGGCGTGGTGGAGCACCCTTGTAATCCCAGCACTTGGGAGGCAGAGACAGGAGGATCGCAGAGGTTCGAGGCCACTCTCAACTACTGAGTGAGGCTCTCAGCAACTTAGTGAGACCATGTTTCCAAATAAAGTATAAAATAGGTCTGGGAGTATAGCCTGGAGGTAGAAAGCCCCTGGGTTCCACCCCCAGTACCACACACACACAAAAAAAAATTAGTAAATTCAAGCTGGGCGTGGTGGCGAATGCTTGTATTCCCAGCATTTGGGAAGCTGAGACTGGAAGATTACAGTTTACAAATAGCCTCAGCTACTTAGTGAGGCCCTTTGCAACACAGTGAGACCCTGTTTGAAAATTAAAAAGACTAAAAAAATAGGGCTGAGGGTGCAGCTTGGAGGTACAGTGCCCTTGGGTTTCATCCCTAGTACCAAAAAAAAAAAAAAATTGGGTAAATTCTGCTAGGTGGTGCATACTTATAATTCTAGTATTTGGGAGGCTGAGACAGGAGGATTGCAGGTTCAAAGCCAGCCTTGGCAACATAGTGAGGCTTTCAGAAACCTTGTGAGAACCTGTTTCTATATAAAGAAACAAAATCGGACCTGGGGCACAGCTTGGAGGTAGATGCCCCTAGGTTCAATCCCTAGTACAACAACAACAACAACAACAACAACAACAACAACAACAACAAAAGAATTGTTAAGTTCTGACAATAAACCTAAAGTATCAAAATGCAGATGCAAATGTCTTCGATTTGGCAATTGTAAAAAACTTTCTAAATGTAAAGAAAAATTCATCCTAATGGCTAGTAACTTCTAAAATTACTTAGAGAATTAAGGAAGGAGAGAAAAAACTAATTTATATCACTTCAAGATATAGGCAAAATACAGTTGAAGTTTTTTTTTTTTTTTTTTTTTTTTTAATATACTAGGAACTGAGCCCGGAGTCATTCTACCTCTGAGCTACACCTCCAGCCCAATTTAAATTTTTTTTTATTTTGAAACAGAATCTCCCTAAATGGTTGAGGGCCATGCCAAGCTGCTGAGGTGACCCTTGAACATGTGATACTTCTGTGTCAGCCTTCCAAGAACTGGGATTATGGGCATGCACCACCATGCCCAGCACCAATTGGTGTTTTAATATAGTCAAACTATTACTTTAATTTTGGCTAAACTAGAAAAACATTTCCAAATAGTTCTACAATTTTCTCTTCTTTCTTAAACCTATTTTTCAAGTTTTCAAGTTAATATTTTAAAGAAAAATCTCTCCAAAACTTTACTTTTACGTTATGACACCTCTCTCTCTCTCTCTCTCTCTCTCTCTCTCTCTCTCTCTCTCACACACACACACACACACACACACACACACACACACACACACGTTGGTCATTCAGATATACAAATAACTGAATTTTAAAACAGAAAGTCATAGTTTGTATATTACCCACAAATCTCTACATACAAATATTGACATCATCATCATGAATATGTAAGTTCTAGAAGTTGTAGATCAGAAAATGTATTAAGAAAGATGGATTGAAAATAATGTCTGATAAATTGCTGAGTGATGGTGACAAAGAGCTTTGAGAATAACTGAACTGAATCAATTCATTTTTGAGTAGAAATGATGGTAATGTTTAGATGGCTCCTGTCAGCATTAAAAAGACAGATAATCACAAACCAACCTTCAGAGGCAGGAAGTTGGTAATTTTGCTAACTCTTGAAATAAGTGTACCATACAAAAAGCACTGCTTTTGCCAGCTTGAAAATTACAGAAACATAAACACCCCGAATTGGCACAGTGCTTGGGTTATTGGCAGACCTTTTAGAAGAAAAAGTTTATAGACAGCTTCTGGGTGAATCATACTAGCTTTTCTCAAGATAAGGGATTTGTATCACAAGGCTTGACTCATCCTGGCATTTTATATAAGTTTCTATGATTAAAACGACTCTAAAGGTCTTTTGAGCTTTCTTTTCACTATGTTACCTGATAGTAACATATATTAGCTCCCGGACTTTAAGCAGCTTATAGGCAGAGTTAATATAATTATTTTGAATGCCTGGAACATTCAGCAAGTGTTCAATAAATATTTATTGAATAATCCTGTAGTGAGGAAATAGTTTATACTGGAAATTATATTCCTTTCCAGTTCTAAAAGGTGAGCATCATTCCAGGAACTATGACCACTTAGATCTGCTAGCTTAACTGACTTAGACTTCAGGTTTTTGAGCTAAGGAATTGGCTGGTGTATCTTTTAAGCTCTTCTAGCTTCTAAATGACATGACATGAGTTTAAGACTAGGCTTGTGGGTACCTTTTCATTTCAGTTGCATTCTCAAAGCCTTACAGTAATCAAGTCTTAGATAATGACTGAATGGAAGTATGCCACTCGAATGTGTTTTACACGAATTATTCTGAATATGATTGGAATCAGTCACCAGCTACAGGTACAGGCATGGCACTCAAAGACTTCCTAAATTCATTATCTCTACTTTCAAGGAGCTTATAATCTAAGACATAAAACAGAATTTATGCAAGATGATGTGATTAAGTGGAGATTTTTGGATAGTTAGATGTTTATAATTTCTTTCTTGGGAGCTTATATTTAGTTGAGACTTGAATATATACCTTTGAAGAAGAAAATAGCAAAAGTGTTAGAAAAGAAGAAACCTTTGTGGAGAGGAGTAAGGAATCTTATAGTATTTGTTTTGCCATGCTGGGGATAGAACCAGGAGTGCTTTATCACTGGTCTATATTCTTAGCCATTAATTAATTAATTAATTAATTCATTCATTCAACTGAGACAGGGTCTTGCTAAGTTGCTCAGGTTGGACTTGAATTTAAGATCCTTCTGCTTAACCTCCTGAGTAGCTGGGCTTGTTTGAAGGCATGAGCTACCTTGCCCTTCGGAATCCTGTAGTTCTAAGAGCACAGTTAATACTCTCTGAATCCATCTAACACTTCCCTTTTCTTCTCTCAGCTTTGTCTAGATAACATGTGGTGTGGCCTCTGGATCAGTCTTTCTCAGATTTTTGTCATTTACAATCATAGTTAATGAAACCCGTGATTTTTATCTTATACGTTTCCCCCCTGTGCACTTAACGTTTCCCATCAACTGATTCAATATTTTTACTTAAACACATGTTCTTTAGAATTTTGAATGGAAAATCCAACTCCTTTTATGCAGATGATAATTATAAAAGTAAGTCTAACAAAAATAAAGCAATCATATTATACTCTATTTGTGTACTTTTGTTTCCTACACCTTCTGCATCTGAAGTTGTTCTTTTTTCTTTTATTTTTTAGTGGAGGCTTAACATATGCTGGAGAGTTTATTAAAAAGAGACTGTTCCCAAACATTGACTGCTTCCTTGAAGAATTCAGAAGTAATGAGAAAAGTTGAAAGAGAATGGAAACGGAATAACTCTATGGTGATAATTTCACAACCAAGTGACTTTGTTTATGCACAATCCTCCTGAAAGGAAGACACAATTCTCATCTACTGGGAGGCTGGAAGAAGCATTGTTAATATTGTTTCCATGGCTTTGTCAGGTGTTAAACTTCAAGAGACATTTTTGGGGCTAAGTGACTCACAGACTGATAAAAGCTGGAGACTTTTATGACTACTTTTACTAGTAGTCATATTTCCCAAGTTGTTGAATATAATTACAGTGAATTCTCTTCCTGAAGCTAAGTCAAATAGGAAAATGTTCCATTAAAGTTCTTTTTCCTCTTCTCTTGTCTTCCATAGTGAATTTTTCAAATGATAAAATTGATTAGTTATACTCTATGATTGTATCAGGACAGACACTAAGTGGAGGAAAAAGAGAAACTCAATGTGATTTAATACATACTGTAAAAATTCTAATTTTAAATTATGTAACTTTTAAATTATGTAATTTTAAAAGTATGTAATTTTAAATTATGTAATTTAAAAAGTATGCAAATAAATACATACTTTAAGAATCCTAATTTTAAGCCAGGTGTGGTGGCACAAGCTTGTAATCCCAGCATTTGGGAGGCTGAGATAGAGGAGGATCACGGTTTGTGGACAGCCTCAGCTATTTAGTGAGGCCCTTTGTAACTCAGTGAGACCCTGTTTTAAAATAAAGAATAAAAAATAGGGCTGGTGTTGTAGCTCGGAGGTAGAATGACCCTGGGTTCCATCCCCAGACCTGAAAAAAAAAATCCTAATTTTATCAAGAAAGAAAATGTAGAAAGCGGCATATCATATATAAAGTATTTCAAGTATAGCTTCCAGCCACTGATGAATGAGACCCATGGCTTACAGACAATTGCTGATCTTAGTTAACATTAATAATCACCAACTATGCACTGGATGCTATGAATTGAAGTCCAAGTTGGATGATATGATCAATATCATCATTGTTGTAGAACATAGTAAAATACTATCCCTTTTTGGAGATTGCCTTTCAATTCTTCAACCAATATTTGAGTACTTTGTCTGAATAAAATGGTGTGTAAAGCTATAGTGGGGATTAGATGATGGCTGGGACAAAATCCCTGCCTTCAAGGAGTTTCTGATATATGGTAGCAATAAACTTTAACAAAGTAAACCAACACCTTAAGAGGAGCAAAGTCATCTTGCAAAGATTTTTTTTTTTTTTAAAAAGAATAGAGCACACAAGTAAAGAAGGTGGCTTTGTGGAAGAGGGAGCATTTTATTTGGTCACAATGAAAGAACAGGCTTTAGACAGAACATCACTTAGGGTGAAGGACATTCAAGTAGGCGTGTGTCTATGACAGTGGGACAAATGGTAAGAGTTGGGAAATTTTTGGCATGTGTTTGATGGTTAGTGAGAAGCCTGGGTTCGTTGGACTAAAAGGGAAAGCAGGAATTAAAGTTGAGGACAAGGTTTGATGCACAAACACAGCTTTGTGGCTAACACAGAAGAGCGGCCACTCACAGAATTCAGTGTAGCTCAAATGATGGCTCCAATATTAGAACAGCTGTGGAGTGCTCTCGTCATCATCGCAGACAGAACTCACAGATAGACGGGTAGTCATAATAATGATAGCTACCGTTTGCAGGATGCATATCAAGGGAACTGTGTTATGTTCACTACACAATTTACTTTTCACCGTAATTCTGTGTTGTAGATATTTTACAGACAAAAAGAATAGAGCTTCTTAAGAACTTTGAAGCGGAGGAAAAGTAATTTATATCAGTTTAGTGCGATTTCATATTTTAGTTTATTGCCTAGGTATCTTTGAGCAAGAGTAGGCTCATAACTATTTTGTAGTTACATTTGAAGTTACAGAACATCTCCCACATGAGATTCCTAAGCAGTTGTTCTAATCTATAATGTTTGGTAATAAAATGCAAATGGCAACAACAACAATAAAAGAGCCCAGTGCCATTAACTCACCATGGCTAATAGTGAATCACAAGTATTGTCTATGGGAAGCAGTTTATTAAGAATTGCAGTCACACTTGATGCGGCCATCAGCCATTTTTCAAGATGCCACGATTCAAGTGAGGCTATTAATCCCATTTCCTGTGCATTTCAATCTCATTTCACAACGTGAAATTGCTTAGAGACACACATTTATCAAATATGTTCCATAATATTACTTGTTTGGCATTACTTCGTTCAGTACATAGGGTTTTTGTTACGTGATCAATATGAGACTCTTCTCTTCAGAGAAGGCAACTAATCTTCCTGTGTTTGAAATTTGAAGTGGATGATTTAACCCATTTGGGAAGATCCTTCGGGTCACTCCCCCTATTCTCCTTTATTCTCTGGCCTCTTTTTGAAGGAGCTGGTCTCTTCACAGCCAGTGGCCCCAAAACAGGAAAGCTTATTGAAATGTCAAACTTTGTTAGAAGCTTTTTTTATGCTAAGTCATAATGTAAACTTGGTTTCGTTTGGATCTGAAATGGTTTTGAAATCAAGATGAGAAGACTTTGAAAAAGTAACGATTCTACAGGATTTCTTTTGGCATCTTTGTACATCTTTGTAAGTTTTTTTGTTGTTGTTTCAAAAAATCAGTTGGTGCTGGCCGTGGTGGCGCACGCTTGTAATCCCCGCGCTTGGGAGGCGGAGACAGGAGGATCACACAGGTTCGAAGTCAGCCGCACTGGCTTAAGAGATCCTGTTTCCAAATAAAAACAATATAAAATAGGTCTGGGAGTGTAGGCTTCCAGGAACCCCAGTACCACAAAAAAAAAAAAAAAAAAATCAGTTGGTGTTTTCTCTCAAGTGTGAAGCTAGGGAGTAATTGGGATGTAAAATAGAGTTCAGATAATGGAGGAGAACCTCTGGGAAGCAAGGAAGGTGGTCTTAGGGAAAGGTGAATCAAAAAGGGAAACACCTTTATGGATATTATGTACATATACATGGGGAAGGGGGGAGAGAGGAGAAAGCCAAGGGGAAAAACTCACCAACTGCTGTGTGCATGTATATCACTGTAAATATGTACTACATTATGGTGTGAGACTATATGAACTAACACAAGTATTAAAATATAAAAATTACATGGGATACTTTTTATTCTCCGAGAGGAGCATTTTAGTCTGGGTTCTCCATAGATGCAGAACCAATATGGTTCTCTTTTTGTGTATGTGTGTATAAAAATGTACAAAATACAATGAACTGTATTCACGCACATGTAATTAACTTTCACAAGGAAGAATCTGTCTTTGATAAATATTCTCCTCTTGTTCTGGAAAACAAATTTTGTGAGAAAATTCTGGTCTGGAATGGATAGGTCTCAAATTATAGTTTCATAGAATTTAAACTATTCTGTTCTGCTACTGTTAGAGGCCATCACGGTAGATTTTATTTTCTTTAGAGAACAGTTTGTTTAAAAAAAAATCTAGATTTACACTGCCATATGTATTTTTTTATTGTTTGTTCTTGGCAAGTTTGTGTGTGGGTTACTTGCTGTGGTAAAGTTTTAAGCCATTATTCATTGGAAGTTTGAATCCCCAGAAGGGGCATACATTATGGAGGTACTTGGAGGTAGTGGAGCCACACAGAGGGGTAAAGGAAATATGGTCCTAGGATTGTGCAATTCTTGTAAATTGCCCTTTGTTACTTTCCACTATTATGGTGGAGACTCTGGCAGACTGCCTTATAAATAACAGCTCCATCTCTCACAGTGCATGTAAAAATGCATTTCCCCAGTGAAAGTATAGCGGTAGCATGTTATATAGACTGAATGTGTCTGTCACTCCTCAGATTTTATGTTGAAATCTTACCCCTCCTCCATGTAATGGTATTAGGAGGTGAGGTCTTTAGGAGGTAATTGGGTCACAAGGGCCAAGCCTCATGATGGGACTAGTGTCCATTTAAGATGAGACATGAGACAGCCCAGGTTAACTGAACCAGGCTTGCTTGGCACACCGTGTGGTGGGCCTAACACCGAAATGATGATTCTGCAAAAGAGAAAGAGTTTATGCACTAGAAGGCCAAATGTAAGAAGATGGAGATACAAGTTTCTGCCTCCCCACGGTTAGAATTTAGGGGGTATTTATGGGATAAAGAAGCAGGGTTGTTTGCAGCAGAGAAAGATGATTGGAGATAAGAAAAAGAGATAATGAGATCTGAACATGCACGGCCAAACTTCATTACTCTTCATGGGACGCATGCTCAGAAAATGGCAGCATCATCATGACCTGAGGGCAGAGTTTTCATCTCTCTAGTGTCATCCATAGGACACTTGCACAGGCTCAGGTGAGGGGTTGGTGATTTTAACAGGTTTGGTATGATAAAGTAGCCTCCAAGTTCCTGAAAAACAACTTTGGCGATTGTTATCTTTGTGACTCATAGGTCAGAGGTGTTTTGATGGAATGATTTTGGGAAACTTCTCTTTGGAAGAACAGACATTTGAGAAGTGATTAAAATGAAGGAGGAAGATATGGGAATTTGTGGGGCAAAAGGGAACTATAAGTGAAAAAAACCCACTAAGACTTAATACTATGTCAACATAATGACATGATGAAACAAGAAGCTGGCAAAAATACTTTTTGAATTTACAAATATGTTACAAATTAAAGAGATCTCTTTGCTTCCTGTTGAATGGCATGGTACCGCTCAAGATGGACAATTTCACTCCCTCCCTCTCTGAGAGTGCTGTGAGCCACCACGAAGCCCAATTTTCGCTAGTTTATGAAATTTTCACTAGTATATAAAATTTTCTTTAGTTTATGTGCTACTTCTTGATTTTCATATTTCTTTTCTAAATTGGTGAATAATAATCATATAATTATACAGAATATTGGTTTTCATTGTAGCGTATTTGTACACATATATCACATAATTTGATCGATTTCAGTTTCTAGTACTTCCCTTTGCCTGCCCTCCTTCTCTCTCCCTGTTTGGTCCTCTTCTTGTTTTTCCCCTGCGATTTCCATGATTTATTTTTCTTCTTTATAAAAGTATTTTTGGTGAGATAGTAGTACAAAAATTAAAGTTAAAACAAAACATTTAAAGTGGTTAATAGACTTCCGGGAAGATGGCGACGGAGGAAAGCGGCACTTACAAGTCCTGCTAACAATCCAACTCTACTACCACAAAACCAGCGCCTTTCAGAGCCAGAAAACACCACCAGCAAAAAAATAAAAACGGTAACTACAAGGGACAGAGAAAAAGGGCTGGAAAAACAAGACACCAGAGAAAAACCAGCCCGAAGTGCCGCGCCCGCGCGGCGCGGAGCGGCCAGAGCCGCAGCGCGGATTGGGGGGAGCCGCAGAGTGGAGCGGCCTGCCGCGTAGTGGAACCGCCAGAGCGGCTGGAGTGACCAGACCCGCGGTGCAGAGCAGCCGAAGCCACGGTTCAGAGCAGCCGAGCAGAGCGGCCAGAACAGCCAAGCGGAGCGGCCAGAACAGCCAAGCGGAGTGGCCAGAACAGCCGGAGCAGCCAGAGCCGCAGCCCGGATTGGCTGGAGCGGCGGCGCGGAGTGGCCGGAGCCGCGGAGTAGAGCGGCTGGAGCAGTCGGAGCGGAGCGGCCAGAACAGCTGAGCTGAGCGGCCAGAGCAGCCGAGCAGAGCGGCCAGAACAGCCGGAGCGGAGTGGCCAGAACAGCCGGAGCAGCCAGAGTCGCGTCGCGGAACGGCCGGAGCGGCCGGAGTGGCCAGACCCGCGGTGCAGAGCAGCCAGAGCCGCGGCGCAGAGCGGCCGGAGCGGCGCGGCCTACATCTCCCCTAGCAGCACCAGAATCCAGAGAGGAGGGAGACTCAAAACAGAGCTCAAATCCAGAGAGGAGGTACTTTGGCCTCGCGGCCTAGGACGCAGAAGCAGTGTCTTACTGCTGGCGGCAGCGGTGAGTTCACCTGACGACCCTAGACCAATCCACTCAACCAGCCACCAGGCGCCTGAGAGGAGGGGTGGACAGCGAGCCGAGGTGAGCAGGTGCTGAACAGCCGGGCGGCAGTCAGCAGTTTTGTTGGTGCAGGGAACATCTAAAACTCCCAAGGGCCGGGCACAGCACAACTGGCAAGGACTCAGAGCGGAGTTCAAAACCAGAGAAGAAATACGCCATATCACGGCCGAGGGCGTGGCAGTGGTGCCAAATTGCCAGTGGCGGCAGCAGCGAATCCATCGAGTTCACTACAGCTCCATCAGCGCACTCAATAACCGTGAGTCAAATTGCGGCCCCTAGGGGAGAAATCCCAGTTCTGCACTCCCAGGGACTCGCGCAGATAGTCTCCCTGGGTCGGAGATTTTAGCAGTGCAGCCCAGTGGGGGAGTGGCAGTGGCAGAGATATCATACCATAGTCACAACTCCCCACTGGAGAACGCCCAACTTGGCACTCCCCACGGTCTAAGCAGCCTTAATTGACTCCCTGGGTCTGAGACTTTGTGATACAACCCAGTTAAGGAGTAGTGGTGACAGAGATACCACAGACACGAGATCCAGAGCATCTTAAGTGAACTCGTAGTGACTCAGGGAAGAACCCAGAGAAGGCACAAATTTCCAAAATCATGGGAAAGAGAAATAACAATGGAGCAGTGAATGCCAACAACCCCACAACATCAGAATCCGATAACACAGAAACCCAAAGATCTCTAGAAGATCAAATTAGGAAAATAACTTTAGAAATAATAGAGGACTTTCGAAAAGAATTTAGAGAGAGTCAAAAAGAGATAAAGGATGCAATTAATGAAGTAAAGGCCTCAATTCAAAGTATAAACAACAGATTAGACCACATGGAGAATAGAATCTCGCTTCTTGAAGATGATCATTCTAAAAATGAACGCATAGTTTCTAATTTAGAAAAAAAAAACCCGACAGCAGGAATCTGACATTGAAGAAATATGGGCCCATTTCAAGAGAGCTAACCTAAGAATAATTGGAATAGAGGAGGGAAAAGAAGGTGAAACCAAAGGGATCAACAATCTCTTCAAGGAAGTAATAGCAGAAAATTTTCCAAACATAGAGCAAGAGGTCGATACACAGGTCCAGGAAACTTATAGAACTCCCTTTAGACAGGATCAGAGAAGAGGATCCCCACGCCACATAATTGTCAAAATGACTAATGTGGAAGCCAAGGAGAGAATCTTAAAGGCAACAAAAACAAAAGGCCACGTGACATTCAGAGGCAAACCAATTAGAATCACTCCAGACTTCCCAAACCAAGTTATGAAAGCCAGAAGGGCTTGGAGTAACATATTCCAAACTCTGAAAGAAAACAACTTCCAGCCAAAAATTTCCTACCCAGCAAAACTATCCATCAAATTAGATGGGGAAATAAGAAGCTTCCATGACAAACAGCAACTGAAGGAATTTATGTCTTCAAAACCAGCGCTAGAGAAAATACTCAAGGAGATTAACTGCAAAGAGGAAATGGGTAATACACGCCAGAACCAAAGAAACAAGAATTCCCATCCAGCTGACAACTAAGCAAAGAAGAATAAACAGTATCTTAAACAGAAATAAGATCTTAACATGTTGGGAATTAAAAATTATCTCTCTATAATCACACTGAATGTAAATGGCCTCAACTCCCCAATAAAAAGACATAAAGTGGCAAAATGGATTAAAAGCCAGAATCCATCCATCTGCTGCTTACAAGAAACACACCTTACAAGTAAAGATAGGAACAAACTCAAGGTAAAGGGCTGGAGCAAGGTAATCCATGCTAATGGCACTCGAAGACAAGCAGGATTAGCAACTATGATATCAGACAAGTTAGACTTCAAACCCAAACTTATTAGAAGAGACAAAGAAGGTCACATCTTACTGGTAAAAGGAATAGTCCAGCAAGAGGAAATAACAATAATCAACATCTATGCCCCAAACATAGGGGCAGCTACTTTCATAAATCAAACTCTCTGTGATATGAAGTCACACATAAATCCCAACACAATAATACTGGGAGACTTCAACACACCTCTCACAATACTAGACCGATCGTCCAGACAAAGGGTCAGTAAAGATGTCTCAGAACTAAAGAACACCATTAACCAAATGGACCTGTTGGACACATATAGAATATTTCACCCAACTACAGCAGAGTTTACATTTTTCTCAGCTGCTCATGGAACCTTCTCCAAAATAGATCACATCCTGGGAAACAAAATGAGCACTAGCAAATTTAAAAAATGTTACATACTTCCCTGTGTCATTTCAGACCATAATGGAATGAAACTAGAAATCAACTATAAGAAGACCCAGAGAAACAACATAAACATGTGGAGACTGAACACCACACTTCTGAATGAAGAATCGGTTATAGAAGATGTAAGAGGTGAAATCAAGAAATTTCTAGAAACAAATGAAAATAAAGAAACAACATATCAAAACCTCTGGGTCACTTTGAAGGCAGTATTAAGAGGAAAATTTATAGCACTGAGTGCTCACATAAGAAAAACAGAAAATTCTCAAATAAATAGCCTTATGACACACCTCAAAGCCCTTGAAAAGCAGGAACAATTGAACCCCAAAGCCAGCAGAAGTCGGGAAATTATTAAAATTAGAGCAGAAATTAACGAAATAGAGTATAAAAAAACAATACAGAAAATCAACAAAACCAAAAGCTGGTTTCTTGAAAAAATTAACAAGATTGATAAACCACTAGCCAACCTAACTAAGAAAAAGAGAGAATCAACCCAAATTATGAAGATAAGGGATGAAAAAGGAGACATTACTACTGACAGCGTAGAAATCCAGAGGATTATCAGAAACTACTTTGAAAAACTATACTCCAACAAAATGGAAAATCTGGAGGAAATCGACAACTTCCTAGATAAATACAACCTTCCTAAACTGAGTCAAGAAGATATAGAACACTTAAACCAACCAATAACAATCAAAGAGATTGAAATAGCAATAAAGAGCTTACCATCAAAGAAAAGCCCAGGACCAGATGGTTTCCCAAGTGAATTCTATAAAACCTTTATAGGAGAACTAATCCCAATACTACTCAAACTATTTCGGGAAATAGAAAAAACCGGGACTCTCCCAAATACATTCTATGAAGCCAACATCACACTAATACCCAAACCGAATAAAGACAGTTCAAGGAAGGAAAACTACAGGCCTATATCTCTGATGAACTTGGATGCAAAACTATTAAACAAAATACTAGCAACACGCATTCAAAACCACATCAAGAAAATCATTCACCATGACCAGGTAGGGTTCATCCCAGGGATGCAAGGCTGGTTCAATATACGAAAATCAATCCATGTAATTCATCATATAAACAGAATCAAAGACAAAAACCACATGATCATCTCAATAGATGCTGAAAAAGCATTTGATAAAATTCAACATCCATTTATGATAAAAACACTGCAGAGAATTGGAATAGAAGGAACATATCTCAACATTATTAAGGCAATCTACAATAAGCCCACTGCCAACATCATATTAAATGGGGAAAAACTTCAAGAATTCCCCCTAAAAACTGGAACGAGACAAGGATGTCCACTATCACCACTTCTCTTCAATATAGTACTAGAGACTCTAGCCAGAGCAATAAGGCAAGAAAAGGAAATCAAAGGAGTACAAATAGGAAAAGAAGAACTTAAGCTTTCACTATTTTCAGATGACATGATACTATATTTAGAAAACCCAACAAACTCAACCAAAAGGCTTATAGAACTGATCAACAAATTCAGCAAAGTATCTGGATACAAAATCAATCTTAAAAAATCAGAAGCTTTCCTGTACACCAACCATAAATCCACTGAAAAAAAAATTCAGAAAACACTTCCACTCAGGATCTCCCACAAAAAAATAAAATACCTAGGAATAAACTTGACCAAGGAGGTAAAAGATCTCTACAAAGAAAATTATAAAACACTGAAAAAAGAAATCGAAGAAGATCTTAGAAGATGGAAAGACCTTCCATGTTCATGGATTGGCAGAATAAATATCATTAAAATGGCCATCCTCCCAAAAGTGATCTACAGATTTAATGCAATGCCCATTAAACTACCAAGATCATTCCTCACAGACATAGAAAAATCAGTCCTTAAATTTATCTGGAATAACAAAAAGCCCAGAATAGCCAAGGTAGTTCTCAGCAACAAAAACCATGCAGGAGGAATCACAATACCTGACTTTAAACTATACTACAAAGCCATTGTAATAAAAACAGCATGGTACTGGCAAAAGAACAGATATATAGACCAGTGGAGCAGAATAGAAGACCCAGAAACAAGTCCACACACTTTCAGCCAATTGATTTTTGACAAAGAGGCCAAAAACATACACTGGAAAAAAGATAGCCTCTTCAACAAATGGTGTTGGCAAAACTGGTTAACCATATGCAGAAAATTGGATGTTAATCCCACTTTTTCACCCTGTACAAAAGTCAACTCACGATGGATCAAAGACTTGGAAATTAAACCAGAGACTTTGAAGCTCCTTGAAGAGGGCATAGGTCCAACACTACAACACATAGGCACAGACAAACATTTCCTCAACAAGACCCCAAAGGCACAGCAAATTAAAAGGAGAATCAATACATGGGATTGCATGAAACTGAAGAGCTTCTGTTCAGCAAAGGAAACTATCAAGAATCTCAATCGAGAGCCAACAGAATGGGAGAAGATTTTTGCCACCTACACCACTGATAGAGGACTAATATCTAGAATATACAGAGAACTCAAGAAACTCAACACTAAGAAAACAAAACATCCAATAACAAAATGGGCAAATGAACTAAATAGACACTTCACAAAAGAAGAAATTCAAATGGCCAATAAATGCATGAAAAAATGCTCAACATCACTGGCAATCAGAGAGATGCAAATCAAAACTACCCTGAGATTTCACCTAACTCCAACTAGAATGGCCATCATTCAAAACACGAACAACAACAGATGCTGGCAAGGATGTGGAGAAGTGGGAACTCTAAGACATTGTTGGTGGGATTGCAAATTAGTGCAACCACTTTGGAAAACAGTATGGAGAATCCTCAGAAGAATGGGAACAAATCTACCATTTGATCCAGCAATACCACTGTTGGGTATTTACCCAAAAGAAAAGAAACCAAACTACCAAACTAATCCATGTGTATCTATGTTCATAGCTGCACAATTCACCATAGCCAAACTATGGAACCAGCCAAGATGTCCATCAACAGACGAATGGATTACAAAACTGTGGGATATGTACACAATGGAATTTTACTCAGCCATCAAAAAAAACTCAATTACATCATTTTCAGGGAAATGGATGGAACTGGAGGACATTATGCTAAGTGAGATTAGTCAGGCACAAAAAATAAGAAATCAGATGCTTTCCCTAATATGTGAGAGTTAGGGAGAAATGGGTCATACTTTTAACTCTGTTTACATTGTCTTTGGATATACAATATTTTTTTTTATTTTTTAGGGAGTTTATTTACCCTTTTGTTGCCTGTGCAATTGAAATCATATCCAAGAAATCACTTCCAATTTCAATGTTGTGAGGTTTTATAACCCAGATTTTCTTCTAAAAGCTTATAGTATTAAGATTTATATTTAGGTCTTTTATCTATTTTGAGTTAATATTTGTATATGTGTTAGGTAACGGTCCAATTTTATTCTTTTTCATTTATTATTATTTTTCAACAATATTTGGTTAAAAGACTAGTATTTCCTCCACCAAAACTTCATGGAAACCTTGTCAAAAATAACTTGTCAATGTTTGGAAGAATTTATCTCTAGGCTTTTATTTAGCTCCAATGGTTTATATATCTGCCTTTAGAACAGTACTACACTGTTTCAATTATTGTAGCTTTATATGGTTTGAAATCAGAAAATATACATCTTCTAGCTTTGTTCTTCTTTGAGATTGTTTTGGGTATCTAGAGTCCATATTCCATATCAGGATAGATTTTTTCTGAAAAATAAATTAATAAATGTATGATAGTTTTACCTAAAAAAAAAAGAAAAAAATATTCTCTGGTAAGAAAGAAAGCAAAAAGAAATATTGAAATGTTATCTTTAAGTCATCAAGAGTTTGGTACCAGACAAATGAAACTGTTATGTGAGATTATCAATGTTAATATTGTATAAATTGCTATAATACTAGATGTCAACTACTAAGCCAAGCATGGGAAGGAGGGATGGGGAGGGAATGGGGTGGGGATTGGGTAGGGGCTAACTGGGCGATATGTGCATGTATGTCTACAAAAGTATTTTCTTTATACCACTATGATGTATGAATACATTGCACCAATAAAAAATAAATTAAAAAAAAAATAAAGTGGTTAATATATTTATGTATATACAGTAAAAAGTACATCTCAAACATTACTTTTAAATAGATTAGTATGCAACCTTTAGTTTGTTTTGTAAATTTACCATCAATGGAAGACAATATATAGAAAAAGAAATCAGATGACAATATGTTTCAAAAATTAGTTTATATAAAATTATCAGGAGAGAAAAGATAAATCTATTTAACTTTAGCCGGGCGTGGTGGCGCACGCTTGTAATCCCCGCGCTTGGGAGGCAGAGACAGGAGGATCGTGCAGGTTCGAAGCTAGCTGCGCGCGCTGGCTTAGGAGACCCTGTTTCCAAATAAAAATGTAAAAATAGGTCTGGGAGTGTAGCCCGGAGGTAGAAGGGCTTCCGGGAACCCCAGTACCACCAAAAAAAAAAAAAATCTATTTAACTTTAATAAGTGCTATCACAAATATAAAGTGTTTTCTTCATAGCCTACATTAATGCTAGTTTTTTATAGTGTGTGTGAAATATAAAGTGTTTTCTTCATAGCATACATTAATGCTAGCTTTTTTATAGAGTGTGTGTGTGTGTGTGTGTGTGTGTGTGTGTGTGTGTGTTTGTGTGTATGTGGGGGGTGGAGATGTCTAGATTACCCTCAACCTCTAAGTTTTCTCAGTCCTTCCTTCTAAAGTCTGAGTACTGTAGCATCTTGCTAAAGAAAACATGTTGTAGATAATATTAGAGGAAACTGTTCCTTATATATCTAAAGATTGAATGAATTGTGATAGTACTACTAGAGAAAAGAGTCAAGCTATTGGAATATGATTAACTAAGTTATCTGGACATTTAGAAAATTTGAGTGGATTGATAATTCTCTAAAATAACTTTCCAAAGCTCAATACAAGGAAGGGGTTGGCTTGTAGAATATGCTATCCATTATTTAATTACCCAGGGATGGGAGGCAAGTAGTTATGGAACTCCTCTGGGAAAGGAGATGGCTATTGGGGACAAAATGCTGAGACATTAGATGAGACAAAAAAAAAAAAAAAAAAAAAAGGAAAAGAAAAAAGAAAAAAAGAAAAAAAAGAAATAAATTTAAGCCTAAGCAAAGTTATTTTCCAGTCTGCTCGTGACCAGGGATTCACAAGAGAGCTTTTTAAAAGACATAAATAACAATTCTTATTTCTTATTGCCTCTGTTTCTTTTTCCTTTATTGTAAAAATATTGTGGATGTAGTTGTGTAAATATATATTGTGTAACTCCCGGTAAACTACTCATTGCATAATGGTAGTTCAGTTGCTTTGATCTCAATTTACTCTCTTTAGTGTCATGACTTTTCAGGTATGGTTAATCCAAACCAACTCTGCTTCAGGGGAGATTAAATAGAGAGGAGAGGACTGGTGAGTGTGTGTGTATCCCAGTGAACTGGCTTAGAATGGCCTTTGTGAATCCTTCTCGCACCAAGTAAAGACAGCCAGGTCACCATATTTTCTTGAGCTTGCTCTCGTGACACTAATAACAGAGTATTCCTAAATTAACACTTACCCATTGTTGTACTTAATTCTCTTATTTTGGATAACCTGTATTTCATTGGAAAATCTCTTATGCACAAAACAATGAGAAAGCAGCTTCCCTCCCCCAAGTAAACAAATGCTGAACTTCTGAAAGTACACACTGGCTTACTGAGTAAAAGTTCCTACCTTCCAGTGGGAATACTAGCCCAGAGGAGGAATCTGCTGGGATTTGAGCAATACAGCCATTTGTGTGAGTGTCCTTGGTATCCCATAGATCATCAGATTAAGCATTTTCTTTCCTTTTTTTTTTTGTAATAGGCATGAGAAAACTGCTTATTGTCATTATCTTTTCATTTCGGTAGTAAATTTCTTGCATGTGAAAATTGTGGCTTACTTCCTTAAGACCTTTGGCTTATTTTCCCAGTAGGAGTGTAAAAGGTCTAGGCTGTCAATATTTGCAATTTTGGAGCCGAAATTTGCCTCTTTTCTATCATAAGAGAAAATGTGGAAAGAAATTCACTTTGGTGTCTTAATCTAAATGAAAATGATTTGTGAAGACTACTGAATTTTATTCAATAATCTTTTATTGAAAGTTTGTTGATATCTTCAGTTGGAAATACAAAAGAGTTATTTTTACTAGTTTGGTGATGTTATATTAAGCAAATTTACTTAGGTAATTACAAGTTTAATGCCTCCTTTCTCCACAGGTGCAACTGTGGTTAAAACCACATTCTTACCAGTTTTAATGTTCTGGGAATAGTTCAAAACTTGGAGATTTTAAATGTTAACTATATACACATAGGCTGTCTGGTTAAACTTTTGTCATATTTCATAATTTGAAGGGAAGGTAAAGTAAGTATCTAATTTTCTGCTTACTCTATGGCTCCATGAAGCACTCTCTGGTCCAATGCCCTAGCTAAATCTGAGCTGGAATGTTCTGTAATTCTGAACTTACTATAAGTTTGAAACAAGAATTCCAATAGAATGTAAACTTTCCATTCTATTGCCTTTGTAAGTATTCCAGAGCTTCTTGATGTATCTAGTTCTCGGCAGTAGATGAATGAATGAATGAATGAATGAATGAACAAAAGAGAGAAGAGAGATAAAAAGAGAGGAAGAGAGAAAGAGAGAGAGAGAAAAGGAAAGAAAGGAAAGAAGAGGTAAAGAAGGAAAGCTCACACAGAAAATCAAAATACTGCTTTAGAAAATTAGGTTCCATCTTTTTAAAAGCTTTAGGCCTTTGGTGTTGAGAAAACCTTTTTCCCCTTTTAAACATGTGTACATTAGTTACATCCTGAAAACAATTAGATTAAACTTATATTTGTGTTTTCTATTTGCCTTAGATGA